>NC_029774.3:35059665-35085689 GCF_000817695.3 Arachis duranensis
GCTTGAGCTCCTCAATGTCTCTTCCTTGCCTTTGTTGCTCCTCTCTCGTGATTCTTTGATCTTCTCTAATTTCATGGAGGAGGATGGAATGTTCTTGGTGCTCCACCCTTTGTTGTCCCATGTTGCAACTTAATTCTCCTAGGGAGGTGTTGATTTGCTCCCAATAGTTTTGTGGAGGAAAGTGCATCTCTTGAGGCATCTCAGGGATTTCATGATGAGTGGGATCTCTTGTTTGCTCTATCCTTTTCTTAGTGATGGGCTTGTCCTTATCAATGAGGATGTCTCCCTCTATGTCAACTCCAACTGAATAACAGAGGTGACAAATGAGATGAGGAAAGGCTAACTTTGCCAAGGTAGAGGACTTGTCCGCCACCTTATAAAGTTCTTGGGCTATAACCTCATGAACTTCTACTTCTTCTCCAATCATGATGCTATGAATCATGATGGCCCGGTCTATAGTAACTTTAGACCGGTTGCTAGTGGGAATGATTGAGCGTTGGATAAACTCCAACCATCCCCTAGCCACGGGCTTGAGGTCATGCCTTCTTAGTTGAACCGGTTTCCCTCTTGAATCTCTCTTCCATTGAGCTCCCTCTTCACAAATGTCTATGAGGACTTGGTCCAACCTTTGATCAAAGTTGACCCTTCTAGTGTAAGGGTGTTCATCTCCTTGCATCATGGGCAAGTTGAATGCCAACTTTACATTTTCCGGACTAAAATCTAAGCATTTCCCCCGAACCATTGTAAGCCAATTCTTTGGGTTCGGGTTCACACTTTAATCATGGCTCTAATAAAATAAAATAAAATAAAATAAAATAAAATAATTTTAGATATATAAAATAAAATAATTTTAGATATAAATTAAGAATATTTTTTTAAAAATAACAGTTAAGACATTGTTTTTAATTAAATTTATTCGCACGACTTAAAAAGAATAATTGACAAAAAATAATACTAATTTAATATTAGCTGAATTTATTTTATTTTTAACAAGCAATCAGCATGCAAAAATAATATCTAATTTTTTTATAATTTTGCTTTAAATAAATTGGACAAATTACTTTAATAACCCAAATACTTCTGTGTTGACGGAGGCTAACCGGATGAGCTATGTGCACCTATCCCCAAACTCCTTGCACTTGTTATAGTATCTGATTCCAATACTTTGTACTCAACACCATGGCGATTGCTATAGGTCTTCATGCCGAACACAACTTCTTCTTTATCCTAAAAATGTTGACCGACCTAAAATTCAGATTCACCTCCTGCATTTTGCGTATCTCTTGCCCCGAAGCCAACAGGCATGGAATTAGAACAGGCTGGATGTTCTTTGGAGTGGGGATTCCTATTCGAACCTCGCCAACAGTTCCGGAGTCTTTACCTCGAAATACTGACGGCGACAATAGAACAGCACCTGAAAATTTTCGTCACTGCTAATAACAAATGAATCATACTTGATATTATCGCATAATGAATGATATATAATTTTGTTGCATATAAAAAATATATTTCATGTCTGAAAATTGTATTTAAATTAAACGGTGAAAATTGAACTATCTAATTTTATTAAGTTGTTTGAAATCTTGTATTAAAAATTTAATTGCTAGATATATAAATTTGAAAAATTATTTGAAGTAAAATTAAAATTATCCTTCATCAGTGAAGACAATATAATTTTAATGAAAAAAAAAATATAATTCATATACTTTGACTAAGTTATATATCATGTTCGAATAATTTCCATTAATTAATAAAATTAAACATAAATGTAATAATATCTTAATTTTGTTTAACATGTTTAATTATTTCCATGTAAGAATGAAAAGAAAGCAAACTAATAAAATGTTAAAATGTTTATAACAAATTAACAATACATGTTATAATTATTTTTTTAATATATACTTATAAATAAATATTTAACAATTTTTTTATATATCATACGAATATTATTTCTTTATAATTATCATTTAAAAAGTTATGAATAAAGACTTAAAGAAAAAATCAAAAAATGTGTTATTATTGTTTAAATGGTTAAATATGTATTATTTTACCGTCATATAATTATAATTTATTTAATTTATTAGTATATTACATTAAAAATAGAAAAAAGAAAATAAACTTGAGTTAATAATTCAAACCGAAAAAATCATGGTCGTAGTATAAGAAAAAAAAAGTGTAATAAATTTTAACAATTTTTAGCTGCTTCAACCATTTTTAAACGGAGTAATTAATTAATATTTAATAATCTGCAAATAGTTGTACCATATTATAATTACAGTCTTTGCATTTATATTGTAACCCTCTCTAACAAAAGAAAAAAGACACATATTAATTTTAACTACAAAAAAATATCTATATAATATGAAGTGAATCTTTATACTAATGTGACTCTCTTTTAAAAAGAATACATCATTATTGCAAAAAGAGAGGCCCAGCCCAATATCATTAAGGGGGCCCATACACATGGTATTCCCGTTGACGATAACACCGATCGGCTACAAATGAAGGATGCAAGAAAGGAAAACCCACTACAGCAGAGCCTGCTCCCTCGTGGGAAACACCAGGGACAAGTGTCATCCATAGAACCATCTCTGTACGTCTATAAAATGTTGCATCTTTACAGTAGAATTCACCTTTCGGTGATAATTCATCTTCGATCTTGTGCTTTTACCGTACTTGTTTCTTTAAGATCTTTTGGTTCTTGACGTGATCAAGAAGTGGTGAAAATTCGCTTGCATAAAACCCTTCAAATTCTCTTATGTAATTCATCTTCGATCTTGTGTTTTTACCGTACTTGTTTATGTTGTTGTTGTTAGAAAAGATTGGACTCAAACAGTCCCCTCTACTTTGATATTGTTCCTTCTTCCTAAGTTTTTCTTTTTTTTTTTCTGAGGATAAAATTTTGTAGATACTATTTTTGACGTGTATGTTAATGACAGTGTTATTTCTTATTTTTATATATTGCTTATTTTCACTCAATTTCTTAAGAATTCCTCGTTTTAATTTAAGTAGACACAAGATTGGAATTGAACACTATACCACGCACAATTTTGGGACACAAGATTTTGTTATATATTATTTGCTCTGCAACAATTTCAATTTAGTTTCTTATTTTCCATCCAATTCTTAGCCTTCTTTTTTTTTATAAAAAAAAAAATCATGATGCAGATTTAGTTACATGGGTCGTGGAAAAACAGAATTGAAGTGCCTCTCAACTGAGAAAGATCGGAAAGGCAGATTCAAGACAAGAATCAAGGGACTAGAGAGCAAAATGAAGAAATTTTCTGACAAATGCCAAGGATCCGAAGCATGCTTGATAGTTTATGAAGAAGGTAGCAACGCTGCACCAATGATTTGGCCAAAAGATTTTACAAAAGTCAGGTCCTTAATTAAAAAGTATGAATCTCAAAAGAATGTGAAGCCTCCTAAGATCTTTGATCTCCAAGACTTCTTTGAGCACAAGAAGACCTCGGTTGAAGGCAAAACTTTGAAAGCGCGAAAATGCATCTACAGCGTCAAGTATCCCACTTCTGACTTGAATATCAAGAGCTTTGATTTGGAACAACTGAGGATGTTCATTGGTATATTGGATAACAAGATTGGTGCGTGTGCTGAAAGGATTAACATGCTTAAAAATAGTCAAAAAGTTGAAAGTAACTTCAATTTTGGACACAATGTTGATCGGTACAACTCTCAGATTCAACCTATGATGCCACTTAGTTATGATACGGGTTCTAGTTCCCAAATGGGTCTCCTCAGTCCAAATCCTATGGAATTGATGGGAAGTAATTATGGACTGGTGAATTGTGCTAATCAGTTTGAAGATTCTGTGTATAGCGTTATACAAAACAGTGCTTTAGTAAACTCAACAAAAGTGATGGAGCCAGAGCCTATGGTTTATTATGACACAAATGTGATGGAGGACACTACTAGCAAGAAAGATGAAGAAGTCTGTTTGGTTTGTACTGAGAAGACAATTGATAAAGTAAATTCCACAAATCAAGTTAGTGAGGCTTTGGATTGGGAAAGTCAATTTGCTGAGGCTGAGGCATGGGCTAGTGACTTTGGTGAGTTTGAGAATTGGATGAATCAACAAAGTGAGCATTCGGATTGGACAAACCTGACTGAATTTGTATGTTGACGTTGTTTATTTTGATGATGTTAATTTGGTTAGTGGCTAGTATGGTGGGATTTTTTTGGGTTTCTTATCTGATTGATTTTAATTTCAAAGTTAGGCTCCTTTTTGCGTATTTTACAATTAAAAAAATGTCTTATTTTCTTTGTTATTAAATAAGAACAATTTGAATTCAATTGATCTAATTTAGAATTATCATCACTTGGAGTCATAGCAGTTTATTGAATATAAAAAAATATATTGGCACACAGATCAATTTATTAGGGAAGCATTACAAATTTACAATATAATTGAATCGGATCATATTTAAATAAAACTAAAAGCATTACAAAATGAAATATCCTATTAGTTTATTTCATATTCTATTGAACATACATGTAAGTATGTAACTGTATTTTTTTTAAAAGCCAGCCATAGAAAACACGCATAATTTTTGTTGGCCAATAATTTTAATATCCTATAATAAATATTTAGATATGCTAAATAATGCTAATTGATCCTAATTATATTTTAACATCCCACTCAAACTCAAGTGATAACTTGAATTTGAAATTTATTTAAAACAACGAAATAAAAATAAAAAAACTACATAAATTGGTAGGACGGGTGTAGACGAAACTGCCAGAAGCGCAGACGAAACTGCCTCTTGTCTGAAGAAAGCGCAAACGACGGAACTGGTAGAAGGAAGCGCAAATGGAATTGCCACTGTCTGAAGAAAGCACAGACGGAACTGCCGCTGTTTGAAGAAAGCGCAGATGGAAATGTTGGAAGGAAACATAGACAGAACTGTCGTAAAAAAACGTAGACGAAATTATCGAAAGAAAACACAAACAGAACTGCCACAAGAAAACGCAGACGGAACTGCAAAAAAAAAAAGCGCAAACGGAACTACCACAAAATAATGTAGACGGAACTGCCACGAAGGAACGCAGACGAAACTGCGATGAAGAAACGCAGACGGAACTACAGTCGAAAGAGAGCGAAAACTATATGACTTCTCCATGAGAATAGATAAACAGCGGATGATGACATTGGTGTTTGATCATTCAACTCGGAAAGATACAAGACAGAGAAAATAGGCTAGTCGTGAGGTGAAAAAGTATAAAAGAAGTGACAAAAGACAAGAAAAATAGAATGGAGGAAAAGTGTGAAAAATACGGTGATTTCATAAAAAAAAAAAACAAAATATCTTCTTCAAGGAGGATATCATGACTCTGATACCATGTTGGAAACAAGAGACTAAACTGAAGAAAGAATTTGTGTATTATTGAGTGTATTCAAGTTGTCTCGAACGATACAATATAAAAGGATATTTATATGTACTAAGAGAATCGTAATAATAAAAACGTAATATCCTATAATAAATATTTAGATATGCTAAATAATGCTAATTAATTTTAATTGATTCTAATTATATTCTAACAATATATACGAGGATTGTGATTAAATTTGGTTATATGTACATGTTTGATTTTTTTAAAAAGAGGAGTAATAGGGGGCTAGCAACTTTGGTATTTTGTAACCATCAATTAGTCGTCAATAGTATTTTTAATGGTATGAGATTAAATCCAATGTTGTAGATAATTCAATTTTCTTTTGATGGTTAAATGCTGACCAACTTTTTAAAAAATTGCTGCCCCCTAGACTTTCCCTTATAAAAAAAATAGCGATACGATTTCGAGGCAAAAGCTCCTATTTTATTATTAAGTATATGAAAGTCGTCGTAATATTTCTCATTACCAGAGTGGCACAGCTGGAAGCGTGACCTTCTGATAGAAAAGGTGTTACACTAGCGAAGGAACGGCTACGATGCTGTTCTGTGGATCCAACAGCGACGGTGGTCTCTAATACCACCGTCACCTCATTCTTCTTCTTTCATTTGTTAATCTAGCTTTTTTCTCTATGACCATCGCTATCGTCGCTACCCTCTTTTCCTTCTTTCATCGTACTTTTTTTTTATTGTCATTTTTTTTCTTTTCTACATCGTCGGAAGAAATCTTTTTTTTATCGGTACTAACTACTCTTTCTACCAAGACTTGCTGATGCTCTATCTCTCATCTTCTTTTTGCGTTTAACAACTTTTTGTTTTCTCTTTTTGTAATTTTTTGTATGACAAATTTAAATTAACATATATATACAAGAATAAGAATACAGCTAAAAAATATTTTAAATTTGAATTCGAATTTAACTCTCATTCAACACTTATCTATTATATAAAATACATTATTTATTAATCAATTAATCTATACACTTGTTAAACATTAAACATTATTATTTTCTTATTATATATTACTAGATGTGAAGGTAATCGACGCATCACTTACAGCACATCATTATCATCCATTAAAAAATTATAAAAATATTATATGTAAACTAAAAACAAAATAAAAACATGAATTAGTGTAGCGTTGTGAACAGTTAAAATTTGATTCCTGATTATAGGATTAAAAATAGCATTTTCTTTTTTAAAAATTCTGATCGAGACAAAATTTCATAGAGCTTAAATGACTCCGAAGCATCCTATGCCTAGCTCTTTTATTATTATTTTTTCCCCCCTTAACTTTGACCACTTATTTTAGTCGTTTAATTTTAGTATAAAATATAAAAATATTTGACTATTTTAATATTTTATATTGTTATTGTAATAGTACAAAATGTTAATAATGTTATAAAAAAATTTTAATTATAAAAAGATAAAAAAATCATTAATATTTTATAAAAAAATATTATTTTAATTATAAAAAACAAAACATCAATAACGTTTAGTTGTTTTGACAAAATATTACTAATATTTTGATAAAATGTTATTGACGTTTTGTAAAAATTCACTGATACTTGATATATTTAGTCGTTTTTAGAATTTTTTTATTAACTTTTTTAGATTTTAATCAATATTCTTATTTTTTTAGTGAAATTTTAATATTAATAAAATATTTAGAGTTGTTTTAGTATTATTATGTTTTTAAGAATTTTTAATCTCAAACTAATCAAGAATTAAAATTTTCTTAACAAAAAAAATAAATACAGTCTAAAAAAATCCAACCAGACCCAAAACATCCAAACTAGGCACCCAAAACATCACAATGGGCGCCCAACATCTAATTACCAGTGCCCAGTGCCCTTCACTGGCTCCCGGCACCCTATCATCGATGTCCAGCGACCCCTCACCAACTTCCAGCGTTCCTTGGCTCCTTGAGGCAAAAATGAACCAACGCCCAAATTTAAGAAGTAGTACCCGGCGCTCCAAGCTCCAAACTCTCAAGATGCAATATTTGTCAAGGCCCAATTTCAATATCCACTTTTAAAAAGCATTAATCTCATCTAAAGATTCAAGATTCAAGTAATTAGTTAGCATTTAATTCTTTTTAGAAAGATAAAATTTAGTTGTTAGAATTTATTTCTAGATTAGATTTGAATTATTGTTTTAAGATTTGATTTGAATTTATGTAGGTAGTTATCTTATCATTCCTAAAGATAAGATTAGTGCTTGTTTTTTAATTTGAATCATAGTTAGAATTTAGTATATAAATAAGTGAACAAGGTTTATAAGAAATCATCTTTAATGTTCGAATCTTTGATCTCGGAGTCTTAGGCCATTTTCTTTTCTTCCATGAGTAACTAAACTTTCTCTTCTGTTGAAGGTTAGGAACTCTGTTTAGTTTATGGATTTATAATGTGGGTGTTTTTTTATTTTAATTCATGCTTTTCTATTTTTTAACATTGAGTTTCGTTCTTCATCACTAATAGTTAGAAGTATTGAAAAATATTTTAATTTTGTCTTGAATTCTGTTATTACTTTAAAAAAAAATTAATTTTAAAATTAGTTTGAAACTCATCTCATAATCTTCAACTATTTAGAACTAGTCTTGAATACGTAACATATAATTCAACTAGGGATAGTTGTTGGATATTGTATAGCTTAAAATCAAAATCGTTCTTCACCTTTTCTCTTAATTAGTTGACCAAGGAATTGGTGATTAATTGGGTTAAAAGAAATTAAATTACCAAGGAATTAGAATTTGATTATAAATGATTTGCTGTAAAAGATTTTTGCATGAGTTAAAATAAGAAAACATAAGCATTGTTCTTCCAAGAATCAAACATCTCTAGAGCCTTTAACATTCTCATTCATTGATTTTCTTCCAACTACATAAAGTATTCTCTTATTTTCTTCTTCCTTGTTCTTGCTTCTAAATTCAAGATCCACAATTCTCTTGGCAATATTTAATTGATCTAATTAGATATTTAATTAGATATTTCTTGCCTCAATCCGTTAATTTTCGTGGGAACGATATTCACTCATCGTGGTATTATTTGAACGATTTGGTACACTTGTCAATACTCGAGCACATTGATTTTTCGCTCATTAAGTTTTTGGCACCGTTGCTGCGGATTAATTGAGATTGACAACAAATGCCTAATTAAATTACTAACTTAGATCTTGTTTTATTTTATTTTATTTTAGTTTCTTTTATTTTTTTATTCTGTTAAATTCTTCTTTTTCTCTATTCTTCTTTATTCCACACGGTGTGTTTGATTTTTTTTAGTTTGTGCATGTAAGGAATAATGGAATCGAATGCCATGGATACAATCCTAGCATTCAAGAAACTCTTAATTCAACAAATCTCCTTACTCACAAAACAAGTTGAATAAAGGTACCTTATTACGTGTGATTTGCGTGGAGGAGCACATAAAAATAAAAGGTGTATGTGAGCTATTTCAATCCACCACTGAACAAGTAAACTATATGAAATATTTTTCAAGTCTAAGAGATAACTCGTATTCTTTTGGATGGAGGAATCACCCTAATTTTAGTTGAGAGAATAAAAAACAAGGATACTTTAACGCTCCATATCAACAAGAAGTAAATTCAATGCAATCCTAAAATCTCCAGGAACTATCACTCCTTAAATTTACTATGAAAAAGCTATCTCAACCACTCTTGAATTTGCTGTGGAGAGACTATCTTAGTCCACTGCTGAATTTGTTCAACAAACCCAAGATTTCATGTAAAAAAGAAGAACAAACTTCACAAAATCAAGAAATCTCTCTCAAAAATTTAGAAATACAAGTGGAATATATTGCCCAACAATTGACAGAAAAATAAAAATATTCTATCCCAAATAAAATAATACCAAATTCCATAGAAGAATACAAAAAAAAAATCAATATAAGGGTCCATATCTCAATGAGACAGAAAAAAGCACAAAAAATGAATTGATTGAGTCATTGATTTAAGAATTTCTTGATAAAAGAGTTCATAAAAATTATCCACGTCACTCAAGATTTGAAAAAGGAAAGAGTCAAAAGATGAGTTTTCAATAGAGAAGACACCATTAGATAACACCAACGAGAGAGAGGGACTACTACAAGTATTAAGAGAACATAAAATTGTTATTGGATGGACAATCAGTGATATGAAGGGAGTAATTTCTACCATGTGCATGCATAAAATTTTACTGGAAAAAGATTTCAAACTTGTGGTGCAAGCACAAAAAATGTCTAATTCAACAATGAAGAAAGTTGCTCACAAAGAGATAATAAAGTTGTGGAAGGTAATTCAATCAATGAGTATATTTTTCTTCTCTTTTCTATTAAAGTCTTTTTTTAAATTAATTAGAAAGAAAAAAAAAGTAATTTTTGCATGCATGATCATCTTTATTTTCTTTTCTTTTTATAACTACCACTATGTTATTTGCCTTTCTCCTACTATTTTATTTGTTATCTTCCCACTATTTTTCATATATCCTCGTACCACTTAAAATATTTAAACTTAGAAATTTTACAAATCTCTCATTTTAGTGTTAGTAGTTAAAGAAAAAAAGGTTTTTGAATGATAGAAGAACACACGAAGAAAGTTCAAAAACAAAAAACAAGGATGATGGTGATGATGAGTAAAATTAGGTAATTTTATTTTATTTTAGTAGTTAGTTTTTCTTTCGTTTTATTTTTCTTTTATTTTGTTTTTGTTTTTTGTTTTTTTTTTTTATGAATCATGTTTTTTTTAGTTTTTTTTTATTTTCTTTGTTTTTTTTTAAGTGCTTACTACTTGCACCTGTCCTCGAAGCACTCCACTAATGTAAAGGAAGTAGCTCTTAAATGAAAAATTGAATATTTAAGAAATTCAATGAAAATGTGGTGATCATTAGTAGTATGATTATATTCCATGAATTTAAAGTGTTTGAATGGATCTTGAAAAAAAACAGGGGACAAAATCTCCAGAAATAAAAGTTTAGAGACATATTATGAGATTTCGACATTCAAATTCTTTGAAGCAGTTAAAAAAAATTGAAAAGATTGAAAAATCAAAGCTATAAGGCTCTAAGCACCAATAACTAGAGTCCAGTTATATGACTGTGATGCTTGTATTTCAAAGAGAGAATTGGGTCAGTAAATACGAGGCGTACCTTATCACTTGATAACTTGTGCCAACTAGTTCGAGATTATCAATTGATATCCCACATTAAAGAGTTGTCTTGAAACAAAATATTTAGAGTCTAAAGAGACTCTAGATATCAATGTTTGGATGAACAAATTCTGAGTTATGTACTTATGGTGTGATTGTGTCAAAAATAGGCTTAGGTAATTAGATTCGAGGGGTGCTTTATCACCCGTTAACTTGAGCCAACTGACCTAGAATTATCGATCGAAATCTCACTAAGAGCTGTTTTGAGACAAAGTACTTAGAGTCAAGGACTTCAAACATCTTTTCCAAATTGAATTGTCAAGCAAACTGCTTCAAAAATCATACAGTTCTAAAATAATTCTCATGATACAATTCGAAATTTAGTTATTAAAGATTCTTGATTCATAAGTATGCAAGACGCATTAAAAATAAGAGAAGTCCATTAATAATCAAAGAGATAATTGCAAGCCCCACTTTTATCTGAACTTGAATTTATATAAATTCTCTAATTCTTTTCACTAAGATAAATTCTGTTTACTTTTTTTTTTTGCTCTAGGACAATCTAAATTTTAAGTTTGATGTTGTGATGCCTAGGCATCTTTAGTAATTTTTAGGTTTTTTTTATTAGTTTTCTTAGATTTTAATCAAAATTTTTATGTTTTCTAATGAAAATTCAATACTAATCAAGTATTTAGGTAGCATTTGGTGGAGAGACAGAGATTGAAAGACTGAGACTGAGAGACTGAGATTAAGAGACAGAGATAGAAATAAATCTCAGTATTCTGTTTGGTGCAAAGTGGGAGACAAAAATTGAAATAAAAATTAAACTCTAATTTAATTTGTACAAAAGGTAAAATTAGAATTAATTAGTTGAAATGAGAGTAGTTTAGGTATAAAATGTTATTAAAATTTCAATCTTCGTCTCTAAAAATTTCAGTCCCCTATGTCTTCACTTTTTGGAGGTAATGAAATATTGAAATTTTAGGGACAGAGATAGAAATTTTAGTACCAGTCTTTAAGCTAACAAACATGATACTGAGTCTCAGTCTCTCAGTCTCTATCCCAGTACCTCAAAACAAATGCTACCTTAGAGTTGTTTTAGTATGATTGTATTCTCATGAGTTTTTGTTCTCAAACTAATCAAGAATTAAAGCTTTTTTAACAAAAAAATACAAATACAATCCAAAGGAACCCTATCTAGACCCAAAACATCAAAATTGGGCACCCAAAACATCACAACGAGCACCCAGCGTCCAATCATCGGTGCCCAGCGCCTCTCACCGACACCCGGCACCCAATCACTGACGCCCAGCGGCCCCTCGCCAACGCCCGGCGTTCCTTGGCCCTCTGGAGGCAAAAATGGGCCAATGCCCAAACTCAAGAAGTAGCGCATGGCGCTCCAAATTCCAAACTCTTAAGATGCAACACTTGCCAAGGTGCAATTTTAATATACACTCTTAGGAAGTCTTAATCTTATCCGAAGATTCAAGATTCAAGTGATTAGTTAGATTTAATTCCTTCTAGAAAGATAAGATTTGGTTGTTAGGATTTATTTTTAGATTAGATTTAAATTATTACTTTATGATTTTATTTAAATTTAAGTAGGTAGTTATCTTACCATTCCTCAAAATAAGATTAGTGTTAGTTTTTGAATTTGAATACTAGTTAAAACTTAGGATATAAATAAGTGAATAAGGTTTACAAGAAATCATTTTTGATCTTGGAGTCTTAGATTATTTTTTTTTCTATCACGAGTAACTAAACCTTCTCCTCTATTGAAGGTTAGAAGCTTTATTTGGTTTATGAATTTATAATGTAAGTTCTTTCTTTATTTTAATACATGTTTTTCTAATTTTTTAAGATTGAGTTTCATTCTTCATCACTAATGGTAAGAAATATTAAAAAATATTCTAATTCTGTCTTAGATTCTCTTATTATTTTGAAAAAATCAATTTCGGAATTAACTTAAAACTCATATCATAATCTTCAACTATTTAGAACTAGTCTTGAATACGTTACATATAATTCAACTAGGGATAATTTTTGGATATTGTGTGGCTTAAAATTGAAACCGTTCTTCACCTCTTCTCATAAATAGTTGACTAAGGGATTGACAATTAATTGGGTTAGGAGAAATTAAATTATCAAGATATTGAAATTTTATTATAAATGATTTGCTTTGAAAAGATTTTTTGCATGAGTTAAAATAAGAATGCATAGGCATGGTTCTTCTAAGAATCAAACATCTTCGAGACTCTGAGGCCTTCAACATCCTCATTCATTGATTTTCTTCCAACTTCATAAAACATTCTCTCATTCTCTTCTTTTCTGTTCTTGTTTCTAATTCAAGATCAACAATCCTCTAGCCAAAGTTTGATTAATCTAATTAGAGATTTAATTAGATATTTCTTGCCGCAATCTATTAATTCTCGTGGGAATAATATCCACTTACCGTGGTATTACTTGAATAATTTAGTACACTTGCCAATATCTAAGCACATTGATTTTTCACTCATCACCCACAGTGTTAGAATACTCACCACCATTGTCACATGAGCCGTTTAAGTAATGCTTCATCCAAAAGACATTAGGTATCTGATGAGCTAAAATTGATAGCTCGAATATTGGCAAGTGCACCAAATTGCTCCAAGTAATACCACGATGAGTGGATATCATTTCCAAGAGGATTAAGGGATTGAAATAAGCAATGTTTTGAATCTCTAATTAGATCAATCAAACCTTGGTAAGAGGATTGTGAATTTTGAAGTAGAAGCAAAGAATAGTGAATAAATTGTTGATTGTAAATGAGAGAAAGCTTAGAAACTTTGGAGAAGTAATCAGGGAATGGGTTGTTAAAGGTTTCGGAGGTGTTTAATTCTTAGAAAAAATAATACTTGTGTTTTTCTACTTTAATTGATGCAAAAATCTTTTCACAGTAAATCATTAATAATCAAATTCCAATTCCTTGACAATTTAATTTTTTTCAATTTAATTAAGTGTTCATTCTGTGGTCAACTAATTAAGAGAAGAGGTTAACCACGTTTTCGATTTTAAATGCACACAACTTTCAAAATACTATTCCTAGTCAAGTTAAAAACCATACGAAGAGTTTTAAGCTAATTTTGATATTAAATTTTCCAAAGTAATAATATAGTCCAAGATAGAATTAGAATATTTTCCAATAATTCTAACTATTAAAGATGAAGAACGAAACTCAATCTTGAACAAGTAAAAAATTATGAATCAAAATAAAGAAAACACTTTCATTACTAATATATAAAATCAAACAAAGCTCCTAACCTTTAACAAGAGGAGGTTTAGTTACTCATGGTAGGAAAGAAAACAACTTAAAACTAAAGAGTTCTTTGATCCGCAGATTCCAAAATAATCTCTGTGAACCTTATTCACTTATTTATATTCTAGCTTTCTAATTAATTGAAATTCAAAAACTAACCTTATCTTCCGAAGAGTAAGATAACAAATTATTCAAATTCAAATTTAATCTAATCTAATCTAAATCCTAACAACCAAATCTTATCTTTCTAGAAGAAGTTGATACTAACTAATCAATTAAATCTTGTATCCTGAGTTGCTTTTAGAGCTTCTTGAGAGTGGATTATGATCTTGGCGTTGCACTCCATGGATTGGCGTTGGACTTTGAAGAATATTGGTCACTAGGAGTTGAAATTTCACTCAGAGTTGGGCTCCAAATTTGGGCGTTGGGCGCCCGGTACCTTGAAGATTTGGGTGGCGTGGGGCGCCACTTCCTGGAGTTGGGCACCAGCTCAATCTGGCTCACCCAGGGCACGAAGGCACCAGGGTTAGAAGGCATGGAGTTAGCCACCCATTTTGAATGCTAGGTGTCAGTTCCTTGGAATTGGGCGTCTGGTTCTAGCGCTGGGCTCACTTCTGCTAGCTTTGGACTTGGCCTCTTGAAGCCTGCACCAACCTTGTGTTTTCTTTCCTGGAAATGTTCTTGTGTTTTCTTATAAATTTCATTCTGGTTTGCTTTAAACATGGCCTGAAAACACAATCATTCTAAAACAACTCCAAACATATGATTAGTCATAAAAACTTCACTAAACATAAAAGAATTTTGATTCAAATCTATGAAAACTAATTAAAAAGAAACCTAAAAACAACTCAAGATGCCTAGGCATCAGTATCTAAACTTCAATAAGCATATACCTAATTCTTTCAATCAATGTTCTATTCATCCTTTCTACCAAACCATTTAACAAAAGTGTTTTAGGAGGTGTCCTTTCATACTTATGCCTTGCTACTTACAATACTCACTACCATTGTCAGTGAAAAACATTTCAACTTTTTACCTGTTTGCTTCTCAACTAAAGCTTGGATTTGTTCGAACTTTTTTAAAATTTGGTTCTTTATCTTCAAAGCATAAGTCCAAAAATTTCTTAAGTGATCATCAATAAAAGTAATAAAGTAAATAGTTCCATTAAAAGACCGTACTTTTAAAGGACTACAAATATCAGAGTGCACCAATTTCAAGAAATTTGATTTTTTTAAAGTTGATTCTTCTTGAAAGATAATCTTCTTCGTTTGCCAATCATGAAATGATAACATTTCTCCAATTCTACATTATTCAAACAGAAAAGAACATCCTTTCGAGCCAAACAATTAAGTCATTTTTTATTGATATGACCAAGTCTTCTATGTCACAAACTACACACTTTTTTCTTTCGACCGCGTTCGTACTATTTTTTGCAATCATAACATGCATCACATACAAATTTGAATTACCTTTTTTTCGAGCCACCACCTTGTTGACATTAGTGAGTTTCTATTGTCCAAAGCCAAAAATGTTTACAAAGCCTTCATTATCAAGCCTTTTAACTGAAACCAAATTTAAGTGAACATCTAGAGCATGTCTAACATCTTTGAGTAGCAACTTCATTTTCATGTTAGTCTCAAGACAAACATCTTCTATACCAATCATCTTACCCAAGCCATCATTATCCATATTGAGCACTCCTAAATTGCCTGCAGAATAAAAAGTAAAAAACTCCTTCTTTGGTGTAACATACATTAAGGCGCCACTATCAATTACCTACCTGAATTCATCATTAGAAACAATATTAACCTTATACTCATAATCAACAATGCTAACAATGAAAAGATCATCTGAAACAGCAGATACACGATCATTACCATTATTTTTCTTCTTTTCTTACTTATCTTTGTTCTCCTTTTTTTAAAGAAAGTAATATTTTTGGACATTACATATTTTATGACAATAATGGCACAATATTTTTGTATCTTGACTTGAACTTACTTATGCTTTTACCTCTACCCCTTTAAACTTTGCTCTGATTTCTCTCTATTTTCAGTTAATAACATTTCAAACTGTGATAAAAAAAGCTTTGCATCTTCTTTCTGGTCTCTTTATTTAAAATGTCATGTTTAACAAGTTTTATGATCACTTTACCATTCGGAGCAGAATTAGGAAGAGATATACAAAATGTCTTTCAATAATTTGATAGAATATTTAGCAACCACAAACCTTGAACTCCATCTTCAAACTTAATTTCCATGCTTGACAAACTAATTAAGAATCCCGTAATTAAAATTCATTCAAGTGATCTAATGCTAGTGATCCTTTCTTATCTCAAATTCATCAGTATTTTTAACAAGTACAATTTATTATTTCTAGACTTAAAAGCATACAAGGATTTAATTTGATTCTACTAAACCTTAGCATGAGTCTCATTAGCAATGTGATTATAACTATTATCATCCATCTATCGCCTAATAAAACCACAAATTTATTAATGCTCAACCTCCAATTTTTTATCTGTTTTATACCCTAGCTTCTGTGTAGCAAACATGGATAAATATAGATTTTTGACAAACAACAAATCTTTTATTTTGTCCTTTCATATATGGTAATTAGTGTCATTCAAGCTTCTCATACTAACAAAATTATTTGTCTCTATTTTTCAACCAAGTTATAACCAAATGCCTAAAACTAAGTTCTGATGTTCAATGATAGGAATAAAAAATATAATTTTCTACTGACAAGAATTAGAAGGGCAATAACACCCACTCACAAATAAATGCAGCATCAAATTAACACACCAATGCATTAAAAAAATCACAAAAAACCAAAAAAATAGAGATAAGAATACACAAAAATTTTTAACCTGAAAAACCTCCTCAACGTGTAAAGTAAAAGTTACGAGTCACCAATATAAAAAAATAACTTCACTATGATCAAGACATGGTACAAGAAAGTTATAAATCACTTAAAATGTACACACAAAAAGCCAAATAACTCAAGTATCAAGTTTTATAAAACAAGAACTAAAAATATGAAAATACCTCAAAATAGAGCTGTAATAAATCACTATTTTACGGTTTATTTTGTATTGAATTGAGTAGATTTTATCAATTATTCTTACACTTATTCATATAAATTGTATGGTTTTATAAATCCTTCCGAATTTGTGCTATGTTTGAAAAGATGCTTCTTTGGCCTTAAAATTGCTAATTTTTAATTCTCTTTTATTACCATCGATTTTGTGATATGTGCGTTAAAGTGATTTCAGGTTTTCTAGGGCAGCAATGGCTTAGAAGATAGAAAGAAAGCATGCAAAAGTGAAAGAAACACAAGAAATTGAAGTTTTGAGAAGCTGGCCTTGACGCGCACGCGTGGATGACGTGTACGCGTGACCAGGAATTCGTTTAGCGACGCGTACGCATGGTTGATATGTACGCGTGACGAGCGTCACGTGCCTCAGTTACGAGAAAACGCTGGGGCAATTTCTGGGCTGTTTTTGGCCCAAAGCCCGAAGATGAAGATTAGAGGCTACAGAGTGGGACGAATCAGGGGATCAATCATTCACTTTTCATTCATTCACAATTTTTAGATTTAGATGTAGGTTTCTAGAGAGAGAGGCTTTCTCCTCTCTCTAGGTTTTAGGGTTTTTTTAGTTTTATTTCTTCTCTAATTCAGATTTCCATCTTTCTTTAATTTAGTTTCTCTTCTACATTCTATTATTCTAGCATCTTAGTTTATCTTCTCTTGTTGATTTTTTTATTTTTCCAATTTAGTTTATGAACTCTTCATGTTAGATTCAATTTTCTTTTAATGCAATTTGAGGTATTTCATGTTTATTGCTTCTTTCTTCATTCGTTGTTATTGATTCCTTGCAATTGTTGTTCTTAGATTTTACATTCTCTTATTTCTTTTCTATACTTTTATTTTGTACCTTCCAAGTGTTTGATAAAATGCTTGGGTGGATTTTAATTTAGATTTTTATGTTCTTGACTTGGATTGATTATTTAGAGACTCTTGAGTTATCAAAAGTCCTTTGTTGATTGGTGATTGAAGATTGTCGGTTAGCTTGAACTTCACTAAAGCTAGTCTCTCACTATGAGTTGACTAAGACTTGTGAACTTAAGTCGACTGTATGCACTTGACCTTCCTCCATTGGTTAGAGGTTAACTAAGTGAAAGCAATTTACATTCACAATCATAATTGGCGATGATAATGAGGATAGGACTTCTAATTCTCTTTCCTTGCTAAGCACTTTCTTGATTATTAGTTTAATGTCTTGCCATTTTACTATCTTGTTTCTTATTACAAAATCCAAAAATATACTTCTTCATAACCAATAATAAATACACCTCCCTGCGATTCCTTGAGAGACGATCCGAGGTTTAAATACTTCAGTTAATTTTATTGGGTTTGCGTAAGTGACAAACAATTTAAACATTGACCGAGGATAATTTTTTGGTTTAGAACTATACTTGCAACGCGACATTTTTGTGAAATTCTTTACCAACAATTTTCCTCCGTCAAGTTTTTGGCGCCGTTGTTGGGGAGTTGCAAATGTGTGCCTTATTATTGGTTATTGTGAATATTGTGAATATGTTTTCCTTTTGTTTCTTTGTTAGTTATTGCTAGTTTTAGGATTTTGTTTACTCATTTCTTATTAGTTTATGTTTTTATTTTCTCTTGTTACTATGAATTCTCACCCCTTTGGCTATGAGTTTGGTTACAATAGTGTTGTAGGGAATGGAAGCTACAATGAGAACATGCATCAAGGATGGAACAATCAAAGGTGGAAAGAACATCAAGCTTATGATCAACCATTTTGGCAATAACCTCCTCCATGCACTATGAGCAAGAATCATTCCATGATGCATACCAAGACAATGGATATGGTGGATGGTGCACGAAATTGTGATCATCAATGGCGCCATCAACATGGTACGCTCAATTGCAATCTTAACTCTTTATCACAACTTTGCACAACTAACCAGCAAGTGCACTGGGTCATCCAAGTAATAAACCTTACGCGAGTAAGGGTCGATCCCACGGAGATTGTTGGTATGAAGTAAGCTATGGTCATCTTGTAAATCTCAGTCAAGCGGATTCAAATGGTTATGAATGATTTATGAATAAAGCATAAAATAAAGATAGAGATACTTATGTAATTCATTGGTGAGAATTTCAGATAAGCGTATGGAGATGCTTTGTCCATTCCGTCTCTCTACTTTCCTACTGTCTTCATCCAATCCTTCTTACTCCTTTCCATGACAAGCTGTATGTTGGGCATCACCGTTGTCAATGGCTACGGTCCCGTCCTCTCAGTGAAAATGTTCAACGCGCTCTGTCACAGCACGGCTATTCAGCTGTCGGTTCTCGATATTGTCGGAATAGAATCCAGTGATTCTTTTGCGTCTGTCACTAACGCCCCACAATCACGAGTTTGAAGCTCGTCACAGTCATTCAATCCTCGAATCCTACACAGAATACCACAGACAAGGTTTAGACCTTCCGGATTCTCTTGAATGCCGCCATCAATTCTAGCTTATACCACGAAGATTCTGATAAGGAACCCAAGAGATATCCACTCAATCTAAGGTAGAACGGAGGTGGTTGTCAGGCACACGTTCATAGGTGAGAATGATGACGAGTGTCTGTTGAAAATACATAAGAACAAGGTCTAGGCATGGCCGAGAGGCCAGCCTCAATGATCTAAGGACTAGGCATCCAAAGATGATCCTAAGATCTAAAGTGATCAAAAGATGAAAATACAATAGCAAAAGGTCCTACTTATAGAGAACTAGTAGCTAGGGTTTACAGAAATGAGTAAATGACATAAAAACCCACTTCCGGGCCCACTTGGTGTATGCTTGGGCTGAGCATTGAAGCATTTTCGTGTAGAGACTCTTCTTGGAGTTAAACGCCAGCTTTTGTGCCAGTTTGGGCGTTTAACTCCCATTCTTGTGCCAGTTCCGGTGTTTTACGCCAGAATTCTTGAGCTGACTTGGAACGCCTGTTTGGGACATCAAATCTCGGGAAAAGTATAGACTATTATACATTGCTGGAAAGCCCAGGATGTTTACTTTCCAACACTGTTGAGAGCGCGCCAATTGGGCTTCTGTAGCTCCAGAAAATCCACTTTGAGTGTAGGGAGGTCAGAATCCAACAACATCTGCAGTCCTTTTCAGCCTCTGAATCAGATTTTTGCTCAGGTCCCTCAATCTCAGCCAGAAAATACCTGAAATCACAAAAAAACACACAAACTCATAGTGAAGTCCAGAAAAGTGAATTTTAACTAAAAACTAATAAAAATATAATAAAAACTAACTAAAACATACTAAAAACATACTAAAAACAATGCCAAAAAGCGTATAAATTATCCGCTCATCAGTGGACCTCCTTGGGACTATCAACAACCACCACTATATGCCTATAAACTCCCTCTTCAACATAGTTTTGAAGCACCATACTCACAAGACCCCTACAATCAAACACTTCCATATGACCCTAATCCATATCCACTATACCAACCACCTTATGAGCCATATGAACCATGCATAGAACCATCACAATTTCAATTACTCCCTAGAACCACCTCAATGTACACTATCCTCATATCCTTATCAAGACAAACTACCTTTCTATCATGAACCCTTCCTCCCAAGCAATGAACCTTCATATCCACTCTAGTCTCCAATGGATGACACCCTTGGTCTTGTTCTTCAAGGGCAAAGAGAGATACAATGGACGACACTAGAGTTCATAGCTACCTTGACCGAGGTAGTAGATAATTTAGCCTCCCTGTGCTTCGACACTTAAAGTACCCCCATGGCCGCATGTAGAGAATCTAATGAGGAGAATAGCATGAAGGAGAGATTAGAAACTCCAATGGAAAATGAGAAATGTGGCTTTGTATTGGAACAATTGGAGGAAGCCGTAATTGTTGAAGAGAAAGAAGTGGTCGAAGATTTAGGAGATGCTGAACCTCCATGGGAATCTAGAGTTGTAGAGTATTCCTTCAGAAAGCTTGAAATTAATGTCGGGGAGGGTAGTGCACAACCTCCAAGGCATATTCCCTATAAAAAATTGGACAGAATAGATCAAGAGGCAAGTTCCCTCGGTGATGATGATCATGAATCAAGCTATCCTATTAATGAATTTGCATCCACAAGTGAACCCCTTGAGTTTGAAGAACCTTCTCCCGATGAGATTGAAAGAAACATTAAGGTAGATTTCTCTCAACCTCATATTTATGATTTGAGTGATGGAGAAGAGTTGGATGAATTTGGTGGGAAAGAGCTTGAAAGTGAAGAATCTTTTCAAAAGGTGGAAGTCCTTTTAGCAAGGTTGGACGGGAGTTGAATATGCGTTGTCAAGATCGTTGAAGACTTCTCTGCTTAGGTTGCCATCTACACCTTTATTTGAGTGGGTAAAACTTATCTCTATTAGCTTTATTGTCCCACTTGAGTATGGTAAGTTTGAAACGGATGGTTAATGATGAGCAGATAATTTATATGCTTTTTGGCATTGTTTTTAGGTAGTTTTTAGTAGGATCTAGCTACTTTTAGGGATGTTTTTATTAGTTTTTATGCAAAATTTACATTTCTAAACTTTACTATGAGATTGTGTATTTTTTTTGTGATTTTAGGTATTTTTTGGCTGAAATTGAGGGACCTGAGCAAAAATCTGATAGGAGGCTGAAAAAAGACTACAGATGCTGTTGGATTCTGACCTCTCTGCACTCGAAATGAATTTTCTGGAGCTACAGAACTCCAAATGGTGCGCTCTCAATTGCGTTGGAAAGTAGACATCCAGGGATTTCCAGTAATATATAATAGTCTATACTTTATTCGGGTTTAGATGATGCAAACTGGCGTTCAATGCCAGTTCCATGCTACATTCTAGAGTAAAACGCCAAAAACACGTCACAAACCAAAGTTAAACGCCAAAAACACGTTACAACTTGGCGTTTAACCCCAAGAGAAGTCTCTGCACATGTAAAGCTCAAGCTCAGTCCAAGCACATACCAAGTGGCCCCGAAAGTGGATTTCTACATCAATTACTTATCTCTGTAACCCTAGTAGCTAGTTTAGTATAAATAGGACTTTTTACTATTATATTTTCATCTTTGGATTATCTTTTGATCCTTTGATCACGTTTTGGGGGTTGGCCATTCGGCCATGCCCGGACCACTATCACTTATGTATTCTCTGCTGTACCTCAAGAATTAATGCAAAGTACTACTATTTTTCTATTCAACTCTTGTTTATTTCTATTCTAAGATATCCATTCGCACCCAAGAACCTGATGAATGTGATGATTATGTGACGCTCATCACCATTCTCACTTATGAACGTGTGCCTGACAACCACTTTCGTTCTACATGCAAATAAGCTTGAATGAATATCTCTTGGATTCCTTAATCAGAATCTTCGTGGTATAAGCTAGAATCCATTGGCAGCATTCTTGAGAATCTGGAAAGTCTAAACCTTGTCTGTGGTATTTCGAGTAGTATTCAGGGATTGAATGACTGTGACAAGTTTCAAACTCGCGACTGTGGGGCGTGGTGACAGACGCAAAAGGATAGTAAATCCTATTCCTGCATGATCGAGAACCGACAGATGATTAGTCGTGCCGTGACAGCGCACCTGGACCATTTTCACTGAGAGGACGGACGGTAGCCATTGACAACGGTGATCCCCCAACATACAGCTTGCCATGGAAAGGAGTAAGAATGATTGGATGAAAGCAGTAGGAAAGCAGAGATTCAGAAGGAACACAATATCTTCATGCGCTTATCTGAAATTCCCACCAATGAATTACATAAGTATCTCTATCTTTATTTTATGCTTTATTTATCTTTATATTCGAAAACCATTATCACCATTAGAATCCGCCTGACTGAGATTTACAAGATGACCATAGCTTGCTTCATACCAACAATCTCCATGGGATCGACCCTTACTCACGTAAGGTTTATTACTTGGACGACCCAGTGCACTTGTTGGTTGGTTGTGCGAAGTTGTGAAGAAGGTGTGTGAACCATAGTATTGTGCAACAAGTTTTTGGAGCCATTGCTAGGAGTTGTTCGAGTTGTGAAAAGTATGAGTCACAATTTTGCCTATCAAGTTTTTGGCGCCGTTGCAGGGGATTGTTTGAGTTTGGACAACTGACGGTTCATCTTGTTGCTCAGATTTGGTAATTTTCTTTTCAAAAAGTTTTCAAAAATCTTTCAAAAATTTTTTTATTTGTTTTTGTTTTTCCAAAAAAATATAATTTTCGAAAAATCCAAAAAAAATTTTAAAATCATAAAAACCAAAAATATTTTGTGTTTCTTGTTTGAATCTAGTGTCAATTTTTAAGTTTGGTGTCAATTGCATGTTTTTAAATTTTTTGCATTTTTTTCGAAAAAAATTCATGCATTGCATTCTTCATGATCTTCAAGTTGTTCTTGACAAGTCTTCTTGTTTGATCTTTAAATTTTCTTGTTTTGTGTTTTTGTTGTTTTTCATATGCATTTTTGCATTCATAGTGTCTAAGCATTGAAAATTTCTAAGTTTGGTGTCTTGCATGTTTTTCTTTTCTTGAAAATTTTCAAAAATAAGTCTTGATGTTCATCATAATCCTCGAAGTGTTCTTGGTGTTCATCTTGACATTCATAGTATTCTTGCATGCATCATGTGTTTTGATTCATAATTTTTATGTTTTGAGTCATTTAGTTGTTTTTCTCTCTCTTCATTAAAAATTCAAAAAAAAATAATTTTTCCTTATTTTACTCATAAATTTTGAAATCTTTGGGTTGACTTAGTCAAAATTTTTTAAAATAAGTTGTTTCTTGTTAGTCAAGTCAAGATTTCAATTTCAAAAATCCTATCTTTTTAAAATCTTTTTCAAAAATCAAATCTTTTTTCATTTTTCTTATTATTTTTTGAAAATTTTAAAAATTGATTTTCAAAATCTTTTTCTTAATTTTATTTCATAATTTTCGAAAACTTTACTAACAATTAATGTGATTGATTCAAAAATTTGAAGTTTGTTACTTTCTTGTTAAGAAAGGTTCAATCTTTAAATTCTAGAATCATATCTTTTAGTTTCTTTTTAGTCAAGTAATCAATTTTAATTTTAAAAATCAAATCTTTTTAATTTCCTTATCAAATCTTTTTCAAAATAAATTTCAATCATATCTTTTCAATCATATCTTTTTTCAAAATCAATTTCAAAAATCTTTTCTAACTCCTTATTTTTTCAAAATTGATTTTCAAGTCTTTTTCAACTAACTAATTGACTCTTTGTTTGTTTTACTATTTCTTATCTTTTTCAAAACCACCTAACTACTTTTCTCTCTCTAATTTTCAAAAATCACCTTCCTCTTTTTCAAAATTCTTTTAATTAACTAATTGTTTCAAATTTTAATTTTAATTTTATTTCTTCTCTTAATTTTTGAAAATCACTAACCTTTTTTTCATAAATAATTTTTGAAATTCTCTCCCTCTCATCTCTTTCTATTTATTTTATTTATTTACTAACACTTCTCTTCATCTTAAAATTCGAACCCTCTCTTCTCCTCTGTGTTCGAATTTTTCTCTTCTTCATTCTTATTCTTCTTTTCTTCTACTCACATAAAGAAATCTCTATACTGTGACATAGAGGATTCCTCTTCTTTTCTGGTCCCTTCTATTTCATATAAACAGGAGCAAGGACAAGAACATTCTTGTTGAAGCAGATCCTGAACCTAAAAGAACTCTGAAGAAGAAACTAAGAGAAGCTAAAATACAACAATCCAGAGAAAACCTTACAGAAATTTTCGAAAAAGAAGAGGAGATGGCAGCCAAAAATAATGACAACAACAATAATGTAAGGAGGATGCTTGGTGATTATACTACACCTACTTCCAGTTTTTGTGGAAGAAGCTTGTCAATCCTTGTCATTGGAGCAAACAATTTTGAGCTGAAGTCTCAACTAGTTGCTCTAATGCAACAGAACTGCAAGAGACAGAGCTAGAAGTCTACAGGCTCATGCTGTTCCCTTTTGCTATAAGAGACAAAGCTAGAACATGGTTGGACTCACAACCTAAAGATAGCCTGGACTCTTGGGATAAGCTGGTCACGGCCTTCTTGGCCAAGTTCTTTCCTCCTCAAAAGTTGAGCAAGCTTATAGTGGATGTTCAGACCTTCAGGCAAAAAGATGGTGAATCCCTCTATGAAGCTTGGAAAAGATACAAGCAGTTGACCAAAAAGTGTCCTTCTGGCATGCTTTCAGAGTGGACCATTTTGGATATATTCTATGATGGTCTATCCGAGTTCTCTAAGATGTCACTGGACCATTCTGCAGGTGGATCTATTCACCTAAAGAAAATGCCTGCAGAAGCTCAAGAACTTTTGACATGATTGCAAATAACCAATTCATGTACACCTCTGAGAGGAATCCTGTGAGTAATGGGATGCCTCAGAAGAAGGGAGTTCTTGAAATTGATGCTCTGAATGCCATACTGGCCCAGAAAAAAATATTGACCCAACAAGTTAATATGATATCTCAGAGTCTGAATGGATTACAAAATGCATCCAACAGTACTAAAGAAGCATCTTCTGAAGAAGAAGCTTATGATCCTGAGAATCCTGCAATGGCAGAGGTGAATTACGTGGGTGAAGCCTATGGAAACACCTATAATCCCTCATGGAGAAATCATCCAAATTTCTCATGGAAGGATCAACAAAAGCCTCAACAAGGTTTTAATAGTGGTGGAAGAAACAAGTTTAGCAATAGCAAGCCTTTTCCATCATCTTCTCAGCAACAGACAGAGAATTCTGAGCAAAGCCCCTCTAGCTTAGTTGTAACACCCTAATATTCAAATCCTTATGCTCGAGTCATAAGTCAATGATATTACGGTGGTACGACTCTCAGGTGGATTTTTAATATATAAACATAGGTAATTTCGAAAGGAGTATTAATCGAGAAGCCTGAAAAGAGTAGAAATAAAATCGCGAAGACGTATCACTCACGATTCGACAACGAAAAGATAAAACGTGAAGCCGAAAGCGATATATGGACAAGGCATAAAGGAGATTAAGAGATAGATAACAGATAGATATATATAACATAAGTAAATAGCCACTAGTCGCGACCCGCGAAGTTTAGGCCGGCTAGGGTACAGTATGAAAGTAGTTGACAACAGTACATCCTAATCTCTC
>NC_029774.3:35085713-35091632 GCF_000817695.3 Arachis duranensis
TTCACCAAATATCCAGCCTAGATTCTCACTAATCCATAAATAGGCTACTGTTGTAAGGGTATACTAAATCTAGTTCATGTTACACATGTTTTCCAACTCGCTGATTCTTCCACGAATCAGACTCGGAATCATAAGCAAAACCATCACCAGTTGTTCTGCTTCAACAACTCTATATCAATACAGCATACTCTCGCTTGGAGCTAGTGAAATCACATCACTGCGTCTACCCAGGGGACTCCAATTATCTCATTCAAAAATTATCATCATCATGCAATCGCATTATCAATTCATCTCATCAAGAACAGCCCTCAACATACCCGACACCAGCATGAGGGGCCTCTCAGTTGTACAAACACAAGCAATACAGACAAGTAATACACAAATAAGGTACAAGTAGAACAAGTAGCACATAATCAGGTAACATAGCATATATAATGTAGAAATCCAAAACAAATAGGCAAACCCAAACAATTCAAACATATGCAAATGATGTATGCCTGCCCTATGGCTGATGATATCATCTGTCGGTTATATAGCCAACCCGACATGTCCTGGTAGCTAACCTTTGGACAGAAACACCCCTTGCGGAGCAAGTAGGTTTGAGCTACAACCCCATTGCTACTACCCGCTCAGCCCCGAGCCAGTGGAACAACCACTACTGCGGCTACTACCCAGGCGGGTGTTTAACAGCTCAACCTGGAGCGAGTGGATTCACCACTACTACCGCTACTACCCAGGCATCACAGTCTCTAACCTGGAGCAAGTGGGACGAACCACAACCCTTGCTACTACCCAGGTATCACAATCTCTGACCTGGAGCAAGTGGGACGAACCACAACCCTTGCTACTGCCCAGGTATCTCAAGCATTAACCCGGAGCAAGCGGGACAAACCACAACCCTTGCTACTACCCAGGTATCTTAAGCATTAACCCGGAGCAAGCGGGACGAACCACCACCCTTGCTACTGCCCAGGTATCTCAAACATATATTTATTCAATCTCAATTCATATTGTCAATCCTCATTGTTATCAAATCTCAAACATTAACCTGGAGCAAGTGGGACGAACCACAACCCTTACTACTACCCAGGTATCACAATTACATTCATTCAAAACTCCATAATTAAACTCATTTATCATAAACATCCTTTTCCGTCTCACACCCGGAGCAAGTGGACAACGCCACTGCCTACTACCCGGGGTTACACCTCACATTTCAACATCTTCCATTATTATCCATTTAACACATTCATTCATTAATCATATATGCAATTATTCTCAGCCATAATCAATAATGGCTTTGCCGTGACCCGGCAATAACTCAGCCATCCGGCTCATGGTCCAATCAAGAACCAGCCATTTATCAATAAATATAGCCCTTCAGCTCATGGCATACACGGTACTCCCACCATCATCCTCCATATCTCATATAATCATCGTTCATCATCATTGATCATAATCATTGACCATAACTTTTTCCCTTGATTCACTCGCAAGTTACCACATCCCCTAGCTCCTTTCTCATTGCTAGGCATATCATAATGATTTAAAACATAAGGGGTGAGATCGGAGGCTTGGAAGTATGAGATTTGGCTTTTAATACTCAAAAATCAACTTTGGGATGAAAACAGGGCCACGCGTACACGTACTCCACGCGCACGCGTGGATGGCCACAAAGCTCATCGACACGTATGCGTCATACACGCGGACGCGCGGATTGAAACACAGCCAGACGACGCGTAAGCGTCAGTCACGCGTACGCGTGGGTGCATTTGCACCCCAGGCACAAAACTGGCACAACTCTGGCACAACTCTCGGGAAAAATGGCTGGGCATTGTGTGCAGCGCATCGACGCGCACGCGCACACCACGCGCGCGCGTGGATGGTGCCTTTTTGAAGAACGACGCGTACGCGCCAAGTGCGCCTACGCGTGGAGGGTCATTCTGCTAAAAATTTTCTAAGTTAAAAGCTGCAGAATTCACAGATTCAACCCCCAATCTTCCGACGGACATAACTCTCTCATTTTAAATCGTTTTTCACCCGTTCTTCGAACGGCAGGGACATCCCGGATCCAATTTCATTTCTAAATAGATTTGGCACAAAACAAATATCCGTAGTCCAAGTTATGTCCCGTCAAAGTATGCCCAAAAACTATGTTTTTCATATAAAACCACAAAGTTCCATTTTCAAAACAAGCCATTTTCAACTCCTATCAAAATCAACCAAAACATGCCAATTTCAACCCTTTTTGAAACCAATCAAAATATACCAAAATCAACATCAAGCCTCCTCAACTCATACATTAACACTTTACCACAAATCACAAAACCATCATATAACCATCTTTACCCATTCCAAGCAAATGGCTAAATTACAAACATATCAACATGTCTTACATCCTTCCTCATCTCAATTTCCAACAATACTATCTCCAATCAACCATCATTATACATAATCAATATCATAATCACTATCACGTGGTTTCACCCACAATTCAACCTTAATCATTCCTCAAGCATATATCACAATATATATACCTCTCATGCATCATCATACCATCAAGACATCAATAATCATAATCACATATATGACCACATAATATTTCTCAACCAAAATCAAACATACCTCATCTATACTATTTCACCCAAAATTTACCAATTTCCACACTTCAACTCCTCAAACCTCATTATTCAATAACCAACCCAATCATTCATATATTCATTATATGAAATTCATCCAATCACTTGTGTCATCATACAATGCACACATCAACTTACCTTCCTTACCTCTTTCCGGCCTCCGGCCCAAAATATACGGCCTCCGGCCCAATTTCACAATTTAAATACATAAATCACAAATCAATACTCATTACCCAAAACATCAAATTTTCAATACACCAAGCATACAAGGCCACACAATTCTCAACCCAATCATTAATTCACATTACATACCAACTATGCATATTAGCACCAACCATTTACACAATCCAAACTTAATCCTAAGGGCATCTAGCCTAGGAATTCTCATCACACTACACGGTACTTAAATGAAACTTAAACCGTACCTCTTGTAGCCAAATCAATTGAGCCTCTTCTTTGGATGTCTCCACCAACCCTTAGCTCCAAGCCTCACCAAAGCTCCTCCTCAAGCAACACCAATCTCCCAATTGTGCACCAAAGCCATCAAATGCACTAACATAACCAATATTACATACATACATCAACCTAGGGCTCATAAAAATGACAAATCACAAGGGTTTGAGCACTTCTTACCTCAGCCCATATGAAGTAGGGATAGAACCCACTTAGAATCCATGTTGGAGTATCCCTAAACACCCAAAATCACAAGATTTCAACACTAACTTCCCAAAAATGTGTAACAGTGGGGAATTTCGAAAACTGGGCAGAGATGAATGGAATACTCACCACAAAACTTTGATATAATTGTAGAGGATGAGAAGAGCGACGCGTGGTCGCAAACGACTCGTCAATCGGAGCTTCGTAGCTCAAGTTATGGTGGTTTGAAGATCAAAGAGAGTTAGGTTTTCTCTCTTCTCTTCTCTTCTTAATTCAGCGCCCCAACCCTTCTTTTTAGGGTAAAATGAGCTGAAATGCTCATAACTAATGTTTATATATGTTGGGTCTTGGGCCCACTTAGGCCCGGTTCACTTATCTTTGTCCGTTGGTCCAATTTTGGACCAAAACCTTTAAGATTAGCGCTCTAAATCGCACTTCAAATATTTTTACCTCTCCTAATTATAATTCCTCATTTCTTAATCTTATTTACCCATAATCAATTTTCTCAGCTGTAGTACCAGACAAATCTCAGCCGGTACTTCCGGTCAAAATTCCACTGCGCGCTTTTACGCAGAAAACTATGTCTTCCGACTCGGAAAAATTCACTGAATCCAAATATCATATTTAAATCATCAAATTCTAATTGCCAAATCTTCCAACCATATTTGCTCCTACTTAACTCATTATTTAATTAATTTCGGTTAGACGGGGTATTACATTCTACCCCCCTAACAGAAATTTTCGTCCTCGAAAATTCCATCCATCACTACGAGTACGCGAGCATAGTCTGCCTTTATATCAAACGTATAACAGTTCCAAGGTCCTTTTATTCTGCGCGCTTCCGTTGCCGCGCTCTGATTTCTCTATTTCTGAGGGTCTCGGTCGTTTGTTCAACCTGACCAACAGTCTCGTTCCTTACTTTTACCGTCTCATCAACTCACACCCTATTAAATCTCATCAATAATATTGCTATCTTCGTTAATCATAGCCATCATCCCACATCACTATAATCAACCAAAGCTTTCTTAGCTTTTTTTTTTTAAATTCAATGAGTTTGTGCTAACAAGCTGACAAACTCTTATGAATCCGCTTCCCTTTAATAATCTATAAAAGCTTTTGAGACACATCTCTTTTGTTGAAGTTACTCAGATCAAAAATCATTTTCAAAAATATAACCAACACTCCTTCAATTCTTGAACCACAACTTAGCATGACTGGCATTCACTAGATTTCTATCTATGATAGCCAAAACCACATACCAACTTAATCATACTTTTAACACGTTGCTGCCAATCTTTCTCTTACCAATTCCCAAACCGTCGGATCTAACGGTATCACCCGTTGTTGTAGTGAACACACGATCTTGGAAAAGTCCCAATCCATCTCGACATGGAGTTTCCGGATGATGGCTTTCAAATCGCCCACAAGTCATTCCACTTTGAGGTTGCTTTCCATTAAAGGCCTACTTAATCATTTATGCTCACCAAACCTTCTATTAAGATAACTTAGGGTTATCTAGAACAGATCATAATTTTTCATTCGACCATGTATTATGAGTGAATACTAGCCTTCAGCATTATCTAAAGTGGTAAAGAATTAAGTTATCAGTTTTCTTATTACCTCGGGTATGAAAATCGGACCTGGCAGTCTCCCGATCCTTCCGGTGTGGGCAATCTCTGACCAAATGTCCTAGCTTTCCGCAATTGTAACACAAACCCGAACCATAACGACACGGTCTATTTGGGTGATGACCTCCACATCTCTGACAGCTCAAAACATCCGAAGCAGCCAATATCTATTTTCCCTACCTTTTCCTTGGGAATTCTTATTCGTCACAAGGTCATTTCACCCTTGGAGAAAACGTTGTGGGTATCCTCTTCTCTTAAAATCTTGACCCCTTGTTAGGTATTCTTGATTGTGCTCCCTGCGATGGGACTCCCGACGGTCATTCTTCGCCTCAACAGCCTTCCTCACACATTCTTCAGCAATACGGCTCTTGTTCACAAGTTCAGAGAAGACCCTAATCTCCATCGGTCCAACGGAGCTTAGGATTTCACTTCGAAGTCCTCCCTCATACTTAATACATTTCCATTCCTCAAAGTCTCCCGGAGTTCCCTGACACATGTGGGAAAACCTGAATAGCTCCTCAAATTTGTCTGTATACTCAGATACGGACATAGCACCTTGCTTCAGCTGCAGTAACTCCAATTCCTTGGCTGTCCTGGCAGAATTTGGAAGGTACTTCTTATAGAATTCCACCTGGAAGGCATCCCAAGTGATAGGATCATTCCCCTGTTGTAGGAGACGTCGAGCCCCTTGCCACCAATGCGATGCTTCCTCCGTGAGCAGATAGGTAGCAAATTCAACACGCTGCTCTTCAGGCACCAACTGCGCTTGCAGTGCTCGCTCCATGGCCCGAAACCAAGTATCAGCTTCAGTCGGATCGGTGGTTCCCTTGAACTTAGGTGGATTAACCTTTAAGAAAGTTGCCAGTGTCATCGGGCCCTGAGCTAGACTTCCACTATTGCCATTATTGTTTATCTGTTGCCCAAGAGCCTCCGCAGTGGCCTGCATAGCAGCAGCCATATTCTCCAACGCCGCCATAAGGTTTACCGGGTTATTC
>NC_029774.3:35091673-35095675 GCF_000817695.3 Arachis duranensis
GGTCCACGAGGCGCCATCTGGTTCCTATACACACCAAACAATCGATATCAAGTTGATCAGTCTCAATATCGGAAGTATAGTGCTTCAAAGTACCAAAGGTACACTCATGGACTTCATGCTAGATGTATCAGTTAGATACCCTAACTAGCACAGGCACAAACTCAGAGTATGCATTAAAGCATAAGCAGTTCCATCCCTCAGGCTCACGAGGACGAACTGCTCTGATACCATAATGTAACACCCTAATATTCAAATCCTTATGCTCGAGTCATAAGTCAATGATATTACGGTGGTACGACTCTCAAGTGGATTTTTAATATATAGATATAGGTAATTTCGAAAGGAGTATTAATCGAGAAGCCTGAAAAGAGAAGAAATAAAATCGCGAAGACGTATCACTCACGATTCGACAACGAAAAGATAAAACATGAAGCTGAAAGCGATATATGGACAAGGCATAAAGGAGATTAAGAGATAGATAACAGATAGATATATATAACATAAGTAAATAGCCACTAGTCGCGACCCGCGAAGTTTAGGCCGGCTAGGGTACAGTATGAAAGTAGTTGACAACAGTACATCCTAATCTCTCATAAAGGAAACATAAGAGCCTCTATAGGCAAGTTCCAAAAGAGTTCAATACATAATATAATCTTTTTAGAACAAAGGTGGAGAGATTCTAAGCAAAACACAAAGTAGAGAAAATAAATATCTTCGCCGTCTCTCAGACGAACCGCAGCTCACTTCTGAGCGCCTGAACCTGTATCTGAAAAACAAGAAATATATACGGAATGAGAACCCCGGGCCCATGGGTTCCCAGTACGGTAAAAGTGCCAAATAAATACAATGCACTGCAATAAAAACTCACTAAGCATCCTAAACTCCTTTTCACCAAGTATCCAGCCTAGATTCTCACTAATCCATAAATAGGCATCTGTCGTAAGGGGATACTAAATCTAGATCATGTTATACATGTTTTCCAACTTTCTGATTCTTCCACGAATCAGACTCAGAATCATAAGCAAAACCATCACCAGTTGTTCTGCCTCAGCAACTCTATATCAATACATCATACCCTCGCCTAAAGCTAGTGAAATCACATCACTGCGTCTACCCAGGGGACTCAAATTATCTCATTAAAAAAATCATCATCATCATGCAATCGCATCAACAACAGCCCTCAACATCCACCGACACCAACATGAGGGATCTCTCAATTGTACAAACACAAGCAATACAGACAAGTAATACACAAATAAGGTACAAGTAGAACAAGTAGCACATAATCAGGTAACATAGCATATATAATGTAGAAATCCAAAACAAATAGGCAAACCCAAACAATTCAAACATATGCAAATGATGTATGCCTGCCCTATGGCTGATGATATCATCTGTCGGTTATATAGCCAACCCGACATGTTCGGTTATATAGCCAACCCGACACGTCCTGGTAGCTGACCATGGACTGAAACACCCATGTGGAGTAAGTGGGTTTGAGCTACAACCCCTTACTACTACCCGCTTAACCCAAAGTCAGTGGAATAACCACTACTGTGGCTACTATCCAGGCGGGTGTTTAAAAGCTCAACTTGGAGCAAGTGGGACAAACCACAATCCTTGTTACTGCCCAGGCATCGCAATCACTGACCTGGAGCAAGCAGAATGAACCACCATCCTTGTTACTGCCCAGTCTTTGCAATCACTGACCTGGAGCAAGCGGGACGAACCCCAACCCTTGCTACTGCCCAGGTATCTTAAGCATTAACCCGGAGCAAGCGGGACGAACCACAATCCTTGCTACTACCCAGGTGTCTTAAGCATTAACCCGGAGCAAGCGGGACGAACCACCACCCTTGCTACTGCCCAGGTATCTCAAACATATATTTATTCAATCTCAATTCATATTGTCAATCCTCATTGTTATCAAGTCTCAAACATTAACCTGGAGCAAGTGGGACGAACCACAACCCTTACTACTATCCAGGTATCACAATTACATTCATTCAAAACTCCATAATTAAACTCATTTATCATAAACATCCTTTTCCGACTCACACCCGGAGCAAGTGGACAACGCCACTGCCTACTACCTGGGGTTACACATCACATTTCAACATCTTCCATTATTATCCATTTAACACATTCATTCATTAATCATATATGCATTTATACTCAGCCATAATCAATAATGGCTCGTTGATCATCATTGATCATAACTTTTTCCCTTGCTTCACTCGCAAGTTACCACATCCCCTAGCTCCTTTCTCATTGCTAGGCATATCATAATGATTTAAAACATAAGGGGTGAGATCGGAGGCTTGGAAGTATGAGATTTGGCTTTTAATACTCAAAAATCAACTTTGGGATGAAAACAGGGCCACGCGTACGCGTACTCCACGCGCACGCGTGGATGGCCACAAAGCTCATCGACGCGTATGCGTCATACACGCGGACGCGCGGATTGAAACACAGCGAGACGACGCGTAAGCGTCAGTCACGCGTACGCGTGGGTGCATTTGCGCCCCAGGCACAAAACTGGCACAACTCTGGCACAACTCTCGGGAAAAATGGCTGGGCATTGGGTGCAGCGCATCGACGCGCACACCCACACCACGCGCGCGCATGGATGGTGCCTTTTTGAAGAACGACGCGTACGCGCCAAGTGCGCCTACGCGTGGAGGGTCATTCTGCTAAAAATTTTCTAAGTTAAAAGCTGCAGAATTCACAGATTCAACCCCCAATCTTCCGACGGACATAACTTCCTCATTTTAAATCGTTAATCTTCCAACGGACATAACTTTCTCATTTTAAATTGTTTTTCACCCGTTCTTCGAACAGCATGGACATCCCGGATCCAATTTCATTTCTAAATAGATTTGGCACAAAACAAAGATCCGTAGTCTAAGTTATGTCCCGTCAAAGTATGCCCAAAAACCATGTTTTTCATATAAAACCACAAAGTGCTATTTTCAAAACAAGTCATTTTCAACTCCTATCAAAATCAACCAAAACATGCCAATTTCAACCCTTTTTGAAACCAATCAAAATATACCAAAATCAACATCAAGCCTCCTCAACTCATACATTAACACTTTACCACGATTCACAAAATCGCCATATAACCATTTTTACCCATTTAAAACAAATGGCTAAATTACAAACACATCAACATGTCATACATCCCTCCTCATCCCAATTTCCAACAATACTATTTCTAATCAACCATCATTATACATAATCAATGTCATACTCACTATCACGTGATTTCACCCACAAATCAACCTTAATCATTCCTCAAGCATATATCACAACATACATATCTCTCATGCATTATCATACCATCAAGGCATCAATAATCATACTCACATATATGACCACATAATATATATCAACCAAAATCAAACATACTTCATCTATACAATTTCACCCAAAATTACCAATTTCCACACTTCAACTCCTCAAACCTCATTATTCAATAACCAACCAAATCATTCATATACTCATTATATGAAATTCATCCAATCACTTGTGTCATCATACAATGCACACATCAACTTACCTTCCTTACCTCTTTCCGGCCTCCGGCCCAAGATTCACGGCCTCCGGTCTAAATTCACAATTTAAATGCATAAACCACAAATCAATACTCATTACCCAATACATCAATTCTCAATACACCAAGCATACAAGGCCACACAATTCTCAACCCAATCATTAATTCACATTACATACCAACTATGCATATTAGCACCAACCATTTACACAATCCAAACTTAATCCTAAGGCATCTAGCCTAGGAATTCTCATCACACCACACGGTACTTAAATGAAACTTAAACCGTACCTCTTGTAGCCAAATCAATTGAGCCTCTTCTTTGGGAGTCTCCACCAACCTTAGCTCCAAGCCTCACCAAAGCTCCTCAAGCAACACCAATCTCCCAATTGTGCACCAAAACCATCAAATACACTAACATAACCAATATCACATACATACATCAA
>NC_029774.3:35096342-35099030 GCF_000817695.3 Arachis duranensis
CCCCCTAACAGAAATTTTCGCCCTCGAAAATTCCATCCATCACTACGAGTACGCGAGCGTAGTCTGCCGTTATATCCAACGCATAACAGTTCCAAGGTCCTTTTACTCTGCGCGCTTCCGTTGCCGCGCTCTGATTTCTCTATCTCTGAGGATCTCGGTCATTCGTTCCTTACTTTTATCGTCTCATCAACCCACACCCTATTAAATCTCAAATCATGTCATCCATCTTCGTTAATCATAGCCATCATCCCACATCACTATAATCAATCAAAGCTTTCTTCATTTTTTAGAATCCAATGAGTTTGTACTAACAAGCTGACAAACTCTTATGAATCCGCTTCCCTTTAATAATCTATAAAAGCTTTTGAGACACATCTCTTTTGTTGAAGTTACTCAGATCAAAAATCATTTTCAAAAATATAACCAACACTCCTTCAATTCTTGGGAGAATTTTCAACAGCACCTCCCTAAAAATTGGAGTTTACCACCTGTCACGGGTTCCCTCAAACCAATCTCAGTACCGCATCAGTATTGCAATTTAAAGGTTTCCAAACGATTCCTCTAAAACCGATCATTACAAATCTTGATCTAAATCCAAGGTCACCATGACCAAACATCATAGCACTCATCTCTCGAACACGACAACTTGCACTCAATCATCATCTAAATCCGACTATGCATCAATGATAATTTCCTCATCCATTTCAGAACCATTAAGGCTCACCGCCGCAATTAATTCCAATTATCGAGAATCAGTATCTGTATAAGCTCACTAAACTTTTAAGTACTCAAAGCAATAAGCATTTTTAATCATATCCCACTTTTCCTTATTATTACCCTAGTATGCTAACGCTTTAGCAAGCTTCTAGTATGCCACTTTGATTTCTCGTCAAGTATTAGCTCCACCACTTATTTCCTCAAGTACCCAACCACAACTTAGCATGACTGGTATTTCAAATCAACGTTTCCAAATCCATCATTTAGGACCATTCCTTATCTATTTAAATCAAAGGAACTAAAAGTCACGGGTTCAATCCGTTTTACCAAAAATCTAGAAACCAACCAACTACATAACAAACACAACACATCATTCTCAACAGAAAATCATTTACATCACAAGCATTTATCCATTTGTATTAAGGCAAATCCTTACTCGGACCATCCGATTTGCTTCTCAGTCTAATATTAAGCTTGACATTCCCAGTTTTACTGTACAGGCGGTATTATAAAATCACACACTACCATTTAAGCTCGATTATTGAAATTACCTCAATCTTACTGCCACAATCGGCCCGCATCCTGACTCTCTCCTTGTTGGCAATTTCTTGATACATGCCCTGGTAACCCGCACTTGTAACATACGCCTAACCCCAATCGGCAAGGCCTATTCGGGTGATGACTTCCACACCTCTGACAGCTCGAAACATCAGAAACAGCCGCTGCCCGTTTTTCCCTTACCGTTTCTTTGGGACTCCTCACTCGTCGCAAGGTCATTTCGCCTTTGAGGAAAACGTTGTGGGTATCCTCTTCTCTTCCTTTGAGAAAAACGTTGTGGGTATCCTTTTCTCTTAAACTCTTGACCCCTTGTTAGGTATTCTTGATTGTGCTCCCTGCGGTGGGACTCCCGACGGTCATTCTTCGCCTCAACAGCCTTCCTCACGCATTCTTCAGCAATACGGCTCTTGTTCACAAGTTCAGAGAAGACCCTAATCTCCATCGGTCCAACGGAGCTTAGGATTTCACTTCGAAGTCCTCCCTCATACTTAATACACTTCCATTCCTCAAAGTCTCCCGGAGCTCCCTGACACATGCGGGAAAACCTAAATAGCTCCTCAAATTTGTCTGTATACTCAGATACGGACATAGCACCTTGCTTCAACTGTAGTAACTCCAATTCCTTGGCTGTCCTAGCGGAATTTGGAAAGTACTTCTTATAGAATTCCACCTGGAAGGCATCCCAAGTGATTGGATCATTCCCCTGTTGCAGGAGACGTCGAGCCCCTTGCCACCAATGTGATGCTTCCCCCGTGAGCAGATAGGTAGCAAATTCAACACGCTGCTCTTCAGGCACCAACTGCGCTTGCAGTGCTCGCTTCATGGCCCGAAACCAAGTATCAGCTTCAGTCGGATCGGTGGTTCCCTTGAACTTAGGTGGATTAACCTTTAAGAAAGTTGCCAGTGTCATCGGGCCCTGAGCTACACTTTCACTATTGCCATTATTGTTTATCTGTTGCCCAAGAGCCTCCGCAGTGGCCTGCATAGCAGCAGCCATATTCTCCAACGCTGCCATAAGGTTTACCGGGTTATTCGGGTTGACTTCCGGTTCCTGCGTGCTAGTACGATCTCTCTCACGTCCCCGACCGGGTCCACGAGGCGCCATCTGGTTCCTATACATACCAAACAATCGATATCAAGTTGATCAGTCTCAATATCGGAAGTATAGTGCTTCAAAGTACCAAAGGTACACTCATGGACTTCATGCTAGATGTATCAGCTAGATACCCTAACTAGCACAGGCACAGACTCAGAGTATGCATTGAAGCATAAGCAGTTCCATCCCTCAGGCTCACGAGGACGAACTGCTCTGATACCATAATGTAACACCCTAATAATCAAATCCTTATGCTCGAGTCATAAGTCAATGATATTACGGTGGTACGACTCTCAGGTGGATTTTTAATATATAAA
>NC_029774.3:35099122-35099522 GCF_000817695.3 Arachis duranensis
TGTATCTGAAAAACAAGAGATATATACGGAATGAGAACCCCGGGCCCATGGGTTCCCAGTACGGTAAAAGTGCCAAATAAATACAATGCACTGCAATAAAAACTCACTAAGCATCCTAAACTCCTTTTCACCAAGTATCCAGCCTAGATTCTCTCTAATCCATAAATAGGCATCTGTCGTAAGGGGATACTAAATCTAGATCATGTTACACATGTTTCCCAACTTTCTGATTCTTCCATGAATCAGACTCAGAATCATAAGCAAAACCATCACCAGTTGTTCTGCCTCAGCAACTCTATATCAATACATCATACCCTCGCCTGGAGCTAGTGAAATCACATCACTGCGTCTACCCAGGGGACTCAAATTATCTCATTCAAAAATCATCATCATCATGCAA
>NC_029774.3:35099832-35101390 GCF_000817695.3 Arachis duranensis
GCTACTACCCAGGCATCACAATCTCTGACCTGGAGCAAGTGGGACGAACCACAACCCTTGCTACTACCCAGGTATCTTAAGCATTAACCCGGAGCAAGCGGGACGAACCACAATCCTTGCTACTGCCCAGGTATCTTAAGCATTAACCCGGAGCAAGCGGGACGAACCACAACCCTTGCTACTGCCCAGGTATCTTAAGCATTATTCATTCAATCTCAATTCATATTATCAATCCTCATTGTTATCAAGTCTCAAACATTAACCTGGAGCAAGTGGGACGAACCACAACCCTTACTACTACCCAGGTATCACAATTACATTCATTCAAAACTCCATAATTAAACTCATTTATCATAAACATCATTTTCCGTCTCACACCCGGAGCAAGTGGACAACGCCACTGCCTACTACCCGGGGTTACACATCACATTTCAACATCTTCCATTATTATCCATTTAACACATTCATTCATTAATCATATATGCATTTATACTCAGCCATAATCAATAATGGCTTTGCCGTGACCCGGCAATAACTCAGCCATCTGGCTCATGGTCCAATCAAGAACCAACTATTTATCAATAAATATAGCCCTTCGGCTCATGGCATACACGGTACTCCCACCGTCATCCTCCATATCTCATATAATCATCGTTGATCATCATTGATCATAACTTTTTCCCTTGCTTCACTCGCAAGTTACCACATCCCCTAGCTCCTTTCTCATTGCTAGGCATATCATAATGATTTAAAACATAATGGGTGAGATCGGAGGCTTGGAAGTATGAGATTTGGCTTTTAATACTCAAAAATCAACTTTGGGATGAAAACAGGGCCACGCGTACGCGTACTCCACGCACACGCGTGGATGGCCACAAAGCTCATCGACGCGTATGCGTCATACACGCGGACGCGCGGATTGAAACACAGCCAGACGACGCGTAAGCGTCAGTCACGCGTATGCGTGGGTGCATTTGCGCCCCAGGCACAAAACTGGCACAACTCTGGCACAACTCTCGGGAAAAATGGCTGGGCATTGGGTGCAGCGCATCGACGCGCACGCGCACACCACGCGCGCGCGTGGATGGTGCCTTTTTGAAGAACGACGCGTACGCGCCAAGTGCGCCTACGCGTGGAGGGTCATTCTGCTAAAAATTTTCTAAGTTAAAAGCTGCAGAATTCACAGATTCAACCCCCAATCTTCCGACGGACATAACTCTCTCATTTTAAATCGTTTTTCACCCGTTCTTCGAACGGCAGGGACATCCCGGATCCAATTTCATTTCTAAATAGATTTGGCACAAAACAAAGATCCGTAGTCTAAGTTATGTCCCGTCAAAGTATGCCCAAAAACCATGTTTTTCATATAAAACCACAAAGTGCCATTTTCAAAACAAGCCATTTTCAACTCCTATCAAAATCAACCAAAACATGCCAATTTCAACCCTTTTTGAAACCAATCAAAAATATACCAAAATCAACATCAAGCCTCCTCAACTCATACATTAACACTTTACCACAATTCACAAAACCGCCATATAACCATCTTTACCCATTT
>NC_029774.3:35102395-35153617 GCF_000817695.3 Arachis duranensis
TTGGGTCTTGGGCCCACTTAGGCCCAGTTCACTTATCTTTGTCCGTTGGTCCAATTTTGGACCAAAACCTTTAAGATTAGCGCTCTAAATCGCACTTCAAATATTTCTACCTCTCCTAATTATAATTCCTCATTTCTTAATCTTATTTACCCATAATCAATTTTCTCAGCTGTAGTACCAGACAAATCTCAGCCGGTACTTTCGGTCAAAATTCCACTGCGCGCTTTTACGCAGAAAACTATGTCTTCCGACTCGGAAAAATTCACTGAATCCAAATATCATATTTAAATCATCATATTCTAATTGCCAAATCTTCCAACCATATTCGCTCCTACTTAACTCATTATTTAATTAATTTCGGTTAGACCGGGTATTACATTAGTAAACATAGTATCTGATCTATCTAAGGCCACTTTAAGTTTCATGAATGAAACAAGGTCCTCCATTAGAAAATTGGAGGCACAAGTGGGTCAGCTGAGTAAGAAAATCACTGAAACTCCTTCTAGTACTCTCCCAAGCAATACAGAAGAGAATCCAAAAAGAGAGTGCAAGGCCATTGATATAATCAAAATGGCCGAATCCAAAGAGGAAGGGGAGGACATGAATCCCAATGAGGAAGACCTCATGGAACGTCCTCCAGACAGAAAAGAGTTCCCTATTGAGGACCTAAAGGAATCTGAGGCTCATATAGAGACCATAGAGATTCCATTAAACTTCCTTCTGCCATTCATGAGCTCTGAGAACTATTCTTCCTCTGAAGAGGATGAAGATGTAACTGAAGAGCAAGTTGCTCAATATCTAGGAGCCATCATGAAGCTGAATGCCAAGTTGTTTGGTAATGAGACTTGGAAAGATGAACCTCCCTTGCTCATTAGTGAACTAAATACATGGGTTCAGCAAACTTTACCTCAAAAGAAACAAGATCCTGGTAAATTCTTAATACCCTGTACCATAGGTACCATGACCTTTGAGAAGGCTCTGTGTGACCTGGGGTCAGGTATAAATCTTATGCCACTCTCTGTAATGGAGAAACTGGGGATCTTTGAGATACAAGCTGCAAGAATCTCATTAGAGATGGTAGACAAGTCAATAAAACAAGCTTATGGATTGGTAGAGGACGTGTTAGTGAAGGTTAAAGGCCTTTACATCCCTGCTGATTTCATGATCCTAGACACTGGGAAGGATGAGGATGAATGCATCATCCTTGGAAGACCCTTCATAGCCACAGCAGGAGCTATGATTGAAGTTGACAGAGAAGAGCTAGTCCTTCAATTGAATGGGGACTACCTTGTGTTTAAAGCTCAAGAATCTTCCTCTACAACCATGGAGAGGAAGCATGAAAAGCTTCTCTCAATACAGAGTCAAACAAATCCCCCACAATCAAACTCTAAGTTTGGTGTTAGGAGGCCACAACCAAACTCTAAGTTTGGTGTTGAACCCCCACATTCAAACTCTAAGTTTGGTGTTGGGAGGTCCCAACAATGCTCTCAACATCTGTGAAGCTCCATGAGAGCTCACTATCAAGCTATTGACATTAAAGAAGTGCTTATTGGGAGGCAACCCAATTTTTATTTATCTATATTTTTATTGTTCTTTTATGTTTTATTAGGTTTATGATCATGTGGAGTCACAAAACAATTGCAAAAATTAAAAATAGAATAAAAAACAGCAGAAGAAAAAGCACACCCTGGAGGAAGAGCTGTATGGCGTTTAAACACCAGAAACAAGCATCTGTCTGCGTTTAACACCAGAAACAAGCATCAGGCTGGCGTTTAATGCCAGAAACAAGCATCAGGCTGGCGTTTAATGCCAAAAACAAGCATCAGGCTGGCGTTAAACACCAGAAACAGGCTACATTTGGGCGTTTAACGCCAGAAACAAGCTGCAGTCTGGCGTTAAACGCCAGGATTGCATACAGAGGGTGTTTTACACGCCTAAAAGATGCAGGGATGAGAAATCCTTGACACCTCAAGATCTGTAGACCCTACAGGATCTGTGGATCCCACAAGATCCCCACCTACCCCACTTTTTTCTTCTTCACACAATCCAATAACACTATACCCTTCACCAATCACCTTAATCTCTTTTCCCCATTACCCCTTCACCAGTTACATGCATCCACTCTTCCCCATAAACCTACCTTCAAATTCAAAATCTCTTTCCCACCCAAACCCACCCTAAATGACCGAACCCAAACCCCTATCCCTCTACTATATAAACCCCTCCATCCTTTTTCATTTTCATACAACACTACCCTCTCTTTTCCCTCTTGGCCGAAACCCACACCTCTCTCCCTCTCCTCTATATCTTCTTCTTCTTCTTCTATTCTTTCTTTTTTTGCTCGAGGGTGAGCAACATTCTAAGTTTGGTGTGGTAAAAGCATAGCTTTTTTGTTTTTCCATAACCATTGATGGCACCTAAGGCCAGAGAAACCTCAAGAAAGAGGAAAGGGAATGCAATTACTTCCACCTCTGAGTCATGGGAGATGGAGAGATTCATCTCAAAAGCCCATCAAGACCACTTATATGAAGTTGTGGCCAAGAAAAAGGTGATTCCTGAGGTCCCTTTTAAGCTCAAAAAGGGCGAATATTTGGAGATCCGACAAGAGATTAGAAGAAGAGGATGGGAAGTTTTCTCCAATCCCATTTAACAAGTCAGAATCTTAACGGTTCAAGAGTTCTATATAAACGCATGGATCACTATGAACCATGATCAAAGCATGAACCCAAACCCAAGGAATTGGCTTACAATGGTTCGGGAGAAATGCTTAGATTTCAGTTTGGAGAACGTAAGGTTGGCGTTCAACTTGCCTATGATGCAAGAAGACGCACGCCCCTACACTAGAAGGGTCAACTTTGATCAAAGGTTGGACCAAGTCCTCATGGACATATGTGTGGAAGGAGCTCAATAGAAAAGAGACTCAAAAGGTAAGCCGGTTCAATTGAGAAGACTGGACCTTAAGCCTGTGGCTAGAGGATGGTTGGAGTTCATCCAATGCTCCATCATCCCCACTAGCAACCGATCCGAAGTAACTATGGATCGGGTCATCATGATCCATAGCATCATGATTGGAGAGGAAGTAGAAGTTCATGAAGTCATCTCTCTAGAACTCTACAAAGTAGCCAAAAAGCCCTCCACCTTGGCAAGGCTAGCTTTTCCTCATCTCATTTTCCATCTATGCAACTTAGCTGGAGTTGTCATAGAAGGAGACATCCTCATTGAAGAGGACAAGCCCATCACTGAGAAGAGGATGGAGCAAACAAAAGAGCCCATTCATGGATCTCAAGAGACGCATGAGGAAGCTCATCATCAAGAAATCCCTGAGATGCCTCAAGGGATGCATTTTCCTCCAAACAACTATTGGGAACAACTCAACACTTCTCTAGAAGGATTGAGTCATAACATGAATCAATTAAGGGTGGAACACCAAGAGCACTCCATCATTCTCAATGAGATTAGAGAAGATCAAAGAGCTATGAGGGAGGACTAACAAAGGCAAGGAAGAGACATAGAGGAGCTCAAGAACACCATTGGTCCTTCAAGAAGAAGGTGCCACCCTCACTAAGATGGACTCATTCCTTAACTTCCTTGTTCTTATCTCTCTATTTTTCAGTTTTATGCTATATCTTTGTCTATGTTTTGAGTCTGTACTACATGATCATTAGTATTTAGTAACTATGTCTTAAGGCTATGAATAGTTCCATGAATCCTTCACCTTTCTTAAATGAAAAATATTTTAAATACAAAAGAACAAGAAGTACATGAGTTTCGAATTCATCCTTGAAAATAGTTTAATTATATTGATGTGTGACAATACTTTCTATTTTCTGAATGAATGCTTGAACAGTGCATATTTTTGATCTTGTTGTTTATGAATGTTAAAATTGTTGGCTCTTGAAAGAATGATGAAAAAGAGAAATGTTATTGATGATCTGAAAAATAAAAAATTGATTCTTGAAGCAAGAAAAAGCAGTGAAGAACAAATCTTGCGAAAAAAAAGTGGCGAAAAAAATTTTAAAGAAAGAAAAAGAAAAAGCAAGCAGAAAAAGCCAATAGCCCTTAAAACCAAAAGGTGAGGGTAAAAAGGATCCAAGGCTTTGAGCATCAATGGATAGGAGGGCCCAAGGAAATAAAATCCAAGCCTAAGCGGCTAAATCAAGTTGTCCCTAACCATGTGCTTGTGTCATGAAGGTCCAAGTGAAAAGCTTGAGACTGAGTGGTTAAAGTCGTGATCCAAAGCCAAAAGAGTGTGCTTAAGAGCTGGACACCTCTAACTGGGGACTTTAGCAAAGCTGAGTCACAATCTAAAAAGGTTCACCCAGTCATGTGTCTGTGGCATTTATGTATCCGGTGATAATACTGGAAAACAAAGTACTTAGGGCTACGGCCAAGACTCATAAAAATAGCTGTGTTCAAGAATCAACATACTTAACTAGGAGAATCAATAACACTATCTGAACTCTGAGTTCCTATGGATGCCAGTTATTCTAAACTTCTAAGGATAAAGTGAGATGCCAAAACTGTTCAGAAGCAAAAAGCTACCAGTCCCGCTCATCTAATTAGAACTAATATTCATTGATATTTTGGGATTTATAGTATATACTCTTCTTTTTATCCTATTTGATTTGTAGTTGCATGGGGACAAGCAACAATTTAAGTTTGGTGTTGTGATGAGCGGATAATTTATACGCTTTTTGGCATTGTTTTTAGGTAGTTTTTAGTAAGATCTAGCTACTTTTAGGGATGTTTTTATTAGTTTTTATGAAAAATTCAAATTTATAGACTTTACTATGAGTTTGTGTATTTTTCTATGATTTCAGGTATTTTCTAGCTAAAATTGTGGGACCTGAGCAAAAATTTGATAGGAGGCTAAAAAAGGACTACAGATATTGTTGGATTCTGACCTTCCTACACTCGAAATTAATTTTCTAGAGCTACAGAACTCCAAATAGTGCGCTCTCAATTGCGTTGAAAAGTAGACATCTAGGGCTTTCCAGCAATATATAATAGTTTATACTTTATTCGAGTTTAGACAATGCAAACTGGCGTTCAACGCCAGTTCCATGCTGTAATTCGGAGTAAAATGCCAGAAACACGTCACAAACCAGAGTTAAACGCCAAAAACACGTTACAACTTGGCGTTTAACCCCAAGAGAAGCCTCTGCACGTGTAAAAGCTCAAGCTCAGCCCAAGCAAACACCAAGTGGGTCCCGGAAGTGGATTTCTACATCAATTACTTATCTCTGTAACCCTAGTAGCTAGTTTAGTATAAATAGGACTTTTTACTATTGTATTTTCATCTTTGGATTATCTTTTGATCCTTTGATCACGTTTTGGGGGCTGGCCATTTGGCCATGCCCGGACCACTATCACTTATGTATTTTCAACGGTGGAGTTTCTACACACCATAGATTAAGGTGTAGAGCTCTGCTGTACCTCAAGAATTAATGCAAAGTACTACTATTTTTCTATTCAACTCTTGTTTATTTCTATTCTAAGATATCCATTCGCACCTAAGAACCTGATGAATGTGATGATTATGTGACACTCATCACCATTCTCACTTATGAACGTGTTCCTGACAACCACTTTCGTTCTACACGCAAATAAGCTTGAATGAATATCTCTTAGATTCCTTAATCAGAATCTTCGTGGTATAAGCTAGAATCCATTGGCAGCATTCTTGAGAATCTGAAAAGTCTAAACCTTATCTGTGGTATTTCGAGTAGGATTCAGGGATTGAATGACTGTGATGAGCTTCAAACTCGTGACTGTAGGGCGTGGTGATAGACGCAAAAGAATAGTAAATCCTATTCCTGCATGATCGAAAACCGACAGATGATTAGCCGTGCGGTGACAGCGCACCTGGACCATTTTCACTCAGAGGACGGACGGTAGCCATTGACAATGGTGATCCCAACATACAGCTTGCCATGAAAAGGAGTAAGAATGATTGGATGAAAGCAGTAGGAAAGCAGAGATTCAGAAGGAACACAGTATCTTCATGCGCTTATCTGAAATTCCCACCAATGAATTACATAAGTATCTCTATCTTTATTTTATGCTTTATTTATCTTTATATTTGAAAACCATTATAACCATTAGAATCCACCTGACTGAGATTTATAAGATGATCATAGCTTGCTTCATACCAACAATCTCCATGGGATCGACCCTTACTTACGTAAGGTTTATTACTTGGACGACCCAGTGCACTTGTTGGTTAGTTGTGCGAAGTTGTGAAGAAGGTGTGTGAACCATAGTATTGTGCACCATGTTTTTGGAGCCATTGCTAGGATATGTTCGAGTTGTGAAAAGTATGAGTCACAAATTTGCCTATCAGTTAACTTAGGAGGTTTTGTGGAATGAATCATAAGAGAAGGATGTTTAGTGGTTGGAGTTGCAAATCAAGACTCATCAATGTTGAGATTTCAAGAGCTAGATGCAAGGGTTGGATTGGTGATCAATTGGTTGGATCTAAGAGAAGAGTTTGGTACTTGATTGAGAACTCGGATTGCTTGCCACCCGGTTGGAACAATGATGATTCACTTAAAGACGGGTGTAGAAACAAGATTTGGGATCCCTGCATACAAGAGGGTCAACTTTGGGAGATCAAAACTTGTGAAGAACTTCATCAAAGCTTGGTGAATTCACTTGGAAATGTAGGAGCTTATTGGAAGTCCAAGCATTGGTGGAAGTTTTAAGATGAGTTCAAATACAATCCACCATGACAAGGAGCTCACCAAATGTCCAACTTAAGAATTTTAACTAAAAGTACTAGGTGGGAGACACCCCACCATGGTAAATTCTTCCTATTTTCTCTTTTATTTATATTGGTAATAAGTTACATTTTCAATTTTAGTTGGGTTTATTTGGTTTTCACCTATTTAATAATGTTTTGCATTAATTTGATAGCTTGTTGGTTCAAAAAAAATGTGTGTTTCACGCGTGCGCATGGCCGACGCGCACGCGTCATATTCAATGTTGCACCCTCTAGTACAAAAACTAGAGAGTTGTGATGGAACTGGGCAGCTTTCGTACGTCTGGCACGAAAAGTAGTCACTAAACAATTGATTGGTGATTGAAGATTGCCGGTTAGCTTGAACTTCACTAAAGCTAGTCTCTCACTATGAGTTGACTAGGACTTGTGAACTCAAGTCGATTGTATGCACTTGACCTTCCTCCATTGGTTAGAGGTTAACTAAGTGAAAGTAATTTACATTCACCATCACAATTGATGATGATAATGAGGATAAGACTTCTAAACCAACAAATTTTCCTCCGTCAAGCTGATGCTGCATGGCTAATATTTCTAACTATAGATTTCTTATTGAAGATCTGAACAGTAAAAATAAAGAACCAAGTGTCCAAAACACAATTTCCAAATTTTAGCTCGATCTAAGGTTAACAAATTTCCAGCAACCGATTTACAAACACAGCTTTGTCTCTATGAAAAAATGACTTTCTCTCTTCTCTTATCTCAAAGTGTTTGTTATTTTTGCTTAATGAAACCTCTTTTTATCAATTCTAACTCATCTTAGCCACTTCACTTTCAACCAAGAGAAACTATAGGTTTAGATACCAATAATTTAGCCTTTTCTCTACATAAGAAGAAAACTCGAAATCCAACATTAGTCTTATTCAAGAAATTATTTAAAATTACCTTATTTTTATCTCTTTTTGTCATATATCTTTTAGGATTGCTGAAAGTCACCTAGGTCAATCGAGGGCCAATCAATGGTCGACTAGTGGTTGGTTTGGATAGGATAGGATAAGATAGTAGATTGTAGTCGATCGGTCAGTATGTTAAGGTTTATAGGTCATTGTCAGTCAACAGTTGTTGGAGTTAACCGGTGTCATACGATAAGTGGTACATGTCTTTAAATAATTTAGGACTAACTTATAGACTAATAGGATTAGCCATCTAATTTAAAAGTTTTTTCGAGTTAAGTTCAACAAATTTTTTGAAGAATTTGGACTAGAGAATGGTTAGTGCTTCAGAATGTCAATTTAGCTAGGACCAATTTTATACTTTGTTTGAATAAAAGATGGAAAACAGAAGAAATGAAAATGAGAAGAAAGAAAATGAGAGGAAAGAAAATGAAAAAAATGAATGAAAATAAAATAGAGAATTTTTTTTTGTTTGGATTGAAAAAAAAGTGAGAAAAGAGAAAATTATAATGGAATAAAATTACATTAACATTCTTACATCTTTTATTTTTTTTTATTAATCAAAGGGTGAATTAGTAATTTTGTCAATGTTTGCACATCTTATCTTTTTTTTCACCTCATCTTTGAGAAAAAAAAATTTTGATGGATCCCACATTATTTTTTCTTTTCTATTCAATTTTTTCTTCTCATCCAAACAACAAAAAAATCAATTCTTTATTCTTTTTCTTTCTTCACATTTTCTTTTTCTTCGTATTCTCTTAATCCAAACAATGTGTTAGAGTCTAGGACAAATTCACATTTCTATATGTGTATGTTGTAACACCCTACCATACAAAGTCTTATGCTTAAGTCATAAAACAGAGTTGGCAAGGTATTACGACCTCTAAAATAAATTTAGTACGTATAGTAGTGTAAAAAATGTCTATAACTAGGAGTTTTTGAAGAAAAAGGGGGTAAAACAAAATTGTAAATTGAAAAGTGCAACATTCCGATTAATAACATAACGTAACGGACAAGGATAAGCTAAAATGAGAATATATACAAAAGATGCCAAAAACACAAATATCAAAACTCAAGATCCAGCTGCGAAGATAACCGGTCTGAGCATAAAAGTATATACATATATATAAAGTAAGGAACCCAAAGAAAGACCCAAAGGACAAAAACAAAGCCTGTTCTCCAAGACAACCTCTAAGAGGAGTCAACACAGTATGTATTATTTAGTGGAGATAATAAGTATCTAAGCAAAAACATAAAACCAAAATAAAGTCCCGAGAGCCAAGGATCTTCGCTAATCCAGAAGCCTCCAGCATGCCTCAGCAAGAAGCCTCACGACCTGCATCTGAAAATCACAAAATCCGTATGGGTGAGAACTGGAGGTTCTCAGTATGGTAACAGTGCCCACATATCTAACATGTAATATCCTGGGAAAGGCGAAGGCAATCCTATAACTTCCAACAGATAAATCAAAGCTTATAACAGACTAAACCATAAATGGCAACTGACTAAAGATCTTCAGTCTAACTAACATTTCCCTTTCTAAATCCTTCAGATCTCCCAACCACCAGCAGTAATATAATATAGCAAACACAATTATATCAGACAAGGAGATATACAAATAGGGAACAGATGCAACATTTAGACAATTAGCAAGTAATATGCAGTCAATTAGGCCATTCCAAATAATTCACATAATATGCATATGATGCATGCCTGTCCTAATGGCTGATGAGTCTCATCTGTCGGTTATAAAGCCAACCCGACAAGTCCTGGTAGCTAACCATTGGACTGTCCCTCTGTCGTGCATCCCTAACTCGAGTTATACTCAACATAATTCATAATTCATTTCCAACATCCTCACTGGTGTACATTCACGGGGGCGAGCTCATCCAAAACTTTCACAGTGTCTGGCCACACTTACGACATAGGGTTAATAGAGTATCAAGTCTCCACCTGGAGCACATGATGGCTAGCCACTACTTTCTCCCAGGGAAACCCATATCTCAGATAGTGGAAGTGCAACATTCACCTTTCATTCAATAAACATATATGCAATCATACTCAGCCATAATTCGTTAATGGATCCACCATAATTCGGCAATAACTCAGCCATCCAGCTCGTAATTCAATCCATAACCAGCCAATTTATTAAAAAATACAGCCTTTCGGCTCATGACACATAAAGCACTTCCACCGCCATCTTCTTTATCTCATACAATCATCTTTGATCATCATTGATTATTAATTCTCCCCTTTCTTCATTCACAAGTTACCACATTCCCTATCTCCTTTCTCATTGATAGGCATCTCATAAGAATTTATGACATAAGGGGTGAGATCAGAGGCTTAGAAGTATGAAATTTGGCTTTGAAAACTTAAAAATCAACCTTGTGGTGAAAACCGAGTGACGCATGTGCGTCGCCCATGCGCACGCATGGAAAGCCAAAAGTACACCGACGTGTATGCATCGCCCACGCGCACGCATGGATGGGAGAAAAGCCAAGTGACGCCTGTGCGTCAGCCACGCATACGTGTGGGTGCGTTTTTGTGCCCCACGCACAAAGCTAGTGCAATTCTTGTACAACTCTCGAGAATTTGGTTGAGCAATTGGATTAGCACATCGACGCGTGCGCGTCGGCCACGCTTACGTGTGGGAGTGCGTTCTGCCAAAAATTTTACTAAGTTAAAAGTTGCAGAATTCACAATTTCAAACCCCAATCTTCCAACGGGCATAACTTCTCTGTTCAAATCATTTTTCACCCGTTTATCAAACATCATAAACATCTCGGATCCAATTTTATTTCTAAACAAGTTTGGCACAAATCGAGGATCTGGAGTCCAAGTTATGCTCCGTCAAAGTATGCCCAAAAATCACATTTTCATACAAAACCACAAAGTGCCATTTTCAAAACAAACCAATTCCAACCCTTTTTAAAATCAACCAAAACATACCAAAAATTAACTCAAGCCTCCTCAACTCATACATTCATATTTTTACCAAATTCACATACCACAATCCCACTGTTTTAACCCAACTCAATCAAATAACACAATTTCAAACACATTATCATGTCATATATTCTCCCTCATCCCAATTTCCATTAACACCATTTCCAATCTACCATCATTACATACAATTGATGAGCGGATAATTTATACGCTTTTTGGCGTTGTTTTTAGGTAGTTTTTAGTATGTTTTAGTTACTTTTTATTATATTTTTATTAGTTTTTATGCAAAAATTATATTTCTAGACTTTACTATAAGTTTGTGTGTTTTTCTTTAATTTCAGGTATTTTCTGACTGAAATTGAGGGACCTGAGCAAAAATCTGATTCAGAGGCTGAGAAAGGACTGCAGATGCTGTTGGATTCTGACTCTCCTGCACTCGAAATGGAGTTTTTGGAGCTACAGAAGCCCAATTGGTGCGCTCTCAATTACTTTGGAAAGCATACATCTTGGGCTTTCCAGAAATATATAATAGTCCATACTTTGCCCAAGATTTGATGGCCCAAACTGGCGTTAAACGCCAGCCCGAGTCCCTTTTCTGGCGTAAAACGCCAGAAATGGCACCAAAACTGGAGTTAAACGCCCAAACTGGCACCCAAGCTGGCGTTTAACTCCAAGAATGGCCTATGCACGTGAAAGCTTCAAAGCTCAGCCCAAACACTCACCAAGTGGACCCCCAGAAGTGGATTTCTACACTATCTGCACTTAGTTACTCATTTTCTGTAAACCTAGGTTATTAGTTTAGTATAAAAACTACTTTTAGAGATTCATTTTGTAACTTATGACATTTTACATCTCATATTGTATCTTCTACGGCATGAGTCTCTAAACCCCATAGGTGGGGGTGAGGAGCTCTGCTGTGTTTCAATGGATTAATGCAATTACTATTGTTTTCTATTCAATCACGCTTGCTTCTGTTCTAAGATACTCACTCGTACTTCAATATGAAGAATGTGATGATCCGTGACACTAATCATCATTCTCAAATTTATGAACGCGTGCCTGACAACCATTTCCATCCTATCTGAGCTCAATGTAGTCATTGGGCGACAGCTTGAGTGCGTATCTCTTGGGTTTCTAATCCACGAGTTTGACTTGCATCTCCTGACAATAGAGCATTCAAACTCGTGAGATCAGAACCTTCATGGTAGAGGCTAGAATCAGTTGGCAGCATTCCTGAGATCCGTAAAGTCTAAACCTTGTCTGAGGTATTCCGAGTAGGATTTGGGACGGGGTGACTGTGACGAGCTTCAAACTCACGAATGTTGGGCACAGTGACAGTGTGCAAAAGGATAGAGAGATCCTATTTCGACACAAGTGAGAACCGACAGATGATTAGTCGTGCGAAAACCATACCTGGACCATTTTCACTGAGAGGACGGATGGTAGCCATTGACAACGGTGATCCACCGTCATGCGTGTTTGGAGAGGAAAACAGTAGGAAAGCAGAGATTCAGAAGACAGAGCATCTCTGAAACCTCAACCTATTCTCCGTTATTGAATAACAAGTATCATTCAATTTATGCTCTTTTACTTTTTACAAAAAAAAAAACCCTTTTTATTATTAATTTTCTGACTAAGAGTTACAGGATAACCATAGCTTGCTTCAAGCCGGCAATCTTCGTGGGATCGACCCTTACTCACATAAGGTATTACTTGGACGACCCAGTGCACTTGCTGGTTAGTTATACCGGAGTTGTGAAAAGTGTGATTCACAATTCCGTGCACCAACAATCAATATCATCCACACCATCAACATGGTTTCACTCACAATTCAACCTCAACTAATCATCAAGCATATATCAAAACATGCATATCCCTCATGCATCATACTATCAAAACATCAATATTCATAATCACATATATGACCACATAATATATCTCAACCATTCAACAACATCGACAATTCAATCCCTATCTTAGGGCCTCTAGCCTAAGTTTTCACACCACATTACATTTTAGAAACAGGAATCCGAGAACATACCTTAGCCGATTTCTCTGCTCAAACCGGAGCACTTTCAAATCACTTTTCCACAAGCTCTCAAGGCTTCAACACCTCCAAGAACAGATTTTTAAAACACCAAAACCCTTTTCCAAGCTTTCCAAAACCTCAATTAAGTTTCAATATTCACATACACACTACCTAAACCATAATTATCACATCCAAGCACAACAACTTAATACCTAAACATCACAAACCAACAAATTCCACTAGGGTTGAGAATCTTACCGCACCCAAGGATCAAGGAGACAAGATTAAGCCTCTCCTTCAAGCTAGTTGGATCCTTTAACATCAAAGAGTCCAAAATCTCAACACTTTTTACCCAAAAATTCGAATTTAAGGCTGAGAAAATTGGACTAAAATTGTGGCTTACCTCAAGAACCAAGTAGTGAGTTTTTTAGAGCTCGTCGCGGTGAATGCGTGGCCGCAAACGGTGCGACAATCAGAGCTTAGGATCAAAAGTTATGGTGGTTTGAAGACCAAATAAGGGTAGAACTTTGGAAGAGTGTTCTCCCCCCTTTCCATTTTCCTTTTTAAGCGTGAGTGAGGTTTAAAGAGGAGACAGAGTGCTGTTTTTAGGGTTTTAGGTTTAGTTTGGTTGGGACAAGGGCCCAATATGGGTTCGATTGGTCCGATTTGGCCCGTTCGATCCAATCTTGGGCCGATTTCTATAAAATTGGTATCGAAATTCTCGTTTTAATCTCCTCTATCATATTAAGCCATAAAAAAATCACATTTTTGACTTTCTAGAATAAATTTTAATTTATAGGTTAATTAGTCATTAATTAACCAGGTTTTACATAAGTGTATTATTCTACATTTTTTAATCAATCATGTTAGATAAGGTGTATATTAAAAGTAGTTACTAAAATTGACTATGAGTTAAAATATATATTAAAATATAAAATACATATTAAAAATGAATTAAATTAAATATATATTTATACATAAATATATAATAACAAATTTTATTGACTAATTTTTATGTGTAAATAATATTTGTTTTATTTTTAATATATATTGTATTCTAATATATATTCTATACTAGTTATTAATTTATTAATTCACTTTTTATGTTCACAAAATATAATTAGAATTTAATTAAAGAGATCAATTTTTATTTAATGATAATGTTTTGTATCCACGTTATTGAATTTTTACATGGTCATATAAGTATATAACTACTTTAAAAGAAAGCAGATACGTAATCATGTATAATTATTTTTATGGAAAATGTAGTAAGTATTCTTTTTTTTTCAGTGGGGGCGATACTTGCATATAGTTGCATTGTGGTAGCTAGTCGATAGCCAACTACTAAAGAATGTTGGTGCGCCGGAGTGTGTTTGGTACAGTGCATCAACTCATCATTACTCATTAGGTGTGCACACAGCAAAGCCTTGAACAATATGTCCGACAAGGACGATGGAAAGGAATAAAATGATCAATTTTGTTAAAAGTTTAGTTTAAGAGTGATTTTTTTTCTAAAGGTAGAGCATAAATTATTAGGAAATTACATTATACACGTTTTTAAAAGAATGAACTTCTTGCAATAATTTTCTCTGGCGGTTTTTATTTTCCACATATATACTTAATATATACTTTCTAATATATATGAACCCAATAGTTCTTAATTCGAATCATAATTGATCCGCCCCTTGTCACAAATAATTTCGTGCAACCATTATTAAATATTACTTCAGAGCAATATGATCTTATGGAATTCGATATAAATATTTAGCCTGCCTTATATGTAGTTACGTTCACACAAGAGTCACATTATTATTGTTATTCTCTTGTGTGCATGTGAAGTATTATCTAAAAGTTTAACCTTGCAAGCTTTGTGATCTGATGTCTCTAACGCAATGTACATAGGAAAGCGTACGTCGTAACCATAATCCTGTTTATTATTGCCGACTCTCCATTCATAGAATAATATAGGCGTAGGAAATTAATGGATGAGCTTGTATGTAAGGACGACAAACGGGTCGAAATTTGTCAGGTCGATTTATATAATTTGTAAAAAAAATTTGAGTTAGAACAACTTTTTTTTATTCAAATTATAAATTTTATTTATCTTTTTATAGATTATTAATCTAAATATTTTACTTTATTTGAGATTTACGCTTTAATTTATTTCATAATTGAATTTTCGTTCTTTATTCTTAAAAATTTAGAATTATTGAAAAACATTCTAACTCCGTTTTAAATTCTAAATATTATTTTAAAAAAATAATATTGGAATTAACTTGAAAACTTATTCTCACTATTTTTTTTATTCTAGAAATAGTGTTACGACATGTGTTGATTTTTAATTGTTCTAATTTGAATAAATGGCATAAAATTTGAATTAAAAAACTTTTGAAATCATTTTTTCTTGTAAGTTTCAAACGTTTAGGAATAATCTTAAATCTTATTTGAAATTAAATCGATTTTGTACTTCACATCTTTTCTTAAATAATTGACCAAAAAATTAGCGATTAATTAGGTTAAAGAGAAACTGAATTGTCAAAGAATTGAGATTTGATTATTTATGATTTATCATGATTGATCTCTACATGCCTCAAATAAATGAACATAATAATTGTTTTCCTAGAGAATGAGTATCTCTAAAACCTTAACATGCATCCTCACCATCATTGGCTTCGTTCACTCACTGTTTGCTATTTAATTGTCTCTGTTTTATACGTTTGTTTTAAATTTCTCATTCACTCTTCTGTTTCTATGATTTGTCTAATTAGAATAATTGATTAACTCTTGTATGCTTAGTTTGTTAATTTTTTGAGAATGATAACCCACTCCTGTAGTATTACTTGATATGTTTCGGTGCATTACCAAGTTATGGTTTTACAAAATTCCACTTCAGCACGTAGCCCGAGGTGGTACACGACGTCCTCAGCAGGGTGATGGTGCACTTACCCCATAGCGGGTGAAAAATGTGAGTCTCAGGATGCCAGCGCTTCACGAATGACGTAATCAGAAAACTGTCAATACACGAAATTCCTCAGTGGCACCGTGTCGTCGAAGCCAACCTCCCTCAAGTAGGAGACAATAACATCTGGTAGTGGAAGTGTGTGACTCATTCACCTAAAAAGAAATATACGAGGCCTTTGATAAACAATAAAAAAACTCGAATAAAAAATGTATAAACCTACCAAGCTATAAAAATTTTAAAGTAAAAAATTCTCCCAATAAACATTTACATAACAAATTAATTTAAATTATAAATAAACTAATTTAACAAATAACTACAAATATTTATTTTATAAATTAATTTAAATAAAAATAAAACCATCTCCTTCATAACTTATATTAAGTAAAAACATTTATTTAAATAATTTACAACAAGTAAACCATCAACTTAATAACTTAATTTCAGTAATAACAAATTTAAATAAAACTATTTACTTAAATAATTAATAACTAGAAACATAAACATCTTATTACTTAATTAAGTTAACTATAAATATTTAGTTAAATAATTAATAACTAAATTAATAAATATATGCTTAATAACTTAGTTTAAAGAAAATCAAACTTATTTAGGTAACAAATCTATTTCACGAATACCTAAAATCATATATCACTTAAATCATTGCTAATAATATATTTATTTGCCTAACATATAATGTATACTACTTCTATAAAAATACCTTAAATATGGCTACATGTATAATTTAACATTAACATAAATATAAAAAAACAACACCAATCTTAAAGTTGGCTGTTCCAGCCAAAAACGGATCTAAAAATTTGGTAAAAAAGGGTCGAAAATTAAAATATTATATATTCATTATATATATATATAATCATAATTAATATTTTTTTATTAAAAAATACTAATAAGTACTTGTTATATAAAAAAATTATCTTAGTTCTTATATTTTTTTTATTTTGGATTCGATAAAATATAAAAGTTATATATTTTTTATTAGTATACTTTGTTGAGTATCATTGTGATAGTAAATTATATTTTTATGCTTCATATCATAAAAAAATATACTATAAAATAATATAAATAAGTTTTTTTAATAACTTTATTATATGCATTTAAAATATATTCACGAATAAAATATATAAAATATAATTATTTTATTTAAAGATTTGAAATTTTATTTAATTGAAAAGTGATTATCAATAATATTTTTTTCAATTTAAAAATTGTTATTTTTTTTTTGAGTTTACTAATTTAATTATTTATCTAAGATAATCACTTACTCTAATTTTCAAGTAAAATTATATAATACATAAGAACTTTATATTTTTATAATGGTTAACTTTGTTCAAAAAAGTTGGGAGAGCCAAGACCTATGCTTGCCTCTTTGGATCTGTCCGTGGTCCAGCGATATGCCATGTCGTGTTCAATCGGTTGATGGCTACGCTTTAAAAGTATGCCTGTTTCTCTCCATGGCTACTCCTTTTAAGCGTAGTAAAAAAAAGCGTGGCCAAATCTCTAATCAGTTGCCATCCTCATAAAAGCGTGGCTATTGACCCTTTTCGTCATGCTTTTAAAACATAGCAAAAAAAATGTGGCCAAATATATCTTTAATTGCCATCCTCATAAAAGTGTGGCCATTGACTATTTTTGACCACGCTTTAGCGTGGCAAAAAAAAAACATGACCATAGGCCTTTTTTCTTGTAGTATGCCCGCTCGCATTATGTGTATTGGCGCACGTCATAATTGTAATACCCGGTCTAACCGAAATTAATTAAATAATAAGTTAAATAGGAGCGAATATGGTTGGAAGATTTGGCAATTGGAATTTGATGATTTAAATATGATATTTTGATTCAGTGAATTTTTCGAGTCGGAAAACATAGTTTTCTGCGTAAAAGCGCGCAGTGAAATTTTGACCGGCAGTACCGGGATGTCCATGTCGTTCGAAGAACGGGTGAAAAATGATTTAAAATGAGAAAGTTATGTCCGTCGGAAGATTGGGGTTGAATCTGTGAATTCTTCAGCTTTTAACTTAGAAAAATTTTAAGCAGAGTAACCCCCCGCGCGTAGGCACACTTGGCGTGTACGCGCCGTTCTTCTGGAAGGCGCCATCCACGCGTGCGCGTGGTGTGCGTGGGCGCGCCGATGCGCTGCACTCAATGCCCATCTATTTTCCCGAGAGTAATGCTAGAATTGTGCCAGTTTTGTGCATGGGGCGCAAGAGCACCCACTCGTACGCGTGGCTGACGCGTGCGTGTCATTGTTTATTTTTCATTCCGCGCGTCCGCGTGAATGATGCATACGCGTCGATGAGCTTTGTGGCCATCCACGCGTGCGCGTGAAGTACGCGTGTGCGTGGCCCTGTTTTCATGCCAAAGTTGGTTTTTGAGTTTTGAAAGCCAAATCTCATACTTCTAAGCGTCCGATCTCACCCCTTATGTATTAAATCTTTATGATATGCCTAGCAAAGAGGAAGGAGCTAGGGGATGTGGTAACTTACGAATGAAGCAAGGAAAAAAGTTGTGATCAATGATGATCAAAGATGATTATATGAGATATGGAGGATGACGGTAGAAGTATCGTGTATGCCATGAGCCGAAGGGTTATATTTATTGATAAATGGCTGGTTCTTGATTGAACCATGAGCCGAATGGCTGAGTTATTGCTGGGTTACGACAAGGCCATTATTAATTATGGCTGAGTATAAATGCATATATGATTAATGAATGAATGTGTTAAATGGATAATAATGGAAAATGTTGAAATGTGATGTGTGACCCCCGGTAGTAGGCAGTGGCGTTGTCCACTTGCTCCGGGTATGAGAATGTTTATGATAAATGAGTTTAATTATGGAGTTTTGAATGAACGTATTTGTGATACATGGGTAGTAGTAAGGGGTGGTGGTTCGTCCCGCTTACTCCAGGTTAATGTTTGAGATTTGATAACAATAAGGATTGCTTTTAAACTGAACGAATGTATATTATGAGATCCTGGGTAGTAGCAAGGGTTGTGGTTCGTCCCACTTGCTCCAGGTCAGAGATTGTGACGCCTGGGTAGTAGCGACAGTAGTGGTGAATCCACTCGCTCCAGGTTGAGCTTTTGAACACCCGCCTAGGTAGTAGCCGCAGTAGTGGTTATTCCACTGGCTCTGGGTTGAGCGGGTAGTAGCAAAGGGGTTGTAGCTCAAACCTACTTGCTCCGCAAGGGGTGTTTCTGTCCAATGATTAGCTACTAGGACATGTCGGGTTGGCTATATAACCGACAGATGATATCATCAGCCATAGGGCAGGCATACATCATTTGTATATGTTTGAATTGTTTAGGTTTGCCTATTTGTTTTGGATTTCTACATCATATATGCTATGTTAACTGATTATGTGCTACTTGTTCTACTTGTACCTTATTTGTGTATTACTTGCCTGTATTGCTTGTGCTTGTACAACTGAGAGGCCCCTCATGTTGGTGTCGGTGGATGTTGAGGGCTGTTCTTGATGAGATAATTTGAGCTCCCTGGGTAGACGCAGTAATGTGGTTTCACTAGCTCCATGCGAGGGTATGATGTATTGATATAAAATTGCTGAGGCAGAACAACTGGTGATGGTTTTGTGTATGATTCTGAGTCTGATTCGTGGAAGAGTCAGTGAGTTGGGAAACACGTGAAACATGAATTAGATTCAGCACTCCCTTATGACAGTTGCCTATTCATGGATTAGCGAGAACCTAGGATGGATAATTGGTGAAGAAGTTTAGGATGCTTAGTGAGTTTTTATTGCAGTGCATTGTATTTATTTGGCACTTTTATCGTACTGGGAACCCATGGGTCCGGGGTTCTCATTCCGTATATATCTCTTGTTTTTCAGATACAGGTCCAGGTGCTCAGAAGTGAGCTGTGGTTCGTCTGAGAGACGGCGAAGATCTTTATTTTTCTCTACTTTGTGTTTTGCTTAGAATCTCTCCACCTTTGTTTTGAAAAGATTATATTATGTATTGAACTCTTTTGAACTTGCCTATAGAGGCTCTCATCTTTCCTTTGGGAGAGATTAGGATATACTGTTGTCAACTACTTTCATACTGTACCCTAGCCGGCCTAAACTTCGCGGGTCGCGACTAGTGGCTATTTACTTATGTTATATATATCTATCTGTTATCTATCTCTTAATCTCCTTTATGCTTTGTCCGTATGTCGCTTTCAGCTTCACGATTTATCTTTTTGTTGTCGAAACGTGAGTGATACGTCTTTGCAATTTTATTTCTACTCTTTTCAGACTTCTCAATTAATATTCCTTTCGAATTTACCTATATTTATATATTAAAAATTTACCTGAGAGTCGTACCACCGTAATATCATTGACTTATGACTTGAACATAAGGATTTGAATATTAGGGTGTTACAATAATCTCCTAGTAATTCGATAATATGATTAACAAATAATAGAAATGAGAGAAAAATTGAAAAAATGAATGTAACAAGGACTCGAATGGCATTGTGAATGAAATACATATATATAGGCCTTCTCTACTCTTATCTTATTTACAGTCGTTTATACTGTAAATAAGATAAAATCGTTACACACCACGTGTATAAACGTGATTTGACCATGTCGTTTTGTGCTTTATCTTATTTACGTACACTCTTATTTCATTTACACTGTAAATAAGATAAAATATATGATACATTTTTATAAAAATACTACAAATTATATATTTTAATAAATAAATTATTTATTATATTTATTTAAAAAAATAATTGTCTCTTTTTTTTTTTCATTTTAAAAATTTCTTTATGCAAGTTCAACCAAGTCACCAGTAGTGAAAGCTGTTGCTACCATCCATAATCCTCCTCTTCTTATTTCTCTTTTCTCTTTTTTTTTTCTTATTCTGGTTATGCTTCTTTTCTCTTCTTTTATTTTTCTATTTCCTTTTTCTTTTCTTCTTCTCTTTCTCTTTCCACCATCCTCTTCTCGTTTATGTTGCAATTTTTATTTGGTATTTAGATATCTAGATTTAATAACCATTTAGCGGTTAGTTTTCTTTTCTTTTATAATATAATTGTCTATTTTTATCGATGTTTTGGGTTTGATTATGCAAATTCTTCAAATTTAAGAGAAAGATGTCAAGAGGAAAGTTTTTTATTTATAGATATTTTTACACACTAAAAGTGTTTAGATTAATTCTTCAAAAAAATATATCTTATTATATTACAATACATTTATGTAGATTATAAAAAAAAAGACAATTTTGTTTTTATTTTTGCTTGTTAAGATTTTTAATAATTGAATATTATGCCTCTTTTCAATTTATAGTTTAACACAATAGACATTTATCTTTTTTTTGTCTTCAACTCGACAGGTCAAAGACTAATCCATCGCAAATCAAACCCCATTTAAGAATTTATTACCGGTCAATGGGGTATCGCATGCACAAGACGGAATTCGAACCTCCAACACTTACTTAAACTAAAAAAAATTAAATTTATAATCAAAAGTAAGATAAGAAAAGCTGACATATTTTGTAATAATTTTTACAATTATTTAATTTAATAAATAAAATATTTATTTAATTTATTAAAATAAAAAATCCCCAAAAGTGATGACAAAAATCAGTAAAATTTTCTTTATCCTTGGACCTTTTCTCCTAAATAAATAGCTTGAGAGGAAGGAAGAGTACTACACTGGTCTAGAGCGGAAAGCAAGTGGAGGAAGCTTACGGCTACGGCGGGAAATAAACAAAAGAAAAAGCAAATAAAAACCACCAAGCCAAAAACTCTCTCTCTCTCTCTCTCTCGGCCAAAAGCACCAACCCGATCTCATTCCGTCATTTTTTTTCTTTTTCGTTTATTTGTGTTTTTCTCCAAAAAGAGAAAGAAACATTGAAAAGAGAAAGAGAATGAAAGCCTCTCTCCAATTGGAAACACTGATTCAACTGGTGTGTGTTGGCAGCTCGTAGATCTGCGTAGTCTTCTTCGCCATTGCTTTCAGCTCAGTTCAGGTATTCAATTGCATTTCTTCAATTATTCTTCGCATTTACGTTAACATAAGCGATTCTCAATTTCTCATTTCTCAATTCAGCTACTTGCATGCCTTACATTTCCATCTGAACTTGCGCATTAACAATTTTTGTTCCGAATATCTTTCATTCTTAGCGGTCTGTGAATGTTAAATTATATATTGATGCAAGATTTTGAAGACTCTGTTTGACTGTTTGTACTCTTGCAGCTGCATTTTGGCTGATTCGTGTGTTCATTTCGTTGATTTTAATTTCACTTCAGTTTTCTGCATTCTCTTATTAAGATTATGAATTAGCTAGGTTCAGTCGATGATATACATTTTCTTTGATTTCCTGGATAGAAATGCTGAATCCACATGAATGAATGATCGATATGGTTTTGATGTTTCTTCGCCGAGAAAATTAGGAAAGGAAGAAAGCAAAGTTTAGACGCTTACTTCGAGGTAAAGGAAAACGAATCACTCCACTACACTCAACTATTTCAAATATAATTGAAAAATGCTCTTGGACTGAAAATTCATCAAATGTGTGCTTTTTTAACAGATAAACGACAATTTTTCACTTCTTTTGTAACCAAAATTCTCTGGTTATTTATTTAATAGAAATATTTTAACTAAATCATTTATTTTTTAAAAATATTCTGGCTGGCTACTCGCGTGATAAATGACGTAATAAGCTTTTTTTTTTCTTGGTTCCTTTTTTCTCCCGTGTAGAAACTAGAAAGTAGAGACTATCAGGTTTTGAGTTTTCTGAGTTCTGACCATTAACGCATTCCTTAAAACAGGCCTTCAAGTTGTGCAATGCTATTGCTTGTACTATATTCTGTTCATATAAACAGAACTTGGAAAGAGCATAAAATTCGTACTCCCAAGAATTATTTAATTTCTATATTTTTATATATAATAATATGAATTTAATTTTAATACATGCTGTAAAATAATTTTACATGCACCTTTAATGACGTAATACTACATACCTTTCACATGACGGCACAAATAGTTATTTAAAAAATTGGATATAATTAGATGATTGTGTAATCTGTCCGTCCATTAAAATTAAACTCTATATATCATAAAAAGATAAGATAGATTTGATTTGTAAAACAGTGATAATAATAAGGAATAAATACATACATTTAATAACTGTTCACACCATTAAAAATATTAATAATGGCTAATTGATAATTACAAAATACAAAACTTACTAGTTCTCTAGCACTTCTTTTTTCAAAATAGGACATCTTTTGATTATATTAAATACAAAAATATCAAATGGTTTCAATCTTAAATTTTTTATAGAATAATCTCTAATAATTTATTATTATTATTATTATTATTATTATTATTGATATTGAGTGACTATATATATACTTTTTATATTATAAATACATACATAAAAATCTAATGATAAATTTATTATTATTTTGTTCAAAAAATATAAAAATATTATTGTGCAATTAATAATAATAATAATAATAATTTTATTTTACGTTTTTTTAGACGGAAAATTATTATGTCTGACGGAAAAAAATGTTAGAAATTGAACTGTCTATTATTTTTTTTTTGGGACTAAAATGTCCACTTTTAAAATTTTTTGGGGACTGACTTGAGAAATTACTCCGCGAAAAAATGAACTAGGGACTAATTTGTCTACAAGAGTAAAATCTTAAGGATTGATCTTTGTATTAATTTTTTTTAGGAATTAAAATATCTACTTTTAAAATTTTAGGGACTGATTTGAATAATTACACATTAATTTAGGTTTGATCTTATCAAAATTTAATTTGTAGATATGGTTAATTTATAAAAAATTTACATAAATATTTAATCATTTATTATTACGTCAAAAAGATATTTTACTTAATTTTTTATTATTTAGATCAGTTCGTTTTATAGGTAATGTTTTACCATTGTATAGAAATGGGTGGGGATGGAACTCATGGAAGTATGAGGTCACTGCCGTTTATTTGAGGCTTTATTTATGGGTTCTTATTGTTAGAAACTTTTATTTTATTTTTCTTAAATATATATTAAATGTATTAGAAATTTATTTTGTAGCTTTTTCAGTAAAATTTTTTAATTGATAAACTCATTATTCAAAAGATAGGACATGTCTATTTGTATAAATTTATAAAATAATGTCTAATATCATTTAGTATTAAAAAAAATGTTTAAAGAGATAAATTTTTTCCGCGTGAATAGAATCAGTTTATTCTGATTTTAGCTAATCACTGTTTTAAAGTCAGTTGTTAAGAAATTAAAAATATGTTTTTTAGAAAAAAGGAACTTTTAAAGTTTGTTTATTAGTACATTTTCTTCTCTTCTCTTCTTTCTTTTTTTTTTCTTTTTTAACTTGATACAACATATCATATTTCTTTATCTAATGTCCTACTATGCCTGTTAACAAAAACTCGGGTAAATTATTGTTATACTTTCTAAGGCAAATAGTAGGTCATCTTATTAAGTGGAAGCGTGGTAGTAAGAATTAAATTATCTTTCAGAAGTACTTCCTACCAAAACCCATAAATTTTATTATGTTTATTGGGGCAAATATTAGATTATCTTGTCAAGTGGAAGCATGATTGTCCAATTGCAATTGGGTTATCATTATTTCTTAGAATAGCGAGAGAATCGCAATTGACTTCTTTATTGTTGAGGGCTAAAGAGATGCGAATTGTGCTGATTTGTACTCATTTTGCATATCCCTTCAATTGTTGGAGTCAAAATTTATTCTACGATGATTGTTAGGTAATAGTTGGCAAAAATGTGCGACGGTTAGGACAAATTAAAGTGAAATAACTATCGATACCAAATAGTGGGAAAAAACAGTGAGTAACTACTATTCTTCAGTTACGTGAGGACAAAATCCATTAGTAAAGGACAAAGAATGTTGCCCAAATCTCACCAACATTCAAACTGTAGCTGTTCTCTTTAATTTGAGGTTTAGCTAACGGTAATGAATCACTCTAACAAACACTAGTCTTTTTCTGCTTTACATTACAGGGGGAACAGAATAGATAATCTCAATGGAATAACATATATTTCCTATACGTGCGCCATTCATGCTGTGTTGAAGTGCAGATGGAAACTGGGCAAAGCAACAATGGTAACGAGCGGTGTATCATATCCAAGGATTCTTCATGGTTCAGCCAGTTCCGAAATGCATCCAATCCTTGGATGGCAAGATATGTTTATGCCTTGTTCTTTCTAGTGGCCAACCTGTTGGCATGGGCTGCCCGTGATTATGGTCGTGGTGCTCTAACAGAAATGGAGAGTAAGATTGCTTAAACCCTTACATTGATGGGCTTTCACATCCTGTTGCCAATTTTAGTTTTCTGCTGCTTCTTTCATACACATGTCTATGCCATTGTATTTTTTAATAAAGTATACCTATTGAATTTATTTATTTATTGGCACGGCATACCAGTCCTGTCTATGCCATTTGCATTTTATTAAAGTATATAAAATTTATCTATTTAATTAATTTATTTATTGATACTGAATACTAGACCCTATGGTTCACAATGTTTGGTTTGAAATCTGATCATGTCCCATCAAAGTATGAATTAGATGTTATGATATTCTGATATTTGCAATGAGAAGTCGAAAATGTATACACATGGTGAGCATCTTTTTTGAGGTGGTTTGATTTACAATGTGGACAAGGAAGCTTTTTATTTATAAATTTCAATCCTCCTTTTGAGTTGAACTTCAAAGGTGTTTAGCAATTCTTTAATTCAGTCAATAGAAATTGCTACAGGCACTGCCATATACACATACTGAACGACCAAGTTCATGTTCCCTCAAATTTAGAAGGTTTTTCAGTGAACGTTAAATCTAATATATTGATCCTGCAGGATTAAAAGGTTGCAATGGTGGAAAAGACTGTTTGGGTGCTGAAGGAGTTCTACGTGTGAGTTTGGGTTGCTTTGTATCCTTCGGTTATATGCATGAAACATTGTTGCTGAAGGATTAAGCAAAGCATGATAATCAGTAGTATATATTCTTTTATGCTCGAGAGAGAGAGAGAGGGGTACATGATTTCTCTTTAATGAAAGTACTACATTACATTATAGCTGAGTCATCACTTACCCGAATATTTAAGCTGAACCTTAACCTGAGATCAGATATTTTACATAATCATGTTTTTGTCAACTGCTGGCACTTCTAAACTGAACGTAACTAGAGATAAATGGCACTCTGGATGGTGGTCTGTCAAGATTGTTCTCTGGATCGCCATGACTGTCATCCCATTTTTACTCCCTTCTGAATTTATTCAGATTTACGGTTAGTAAACTTTTTCTTTCAACAAGCCTTATAGTATTAATAATCCTTTCTGGTAGTATATGCTGCTAGTATAACCTTATCATTATGTCTGACATAATTATTTTTCCGCAGGGGAGGTTGCCCATTTCGGTGCCGGGTATAGTCTTCAGATATTTTAAATGATTTTTACATGTCATTTCTTTTCAGAAACTAAACTCTGATATTTTAAAATGTTTTCTATATCTTTTTCAGGGTTTTTCTCCTAATTCAATTAGTAAGCATAATCCGGTTCATTACATGGCTCAATGAATGCTGTGAATCTGAAAAGTACGCAGCAAGATGGTAAGATCTCCTCAGTATATAAAAGAACTAATTGGAACTAACAATTTGTTTGAGATATTTATAGCTATGTAAATTTTTATAATTGATTTGTTTCATATAAAGTTTTGTTAAGCCTTGATATGATGCGAAGATGATGAATTTATTATATAATTGATATCAGGAATAATATTTTTATCATATATTTTGTAAATATGCATTGATCAATTTCCTTGCAGCCAAATCCATGTGATGTTCTTTGCAACGACCGCATATGTTATATGTTTGGTGGGAATCATTTTGATGTACATTTGGTATGCACCGAAGCCATCTTGTCTCCTTAATATTTTTTTCATTACATGGTCACTGGTACTTCTCCAGCTCATGACAAGCGTGTCTCTGCACCCAAAAGTAAGTTATATCTTTTGCCATGTCTTTGCTTGCTCAATTCACTTTACAAAGTATTGTGATGTGGAATTTTATCTGCTGTTATTATTATTATTATTATTGACTTGATGTGGAATTTCTACAATAGGTGAATGCCGGCATTCTAACTCCTGGGCTGATGGGGCTTTATGTTGTCTTCCTTTGCTGGTGTGCTATTAGAAGGCAGGGCTACCAATCTTTGCCTCCATTCTGGACTTGCATTGATATTATTGTCCAATGATTGTTTTGCACTTTATTCTATATATTATCTCCCATATGAAGTATGGGTGTAAAACAAACTGAAGAGACAGGCGTCTGTGTCTTGTTTTGATTTCTGTTCATTTATTGCTTTCTGCAACTCTTTGCTTCTCGCTTTTCATTTCTAGTGAATCTGAGCTTTGATATATATTTTGTATGCAGTGAACCAACTGGGGAAAACTGCATCAGGAAGTCGGACTCTGCCACCAAAACAGACTGGCTTAGCATCATTGTAATATAGATCTCTTTGTTTAACTCAAATTTTAATTGTCATAGAACTGCTCTTTAAACTTGGTAGCTGTAAACTAACATATATATATAGGTCTATTGTGTATTGGACCCTGAGTCTCTGTCCTAGATAATCTGTTCATTATTGGTGTCATCATTCTGTATCCATTCAAAATATACAAGGACACAGTCATAATGGCACCCAAAAATATGACTCAATGTTTCTTGTCTATTCATGGAAATCTTTAAGCACTCTAATAAAAATATCTTTTTGATTTTGATTTTGATTCATCATATCTTGTTTATGAAACTTAGGCACTTTTAATTTATAAATCTTTGAAAAAATTCATTATGTGATTATCTCAGTTACTTAACTGGTAATTGACTTTTGACGATGGCTATTGTTGGCAGAGCTTTGTTGTGGCAATACTGGCAATCGTTATTGCAACTTTTTCAACAGGCATAGATTCCAAATGCTTCCAGGTTGGTTAAAAAAACTCAGTTGACTACTTGACTTTGAACTTCAGTATTAGGTTCCCCAAGACTTATCTGAAAGATCCATGCAGTTCAGGAAGGATGATACGCCAGCAGAGGATGATGTTCCATATGGCTATGGCTTCTTCCATTTTGTTTTTGCCACAGGAGCAATGTACTTTGCTATGCTATTGATTGGATGGAATAGCCATCATTCTATGAGAAAGTATGCTCCCCAACCCTACTGCATTTGGCTCATTTCATTTTATCTGCATTTCAGTATTTCACTGAGCTTTATTTTTGTGCTTTATCCCTCAACAGAAAATTTTAGAAAAAGGGAAAACAAAGAAAATGCATTTCTAATAGTTATATACGAATCCAAATGCCCGGACCCAACAAATTTGGTTCCCATGAAGTTTCAGTTCTGTTTTACTTTATATAATTATGAATCCTAGTGCTTTATTAATAGTAGTCAGAAGTCAGTACCGTCACAATCATCGTCATCATCATTATTTAGTGTTTTACACTGATAATGGTACAAATCTCGTTTGGTCACTCAAAATTTTTGCAGAAGTAAGACATCCAACCTTTTTATTCTTCTGCAGGTGGACAATTGATGTGGGCTGGACCAGCACATGGGTCAGAATTATAAATGAGTGGTTGGCAGTGTGTGTTTATCGTAAGTATCTTTTGGTAAACTGAAGTCCAACATGAACAGTTGAATTTTTTATATTCTAAGCATAATGAAGACACTGACATTTAAAAATCAGAGAGAGAGAGAGAGAGAGAGAGAGAGAGAGAAGTGAGTTTATTACCCTTTCTATATTACTATTAAGCAATTAAGATGCAATTAATCGAAGTTTATCTCTTTTCAGTGTGGATACTGGTGGCTCCAATCTTATGGAAGAATAGACATGCTGGTTCTACCTGAAAACTTCTCAAACATATTCTAGTTTTAGTATTTTTGTTGGGGATTAAGATCTTCAGATTGTTTCATATCTCTGCTGCACATGTAGTGAGCTTCTTCAACTCTGCAAGATATGAGAAAGCATTTCAGTTTAAACATCCTGGACCAGGACACTCTCAAGTCGAAGAAATGGTTCGCAGGGGGAGACGGAAAGAATGGTTCTGGCACAATGCACATATACGGATTGGATTTGTTCCATTTTACATGAAAATACAGAGTTTGGGAAAAAGAAAGAAACACTATTTACTTGTACATGTACCAATGAGGAAGCTTAGTTTGTACTTTAGTATCATTAATAGATGTTAATTAAAGTTTTTCATATTCATAACTTGTGTTGTTAACTATGATAGAACGAGTTTAGCGCTGATTGCACTAGGGGCATGTTCTCTATCTTTTTCGTCAAAAAAAAAAGGGGATGCCTTTGGGTTGTTTTCTGTTGTAAACAAAGCCTGTGAACTCTAATTTATATTTCTCGATGTCGCAGATAGCACTGCGTTGCCCTTGCCAAAGCTTGAGACAACTGAAGATACTGTAGCTTGCCAAAGCCTGTGTCGCAGTCGTAGTCCTCTACCGTGATGGTGGTCTTAGTCTGTTGTCCTAGTCCCACCAATCTATTCATGGAAGAAAAATTATGTTTAGTACTTAGTATTGTAAATAGTAAACAACAATAAATAATAAACATTAATTATCTTGAAGAAACAGAAATCTGAGTACATCATTGCCAGTCGGATAGAAGTACGGAAACTTGTGGTAAATCCATGACACCACTAACAATATGCACCTGGTAATGTCCGTCACATCACGCCGAGTAGAGCTGCAGAATGATGGTAGGTGTGCGACAGCAAAACAGATTTCTAAGATAATTATCTGCAACTATCAAAAATTTTCAAAGTCGACAACCATTTGATAGGAACAAGGTTGACTGATTTATCTGTAAACAAATACTTCCAAATTAACATCAACAAGCAACACCGGACATACTGGCGGAAAGTATCTAAATCTGTCCCTAACAGAATATGTGTGACCTTGTTTTCAAGCCAAGTCATCTTCAAGTCAAAATTCTGGCTGAAGTGGAGACCTGTCACCACAAGTTCTCAACCCACTGCCAGGTGGGGTGCCCATGGTGCTGATGAAAATCTCTAATACAACTTCCAAACGAGTCATCATCTGTGTGCATTCTGGAGTATGATGGTAACCCGTCCCACGGATAGTGAAAATTATGTGTCTCAAGCCTCTACCATTCAATAAATGCAGAGAATAAGGTAATGTCAAACCTAAAATCCTTTAGTTCTACTGTGTGTTCGAACTCAACCTTCCGAATTCAACCTTCCTAATGTAAGGTGGTTGGACGTTAGGTGATGGGATAGACGATAACATACGACGTGACAAGAATAACCAAGTTGTCTACAAGAATATTGTTAACAGTCATGCTACATATGCAAGGTTTTTTGGCTTACAAGTCTTACAAGTTGGACCAATTCCAACAGAAGCTACGCTCACTCACAAAAGCGTGTTAACACGCGCATCACGTTTCCAAAGCGCTCCTTCACTATTAAGAATGACTCTTCTTCTTCTTCCTCGATGAAAATCATATCTGTCATTTTTTCTTCGCGTTTCTACTCCTCCACCTCTTCTTCCTTCTTCTTCAACTTTTTTTTTGTGTTTCTCCTCATTTTTCTTCGCGTGTTTCATCTTCATCGTCATGTTTCTCCTCCTTCTTCTTTTAATTTTGTAACATTATGTATTTTTTCTTCTTTGTTTGATTTTTTCCTCCCAAAAAAATTATGAGAATATGAAATAAGAAGATTAATAAGAACAGCAGAAGATGAGGAGGAAGAAGATGAAGAGTTCTGAATTATGCAGAACTTATCAGAATAAAAATACATCCAAATATCTTCGTTTTACACCCAAATTTACTGCAAATACAGAAATGAGTTATGCTACATGTACATTAAAATTAACTACCAAAGTCAGCCACCAATATAAAATACATACTGGAATACAAATAATACATTGAAAATAAATTAAACACACATATATTTATACACAAATATATTGGTGGCTGATTTTAGTGTACAAAAAGTATTTTTGTACAAAAAAATATTTCTTCTAATGCTGCATTTTTTTCTTTTTATTTTTCTTATTTCTTTCTTTTTTTTAGTTAAATGAATGTAAGTTCATCCTCTTCCAAGTAATTTTGCAACATTATGTGTTTCTTCTTTTTTTTTTGTTAAGAGAGTAAACAAGAAAAAACTTGAGAAGGTACAAAAAGAAAAAGATGAATAACAGAAAAAGAAGAAAAAGATGGTGATGATGATGAAAAAAAAAGAAGTAGCAGAAGATGAGGAGGAGGAAGAGGAAGAGTTTTAAATTATGCAGAACTTATCAGAATAAAAATACACTCAAATATCTTTGTTTTACACCCAAATATCTTCTTGTTACACCCAAATTTGCTGCAAATACAGAAATGAGTTATGCTACGTGTACACTAAAATCAGCCAACAAAGTCAGCTACCAGTATATAATACATACTGGAATACAAATATACATTGAAAATAAATTAAAGCACACATGTATTTACACACAAATACATTGGTGACTGATTTTAGTGTACAAATAATATTTTTGTACAAAAATATTTCCTCTAATGCTGCATTTTTTCTTCTTCTTCTTTTCCTTATTTCTTTCTTTCTTTTAGTTAAATGAATGTAAGTTCATTCTCTTTCAAGTAATTTTGCAGCATTATGTGTTTTTTCTTCTTTTTCTTTGTTTGATTTTTTTGTTTTTATTCTTGTTAAGAGAGTAAAACAAGAAGAAATTTGAGAAGGTAAAACAAAAAGAAAAAGATGAATAAGAAAAAAAGAAGAAGAAGATGATGACGATGAAAAAAAAGAAGCAACAGCAGAAGATGAGGAGGAGGAAGATGAAGAGTTCTAAATTATGCAGAACTTATCAAAATAAAAATACACCAAAATATCTTCGTTTTACATCCAAATATCTTCTTGTTACACCCAAATATCTTCATTTTACACACAAATTTGCTGCAAATACAAAAATGAGTTATACTACGTGTACACTAAAATCAACCAACAAAGTCAGCTACCAGTATAAAATACATCTGGAATACAAATATACATTGAAAATAAATTAAAGCACACATGTATTTACACAAAAATATATTGGTGGCTGATTTTAGTGTAAAAATAATATTTTTGTACAAAAAATATTTCTTTTAATGCTGCATTTTTTTCCTTCTTCTTCTTTTCCTTATTTCTTTCTTTCTTTTAGTTAAATGAATGTAAGTTCATTCTCTTTTAGGTAATTTTGCAGCATTATGTGTTTCTTCTTCTTCTTCTTTGTTTGATTTTTTTATTTTTATTCTTGTTAAGAGAGTAAAGTAAGAAGAAATTTAAGAAGGTAAAACAAAAAGAAAAAGATGAATAAGAAAAAAGAAGAAGAAGATGGTGATGATGATGAAAAAAATGAACTAGAAGATGAAGAGAAGAAAGAGGAAATTTTTTTTTATCACATCTTTAAGAAAAAGCAAAAAATCCTCCTCAGACTTAATGGCATTAACCAAAGTCTCTCTTTTAATAATAATCTGTTTCTAGAGAAACTCCATAATGACCTTTGGAGAGAATATGAAAGGATTGTTGTTTAAGAAGAGAGCTATTAAATGTAAATGTTTAGATGTAATATCATTAATTTTAAAGACAAAAACTCTAAATATTTTAAGCAAAAAGCAAATGGAAGAAGACGAAGGAACTATGTCGCTTCGCTCAAAAACAATAAAGGAGAATGGGTTAATGATATGGAAGAGTTTAATCACCTTGGTGTATCCTTTTTAAAATTTGTATATGCTCTTGATAATTACTCTTTGGTGTTTTCTAATTTTTCTATTGCAGGTAAATTTTTTAGAGTGGTCGAAAATGACCTTTCCTACCTAAACAAGAATATCACTTTTTAGGAAGTCAAGCACGCAGTTTCAATATGGATAGTTAGAAGGCTCTCAGAAGTGATGGACTTCCAGCAAAGTTTTTTCAATATTGCTGGGATACTATGGCCGAATTCCTAGTGAGGTGGATCCAAATAATTTTTAGGAATCTAGAAAATATTGTTAGAGTGAACCAAATCCTTATTTCTACCATCCCTAAAGTCCCTTTTTCGAAAAACTTTGTTCAATTCAGACCGATCAACCTATGTAACATTTGCTATAAGATCATTCTCAAGGTGATAGCTGAAAGGATTAAGCCGAACTTACCTAGGGATCATCGTGTCTAATACTCAAGCAAGCTTTATCTCAGAAAGGATCAATACGGATAATATCTTAGTCGCACAAGAGGTGGTCTATTCTATGAGGACGATTTTATAACGTTTTGTAACGTTGAGGATGATTTTAAAAACAAAAAAGGGTCGGGAATAATTTTGATTTTAGTCTTAGATATTAGAGATGAAAAAAGTATTTAACCCCAAAAAAAGAAGACAAAGAACCGGAGAGAAGAAATGAAAATTAGGGTGGGAGTTAGAGTTTTATAATTCAATATGGATTGATTTGGACATTAGAAAATAAATTTGGATACCAATTTGACCCATACTCAATCTTTTTCCACTTTAGCGTATAGTTATAATCTCAAGTTAGCACTTAACAGTATACTAGTACTGTTAAGATGGCAGTTTATTAAAAAATAAACGAGAATTCACATTTTTTAATATAAAAGATGTGGTTAATTATTTACAAAAGTCAAGAATTAATTGATGTGTATTTTAAATTTTGAAAATTAAATTGGATATTTACTCAAAATGAAAGTATAAAATCTTATTACTTAACTTACTTAGACTTTTTTGTTGATTAATTTGTTGATTAATTTGTTTTAATAATTTTGATAAAAAAATATCTCTTTTAAGTTTTAATAATTAAATCTCCTTAAGGTTCTTTTAAAACAAATTTTCGTAGAAAAATAGAGCGGGACCCATTTAATTTTCAGATCAGTTATAGCGCGGGCCACAACCAACGGGCTCAACTAACATTCTGTTTTCCCTCCATTCAGCGCCAACACTCCCTTTCTCCCTCTCACACGTTTCTAATCCGCTCCTCTTCGCTTCCTCTGTTCCTAAATCGTACTACTGCTATAACCTCCTACTCACAAACATTCTGTGATCTATGGCGGACGATTCAGAGCAAACCAAATCGATTGAGTATGAGAGCGACGCCGATGGAGTCTCAGCGCCGTGGTGGATGGCACGGAGGATTGAAGCAAGTGACGATGAAGACCAAGAATACAGCCACGATGGGCTCACAGAAAAGTGCCGGCCGTGCTTTGCTCAACTTCATCCTCCAAATGAATCTGACGGCGGCGGCGAAGGTTCACCGGATTGGTACCAAGAACTTGGAGAGAAGGTTGTTTTCGAAGAAGAGCTCGAAGAAATGAGCCAAGGAGATGAAGAAGAGCTTCAAGAAACTCTGCATCGTGTGACTAAGAAGAAAGAGAAGGAGACTACTGTTCGCGACGACGCTTACGTGCCTACGCATGGTTCGTTCTACATGCACGACGATCGCTTTCTAAGTCCCCGCCGCCGCTACCGCACGCGCAGGTATTTTTGCCATCAAATACTTTAATTTGTTTGTACCGTTTCACTCTGAATTCAAGCTCGATCTGATGTTTACTGAAATTACCTGCTTGATTTCGTGCTTCCAAGTTTTAAAACAAATGCTTACACATGCTTCCATTCATGCTTTTAAAGGTTTCTGTAACTTGTTAAGAATTTCAAAGATTCTTCCACCGAATTCAATTCTTTCTTGATTTCTTTAAAGAGAAACGCTAATTATTGTTTTGAATGCATTTTGATTATGGTTTAGATCTACTAGTAGGGAATGGCATTAGATGTAATAGAGCTATGTTAATTCTACTTAACTTCTTTCTCATATTGTTACATTAACATTTAATTATATATTTGTATTATATCTTTTCAGTGCCTAACATTGAGCAGTTCTCCGTAAAACAATAGCCAAATTCATAATTCTACATTGTGCATTAATTTTGGTACATTAAAGGTATTTAGTGTGCCATATGTATGTTCATGGATTCCCCTTGAATAATTGCTGTCATCCAGGGGCATTGTCACTGGAATGAAATTGTGGGACAACTGCACAGATGAACCGAGGTGGAAGCATGACAAGTTTGAAGACATGAAAGTGAGGAACTATTGATAATAGTTTACTGCATCTTCGTTTGAAATTCTGTTACATGCTACATACTAAATGTTCTACATTTTCTGATACTTTATTGCCTGACTGTGATGATGAACGGTGCTAGTTACAATATTTTAATTTCAGGATAATAGTCCTCCGAAGAGTAATGATCAACAACAAAGGAAGAACCAAACCAAGGGCCAGAGATACATGAAGACGAACCAATTTGGATCCCTTGACAATTATGGAAATCAGAATAATCAGACTTTAAGAATTTTTAAAGGAAGAGGACGTAAAAAATATAAACCTATTATGAAATGCAATAATCTAAATTCTTCGTCCAAAGATCAAATGTATGTTAACATACAAATGCCGTTCGTGTACAATTTCTGTTAGTTTTAGTGTTGGTTATTTTTAATGCCATCTTATTTTGAACATTTCGACCTTGTAGACATGAGAAGTTCAAGGAAAGCGCTTCAACTTCTAGTTCTTCCAGAGAGTACCGTGCTTCAGCTAAGATTTTGCCAACAAACACATCCGGTGAAACACTACACCAAACTACTTCACTGTTATTACTGCCTGGTACTTAGCTGCTATTTTCAAATTCTAATATATATATATACTTCATCTGCATTTGCTATTGAGTAGTGGATTTTCCAATATACCAATTACCAAGTCTAAATTGTGGTCTGTTTATGCACTAATTTCGGTTGAATCTTCATTATGTTAATTTTGTTAATCACTTAATGCAGGTATCCATCATGGGGGCCTGCCTTGTGGTACTGTTGATGATCATGCTCTCATAACGCTAACAGGATATACTCCTCAGTACAGTGTCAACTAGCCTCAAAAACTTTCGGAAGACAAGGTATGACTTCAATGCGAGTTTGGCTTTAATAAATTTAGGTTTTACATAGGACAACTGTAAGTATTGATGGCATATTCTTAATTAGATACTTTGAGGATCATTTGTATTAAAGTTGTATCTACTTAAATAATACGCTGCTGTTTAATTTCCTCGTATTTCTTTTATGACTCCCTTTATTCTGGTACTGTACGTATAATTCCCCTTCAACCAGCGTTCCTGGATAAGTATATATATGCTTCTTAAATAGAGGCACAAATATGGGAAAGTCAAACTTGTAACATCAATAAGCAGTTACACACCTAGCAGATAGAAGTGTATTTTGTTCTATTAGCATAGCTTCTCGACATGTTTATACATTGGTCCATCATATTTTATTTTCTTTTAAATTTCAGCGGCACAACTTGAAAATGAATATTGTCAGAGACGGATCAAGCCTCTAAGCCAAATTGCTTTACCAGTCTGACCGTGGGTATGGCTCGAGCAAGTGTGACAGTAGAAAATGAGATCAGCCTTGAGAAGAAGTGTATAGTTTCTATGGTTTACTACTTGTAATCTGTTACTACGGTTTCTCTTTGGTAGGATTATGCAATAATGGACGATTTGGAAAAACCAAGACTACTTGTGAATTTGTGATCCATATTGATAGGGTTTTGAATGTCCTCTTATTTCTCAAGTATAGTTGCACGAGGAAATGTATACTAAAGAAAGATGTGCCTCAAGCGGGTTGTCCTGTAGATAGCATTTCATTTTTTGTGGGAATCTATGTATGTACATTTTAATCCGTAGTTAGTGCGCTGTCCGTGATTTACCATTACCGTGAACTACGGTTTTTGTTCCCTGATGCTGCTACATGGATGGAAATACCCAATAATAAGTGATCGTTTAGTCGGTGGCTTAATGCCTAGAACCAGAGCATTATTTTTGTTTATTTATTTTAATTTGTTTGGGACTGGCAGAGAGAATTACTCTAGCTGCAATCCAGATAGATATACCCCAAGTGGCCCTGAAAAAGCTGATCGGCCGTATGCCCGTATGGCCGTATAGTACCTCTAATTACAACTCGTGGAGTGTGTTAACAATTATAATACTTTATTTTAAGAAACTCATTTATGAGTTTTAGATAAAATTAATGTAAAAGCTTTTCACGAGAAAAGCTAAAAATTGCGGGTAAAGTAGGGTGTTCATATTTTGGTTAATCTAAAAATTAAACCAATTTTTTTATTAACTAAAAATATAGTTTTGGTTAATTAATTAAATTGGTTGTATATGATAAAACTGATTATTAATCGATTAGTAAAATTTGAAATTAGTTTTTAATCGGTTATTAAAAAAAATTGGTTTTTATTTTACACTAAAAAAAATCGATTTTCATTAAAAAACTGGTTTTTATATAAAAAAATTGATTTTTTTAATTAAAAACCAATTTTTACACAAAAATTAATTTTTTTACATACAAAAACCTAAAATTTTAACCTTTTTGTTGAATTGAATTTTTTAATCTAAAAATTAAATTTTTTTTTTCTAAATGAGTAACATTTGTAAATAATGAAATCCCCTCCATTGCTTTGTTCCTTTTTATTTCTTATCTCTTTTCAGCATTTTCTATAAATAATTTTTCTAATGTAAATAATTTTCTTTTTAAATGATACGAGTAATTTTTTCTTATCTCCTTGTCTCCATCTCTCTCCTTTCTCTCCCCCTCCTCTCCTCTCTTCCTTCTCTCTCTCTCCCCTTCCCCTCTTTCTCCCTCTCCCTTCTCTTTCTCTCTATCCTTCTCTCCCTCTCTCTCCCCATGCTCTCTCTCTCCCCTTCCCTCTTTCTCTCTCCCCTCTTCTCCCTCTCTCTCTTTCTCTCTCTCTCTTTTTCTCTCTCTCTCTCCGTCTCTCTTTCTGTATCTCTCTCCCTCCTCTTTCCCCTCTCTCCCTCTCTTTCTTTGTCCTCTTTCGCTCTCTTCTTCTCTCTCTTCTCCTTCTTCTCTCTTCTCATCTCTCCCTTTTTTCTCTCTCTCTTCCTCTATCTCCTCCTCCTCTCTTTCTTTTTTCTTCTTTTTCTCTCTCTTGCTTTGAAGAGAAGAGGAGAAAAGAGAGAAGAGAGGGATAGGGAGTGAGAAAAAACTTGAGAGAGACAGAGAAAAGAGGAAGTAGGAAAAAAAAGAGGAGAAAGAGAGAGAAGGAAGAGGAGGAGAGAGAGGGAAAGGAAGAGAGAAAAAGAAGGAAAGAAAAGAGAGAGAAAGAGAGAAAAGGAAAAAAGATAGAGAGAAAGAGAGGGGAGGGGGAGAGAAAGGAAGAAAAGGGGAAATAGAGAGAGGAGAAAGAGGGGGGAGAGAGAGAGAAGAGGAAAGGAGAGAGATATGGGAGAGAGAGAAGGAGAGGAGAGAAAGGAGAGAGAGAGAGAAAGAGAGAGAGAGAGAGAGAGAGAGAGAGAAAGGAAGAGGAGATAGAGGAGGGGATAGGGGAAAGGGAAGAGATGATTAGAGAGAGAAAGTGGAGGAGAGAGAGAAACAGAGAGAATGAAAGGAGAGAAAGAGGACAAGGAGAGGGAGAGAAAGAGACAGAGGGGAGAGAAGGAGAGAGAGAGACAGAGAGAGGGAGGAGAGCAAAAGAGAGAGAGGAAAATAGGGAGAGAGAAAAAAAGGAGAGGGGAGAGAGAGGAGGAGAGAAAGAGAGGAAGGGGAGAGAGTGAGAGAGAGAGAGAGAGGAAGAAAGGAGAGAAAGGGAGAAAGGAGAGAAAGAGGGGGGAAAGAAGAAAGAGAAGAGGAGAGAGAGAAAGGAGAAAGAAGGGAGAATTTAATTTGGTTTTGGTTTTGGTTAACCGGTTAAAAATCGTTTTTTTTTTAATTTAGTTTTAGTTAACCAATTCTAAAAAATATGGATATGGTTTTTAAAATTGTTTTATTAAATTGGTTAACTAAAATGTGGTTATAGTTTTTAACCGGTTAACTATATTTTGGTTTTTTTATGAACACCCCTAGGGTAAATTATGTGGTATTATTTGATTAGTTAATAGTCAAATTCGTCCTTGAAAGATTATTCATTCTTTAAATTAGTCATCAAAATTTTTTTTTAGTCATATTAATACTTAAAAAATAAAACTTAAGTCAAATTGGTCCTTCTGTTAGTTAGTTGATGGCGGTATAATGACATGTCATGTTAAGTGTCACGTGGCATGATGATGTGGTATGTTAATGCCACGTGTAACAATATGATTGATTGACATATCAGGTCAGTGACACCTAGCATGCCACGTGTCACTTGACGCATAAAAAAGTTATTTATAATCAAAATAGTCCTTAAAAGTTTAAACGTAAGTCATTTTCATCCTTAAAATTTTAAAAATTAATCAAATTAGTCCTTATATAAATTTTTTTATTTTTTATAATATTAAATTTGAAGTATTTTTTATAGTACTAATTTTAATATTATTTTTAGACCTTAATAAATATTGTCACAAGGTAGCTCGTAACGGATTTTCAATCAGTAATTTCGGGCCAATTGGCCCAAGTTACTGGGTAATAAACACCCCTCGGATCTAATTATCTAAGCATCTCCTTGACACAGTCACACCACAAGTACGTAATTAGGGTTTTAATCCAGACATCGATGTCCAGAGCCTCTTTGGATTTTTTAATATTTTGTCTTAAGGCAACTCTTAAAGAAGACTTTCAATCGATAATTCCGGTCCAGTTGGCCCAAGTTATCGGGTGATAAAGCACCCCTCGAATTTTCCAGCCCAAGTCTATCCTTAAAACAGAAACATCACAGGCACATAACTAGACCCTAATCATTGGTGCTTAAAGCCTTAGAACTTTTAATTTCTTTGATCTTTCCAAACTTTTTTTTGCAATTTGAAATTGCTTCAAGTAATTAATGATGATATAATTCTCACAATACTTTAAATCTCCGTTCTTGAATATTCTTTTTCCATTTCCTCAAGATTCAAGCATTTCATATTTGTTCAAATGTAACCACATATACTTAAGTACTTCCACTGTTTATTTTAGAATTATTTAATTCAATCTTTTAATTAAGATGTCCTCCATAAAAATAGTTAATAAAGAAACAAGCATTCAAATTTTAAGTTTTTAGAGAAGAGAAAAAAAAATAGAATATACAATGCATGCAGGGAAGAAAAAAGTAAATAAAAGAAAAAAGTAAGAAAAACTAAAATAGAATGGATGAAAGTAAAGGAGAAAGAAAATAACTAACCATCAGTAGTGAGGATTCATCTTATTCTAATCTTACCTAAGTCTATTCAATTATCATCACTACTTCTTGTGCCGGTTTTTTATGATCCATGGTGTTACCAACACTAAACTTAAGAGTTTACACCAAACATGAAGATTTACATTAAATTTAAAGATTGACAAAATAATGGGTGTAAATCATGGACAAAAGCATACATGCACGAAAAAAAAAAGAATAAGATAAAACCCTAATCAACATGATTTTAAATTAGGGGTATTTGATTTGAAAGCGCCCGACGTCAGTTAAGAACGACGGGCGTCCTTGCATGCATACTCCCCTGGGAGCTTTCCTGATTCATACGCCAGGTGTGTGAGCATAGTCACCTGGCGTATAACCCCAATTATTTTTTGTTGAAAGGTAAGTACGTAAATCAAAAGAAGGTAAATACGTATGCAAAAGAGGAGGAAGAAGGAGAAGAAAATGATGATGATGACTAAGGTCTCTTAACTAAAAAAAACAAGAACGAAAAAGAAAATACTAACCATGGTTGGGTTGCCTCCCAACAAGCGCTTCTTTATCGTCACTAGCTTGACGTTGAGGTTTTTAGGTTGGTAGTTGGGGTGTTTCACAGCACCTATCAATGTTATCTTCTATGAAGCATGCATTGTCCAACTCCTCTTTAGCTTTAAAATCCCTGGGATATGAAGGATCTTCAAGGATTTCTTCATCCACAACTTCTTGGACAAGTGAAAAAAAAAAAGATATGCTGAGAAATGGAATCCTTCTTTGTGAACATGGTTCAATTATTTATATCCTAAATTTTAGAATTCAAATTCAAACTATCCGAATTTTATCTCTCGGAGAGAAAGATAAGATAACTACTTACTGACTTCAATTTCAAATTCAAAGCCATAATTCAAATCAAATCCTAACAACCAAATCTCTTATGTTTCTTGAAAGAATTAATAACTAATCTTCTAGAGTCTTCAATGTTTGAAAGTTATTAAGGCTTCTGAAGATGTGGATAACTAAGCTTGGACCTTAATTATTATTTTATGAGAGTTGTAATTAACTTTAACTCGGACTTATATTAGAGAAAGTTGAGCAAAAAGTCAAAAAACACACTTCCATGTGAGGCAAGTCTGTCGGACGTGGAAACTAGGCCGCCGAGCATGAGGGAATGCTGCGAGGAGGTCCGCCGGGCGTGAGAAGAGGCCGTCGGGCCTAGGGGTCTTTCGCCAGGCGTGCTTCCTTGTCCGCTAGGCGTGGAGCTTGGTATATTTCCTTGTTCTTTAGGGCATGCTTTCTCTTCCTTACGCCACGCTTTTCTGTACTTGTATTTTCTTTGTGAAAAAAATTTAATTCTTGCTTATTTTTTAGCAAAAAACTCTTAAAAACATAAAAATACTATCTCAACTCCAAATATTTGATTATTTATTAAATTTCTTTAGAAATCATAATAAATTTAATTAAAACCTAAGAAAGTAAATGAAAAAGAACTTTAAAAATTGTTTAAGATGACGTGTCATCAAGATCATTGATACAAGCTTGATCGACACTTGTGTCGATGTCAAATAAAAGTTAAGCAAAATAAATTGGCATGCCCAATGGGTCCTTGGACTGAGTTTAGTACCTAACTTTGCATGCAATTACAAAGTGAAAAAATAATAAATATGTTTGACAGAGCATCTAATTCAACAAAAGGGTCGAATGGAGAAGCTGGACATGCTGGCGAGACTAGCATGAGATACACAGAGGTCAGAATAGCCTCTCCAGCCATTAGTGAAAGCCGAAGAACAATCCTAGTAGTTGCTCCCGGATAAATTTTGTTAACTACACCTATCACGTTGCCTTCTTATGGATTGTCACCAAATTACTCCCCACTCTATGAAGGTAACCAAACTCCAAGGATAGGAGAGGTTTCTTCAATATGAAATAATCCTCTATATAAACCATTGCCATCTCCAATATACCCTTTAATGGATGCATATGGAGGTTATAACCCTAATGAGTCTAATTATAGTACCTATCAATATTTAATGAATAACACTCCATATTTAGGATCTATACTGACACTTTTACAACCAACTATGTCAAGTATCCCTTCAACATAAGGCTTAGGATCATTACCGTGATGTGTGTCGACAATGGATGTTAGAGGATAAGTTTTTCCATAAATGCTGAGGCAAATATCTGCCGGAACAGCTCCTCCTAACACAGTCAAATCCTTGGTTATGTTTAGGTAATGGATAGATGATAGCCACCATGATCTAGTTAATATACTTATATAGAGTATTGTCTTGAATCCTATGATTGAGAATAATAATGCAAGGATAGAGCAAGTTGCTCGACGCGTCGATGACATTGCAGTGATAATTAATCAACCATTCAATCATGTTATACCCCATATGGGGGTGTACCTCTAAACAATCTCCCGGTAGTCTTACAAAGGGGAAATGATCCTAATAGGGTGATTAATGAGGCATGGGAAAATAATGTTGGCTAAGCTTATGGTTAAAACATAACTCAAATTGTCGACTAAATTTTGAATAAAGCCAGGTTTAACATAAGAGTGACAAATCAGCCTTCTTTGAAATAGGAGAGTTAGCTAGTAATGAATATTTATAGCTGATATACTTTCCTTCTTTATTTACAAAAAATGTTTTTACAAATTTGTTACCCAATTTAATTCATAGTTGGGTGCAATTAGACAGAAGTTTTTATGAATAATTTTTCAGAGGATAATTAAAGGTAAGTATGTCTGATTTGTTTACAATCAAGAGAGACAAAGCAGGATCATTTAATGACTACCTTATACGTTTTAAGAATATAAAAAACAAGTGTTTCACTCCTATTCTTCCTAGACTCGACGCAGTCAAAATGGAAATCAAAGGCCTCGACTTTAATATTCGCAAAAAGCTAATAAACCTAAAGTTTCTCGACTTGGTTCAATTAGCTGATAAAGTACAACAAATTGAAAAGCTTAATAAATAAAAAAAGGAGTGCAAAGGAAGAAGAACCAAATTAGAGAAGTCGCGATTGAGAATTGCATTGTGAGTAGAAAAATATGTTGACCCTCAATCCTCGAAGGCAGGAGTTAAAAGAAAGCGCTTTGCTACATTAGCTCGATAGTACTGCTCTGACATTCTTTGATGGTATAACTCCAAAATACTATTAAACTCATATATATTAGAAACCTCTATTTGTACTTCAGCTTCAAGGGAGAGAGGAGAAGGAAGAGCTTGGACTAACCCAAATTCTCGAGCTATAAATTAAGGAGAATATGTGACCACTTTCTTTTTGAGAGCGAGGCTCAATCCTTTGGGTAAGCTAACTGAGAGAAATTGAGATGTCATGACATAGGTCCACAGGTCATTGATAATTTCTTGGTCTTCAGATTTCGAACTGACAAATGAATTTAAGAAAGTGATGTGATTGTCGACCCGAGTGAAAGTGCTGGTGAAATATTGGTCGCTATCTCCTAACTTGATGTTTACAAACGTGTTGAGGAAGTGATAGAAAGCTTCTCTTGCAGATATATTTTTAATTTTTGGCCAAGATAGAAGCGACAGTCGAATACCATCCAGGAAAGGTTTGGGTATTTTCTGGGGAGAAGACAGAGAAAGTTGTAGTTCAAAGACTGCCTAATGATGGCTAATGAAAGATAGTTATTCTTTTGAATTTGAATAGATTTAAGAAAAAAGGCAAAGGCATTTAGCCAAAGCAAGAGAAATTCTACATGTTCAAATTTAGTGACAGGTTCATTTTTCAAACCTATATCGTTATGAATAAAGATTGACACAACATAAGACTAGAAATTAATGTCTAATTTTTCTTCCAACATAGGAAGTTCAGTAACCCAAGAAACAGCTTCCCCATCAGTGGGAGCCAATTAAGGCTAAAACTTCCATAAAGGTCAGACCTATCATGCTATATGAAAATAGAAATTGTTGGTCAAAAGACACCAAATGTAAAGACTAGACCCTAGCAAAGGTATGATATAGGACAGGTTGAAAGTGGCTAACTTTAGGGCTTGTCAAAGGCCACTGCATGCCAAAGATTTTTATAAGATGATTCTAATTTAGACATCCAAGCAGCAAACATGGTACTTGACTTTTTAGGAAGTGAAGTTTTAAAAACTCAACTACCAAAATAAGTAACTTCAATTTGACTCCTTTACAAAATATAAGAGGAACACAGTTAGAAGAAGAAGGAAAAAAATAAACTAATCAAGTCTAGTTGATCTCGAGTCAAAAGAGGACCTAAGAATGCATAAGTTGTGTCATTTCCTTAAAAGAAAGAAGTGCCTAGCTACACTACAACTCAGTGGTTTCAATGGCAGGATTTGGAGCCTCAAGTGTTCCATTTTGATTATAAAACTAATCAATAGACACCATTATAATAAGGGGAGCGATTTCTTCAACATCATCATCATCATGTCCTTGTACAACACTAGTAATTTCTTCAGTGGCCTTGACAATAGTGGTTTCAATGGTGGTAGCCGCAGAAGAAGTAGTTGCAGCAGCAGAGATAAAAGGAGCCATTAGAAGGGAAGATGATGCAACTATCGTAGAGGCAGAGGACAACATTAACATTGTGAGATGGAGAAGCCATAAAGAGAGGTAGTATAAGAAGAGGAAAGTTTCTCACAAAGAATAAAAGAAGATATAAAGAAGAATAGGAGTTTAAAAAAGTATAAGTGAAGAAGAGAAAGATTTCTCACATAGAAGAAAGGAAGAAATAAATAATAATAGGAGTTTGAAAAAGTAGAAGTAAAAAATGATGAGAGAAAAAGGAGCAATGTGTTATACTAGTTCATTGAAGAAAATGTTACGTTTTCCACATAGAATAGAGCGCAAAGGCATTAATTATTTTAGAAACGTCTTTTTAAATTTCAAAATTTGAAAAGGTGGCACATGTCGTGCGCATACATAAAGCGTATAAAACTTCTCATGTTTCTTCAAAATTGATATGCTTCAAGAAAAATTTTGTTAGCACAAGGGAGGTAAACTCTCCGAGTTATAGACTGCATGAATGTGTTATTTCTCAGATTCCTTTGGGGGATTTGTTTTGAAGCTTGCATTATAACATTGCCTGGCCTCTTTCTGGTCAGCGTGGAACATGACGATTTTGTTATCCTGTATACAAAATTTAATACATAGATGTACAGTAGAAACAATTGTACCAAATGTGTTTAAAGAAGGTCTCTCTAAAATGATATTGTATGGGCCTTGATAGTCCACAACTAAGTATTGGATATCTAGGGTTTTACAGTTTGAGTATTCACCTAGGGTTATTTTCAAAATATGCTCACCTGAGAAACCTACCAATTCTCCAGTCGATGGTTGTAAGACTTTGCCACTTAGTTTTATTTTTTGATATGTAAAATAGAATAACATGTCCGCACGGTTTCCCAAGTCTAAAAGGACTTATTTTCACCAACAGCTCGCCTACTTAAAGCGATATAACTACAGGGACATTCAGGTTGTTATCCACCGCTTTGAAGTCTGAAGATTTGAATGTGATCTCCGAGATATTTTCATTAGTGGTTAAGGTTGGTTTGGACTCAGTCAGTGACATCCCTATACAACCTCTTTCTGGCAGAGTTACTGCATCTTCCACCTGCAAAACCACCAAAAATACAGTTAATAATGCCACGTGGTTAATTAGGATTTTCGTTTTTCTTTTTTTCCTTTGTCTCTATAATTATTATTTGACTTTGAATGTTGGTCGAGTTCTGTTGCGTTTCGTCCATGTCCTTGACTATCGATGTATTTGTCTAATAGACCTTGTTGAGCTAGCTTCTAAAGGAGATCATTTGCTATAACACAGTCGTCTGTGGTATAGCCATACTTCTAGTGAAAAGTGCAATACTTTGATTTGTCCACATATTGTTGATATTGATAGGTTCCAGCTTTGTTTGGTGGTTTGATTAATTTGAAATGCAAGATATCGTTAATGATGTCTTCTCTTTTGATGTTGAACGAAGTATACATGTCGAATTTTGGTGTCAGTTTGAATGACATTTGGTTTGCCTTATTGTTTGGTTGTTTGTTTCATTTGTCCTCCTCTCTGCTAGGGTTAGGTCTTTTTGCTTTTTGGATTTCTCACAGTTCTTCTATTTCAATTTGACTTATTGTCCTTTCTCTGAACTCGGCTAGCATCTTTGGTTTTGTCACATCTATGATTTCTTGGAATTTTCCAAGACAGAGTCCACTATTCAGCGCATGCAGGTGAACATCCGAGTTGAGGTTAGGTATTTTCATAGCAGCCTTAGCAAACCTTGTCATATAGTCTTGAAGACTTTTATGTTGTTCTTGTTTTATGGTGCTGAGGCAATCTGAGCCATGCACATAAATCTTTGAAGTTACGAAATTATTGACGAAAAGGTCGGCTAACTTGTCAAAGTTTGATATAGAACCTGTAGATAAACCAGAAAATCATATTAAGTAGCACCGTCTAGGAAAGTGAAAAACGTACGACAAAGTATGGGATCAGATGCACCGTTTATAAACATCATTGAATAAAACTTGGTGACATGGATGTTGGATCACCGATTCCTTCATAGGATTTCAGCATTATTGGCAGAATGAAATTTTTTGGCATTTGAAATCTCATGATATCTTTTGAAAATGGATTGGTCCTCTTCACTGTCGACTTTAGGGTGATTGCTATCGAGCTTTGGCCATCGTCGTTCCTAGGACTTTTCTACTCTTCCTCCTTACTTTGGTTGTTTGCTTTTGGTTTAATAAGTCGGTCATCCGTTAATTTTCAACCCGTAGAGACTCATTAATAGCTAATAGTTCGGATTCAGTGTAAGGAGGAGGAGGTGGATTATTTTACTCTTTCGCCATTGCTTATGACATGCACAAAAGAGGTAAAAATAGAGTAGAAGAGATGATTGTAGATTAGTTTAAAATTTTGGTCCCAAGGTCGGCACCAAATATTCCTGTGTGGTACACCTTGGGAGATGTATGGCTCGTCCAGTTTAAGGTTGAACTTGTTTTGGCTTGGGTTGGATGAGGTATATATCGGACTCTCAAGTCAGAAAGTGAATAAGATGAGTATAATCCAATTCAAAGTAAATAGTATACCTTGTTATCTTTTAAGTTTTTTATAGACTTTTAGTTCGAACATGCTATAGTACCATTACTTAATTGATCTATTTTTTAGGTGATTTTAGAGATTCTTTATGAAGATGTATTATCTTTAATAACGGAATTATGCATGTGGCTATTGATTTCCAATTTATAAAGAGCTTCGTGATCAAGTTATAGCTAACGATCAGTACCCAAAAAAAAAAAAACTATATATCTTCCATGGATCTGTGTAATCAGTATTTTAATAGAGAAGATGCTAAAGTAATGATTTCAGATATAATTGCGTTAAGTGTCTTCCATTAATAAGTATCCAGAAGCAACTAACCACTACGACCTGCCACTATAAAATAGTGCCTACTAAGTATCAGCCGAAGCTCGGGGCGGCAACGAAGAAAGTTATGTGACGACTCACCACTGCACTAAAGAGCCACTTATCCAATTAATATAGTTAAACAAATGTCTTATCTCCTATCTTATATAATTTGTTTGGTATATATGATTGATTATTTTTCTAAGGAATCTCTTACGCAAGAAACAAATAATGCAAGCATTAGTGTAATTTATAATATAAGTTTCACTTTGCAATAATCCAATTAGGTCAGAAATGAATAATTTTAATTTTTTACTTGAGAAATGTAGGGTAAAATATATTTTTTAGAGAGAGAGAGAGAGAGAGAGAGAGAGAGAGAGAATATCATATTCGACCTATGCTATAATAAAAATTCGTAGTTTTTACATGTTAAATAATGTTAATAACCAAAAACTATACACATTTCACAATAATTCAAATCACTGGTATTTGATTCTTTTGGTTGACGTATAGGCATTATATAGCAGATTAAACTCGAAATAAAAGCACTCTACTTCATCATGTGACAGACACGCCCCCTGACATTTGTCTTTGCCTGTAGCTTTGCCAAATTCGACAGTGTGATTGACACTATCACATGGACCAACCTGTGGATAAAAGAAACTTTTTATTTAACGCAATTATTCAATCAATGAATTATTTGCAAAAAACGCCTCTCTTCTGAGCTCAAAGTGTGACCAATAATGCACTGGCCCATGTCCCATTTTGCAACTACTATATACTGAAGCCTTAGACAAAAGACGTCAACAATTTCAGATTCTTTCGAGTCTCAATTATTTACAATTACTTAATCTATCACTTCCCACTTTAATACTTATGAATATAAAATTGATTAACCCTATAGTTAAGCATGCAAACCCTCCTAATCAAGTATTTAGTTCGAGAGATAGAGTGTGGAGTGTGATTTTCTCACCGGCTGTTTATTAGATACGTGCTTATACATTATTCAATTCAATAATAATGATGTCAATCAGTACTGTGCACTATTGCTACATGACGATTTTTGAATATTATTAAAACATGGTTGGGGAGCATGTATATTATATCTATATACTTGAACCACGTTGTGGCCATCGATTTTATTTTAGCTATTTGGTTTTCAATTTGCATTACAGTTGTATGTATTACCAAATATGCCTTGACTTTGTTACTTTATATTTGACCTCTTTACCATGCTTATATATAATAATAGTTCACTAATTTTGATGTTACTACATATGCTTTTCCCCGATCTTAGGCTATTAAATTCATCACATTCACATCACATCACATCACATAACCGCACTATATAAAAATAATGTTTGTGACTGCTAGTTCCTGTTCCTGTGTTATGATCACAGCTTCTTCCTCTGTTATAATCCATAGCTAAAGTGGTGAAGGAGACACATGTTATATTATGTTCCACCTTTTATGGTGTCATCTGTCTTAAGTGGGTTTTAGTTTGGTCAGTGTCCACTGTTTAGTGTTCATCACATGACAACCTTAAATCACTATTGCGTCTGTTCATTGTGTTCTGTGCCAGCCCTTCTTCAATTCTTCCCCAATATATAAAATTTGACATTCATTAAGCTTTGTTTAGCATAAGGTATTATTGTTATAACTAGCCTGATTTGCATTTTGCTGCATTCAGCTTGAGATTTGATAGGATGGGGAAGCTTGGTAGGATGCTAGACACGTTCTGTCTTTCTTCAGGATCAAACTCTTGTTTCTGTTTGAATTCCATGGAAGCTGAAGATGAATTCGAGAACAAGCCTTTGGTTGCAAGTGGCAATAATGATCACAAACTAAGACTCAAGGATGTTGTCTCAGGAAAACAGACTTTGGCTTTTCAACTGAAGCCTAAGGTTAGTGTGTTATTCTTCTTCTAGCATCTTTATTTTGATTATCTGATTTATTTACATATTAATCTAATGTTCAGATAGTGGTGTTGAGGGTATCCATGCATTGTCATGGTTGTGCTAGAAAAGTGGAGAAGCATATCTCAAAGTTGGAAGGTGAGACCACACTCCAATCCTTACTATTTCCAACATTTGATACCTTTTTTTAACAGTTACTTATGTTTACTATTCTACGACACAGGAGTGAGTTCATACAAGGTAGATCTAGAAACCAAAATGGTAGTTGTTATTGGCGACATTCTTCCTTTTGAAGTATTGGAAAGTGTATCTAAGGTTAAAAATGCAGAGCTTTGGAATTCTCCACTCTGAAAACTGATAAAGAAAAAACTTCTGCTCATAACACAACCACCATCCTCTCAGCACCAGATTCAACAACTCTTATTTTATCTCTGTCATTTTTTTCTTTTTGTTGTTGTTATACATAGAATATCATAAGATTGATACCCCATGCCAAATTTAATGCCATGTTCCAGCAATTCTTTTGTAAGAAAGAAAAGTTAAAGAGAAACAATGACAAAGAGAGATGCATTAATGTCTCTCCCGGTGAAATTTTGCATATTACTATGTTTTGTCGGTCAACTATGTTAGGTTATAGGAAAAATTAGCTACTACAATTAACTATTAATACAATACAGAATATATATTGAAATATAAAATATATATTAAAATAAATTAAATTATATATATTTATATAAAAATATATAATAATTAATTTTAATATATAAATAGTATTTATATTTGTCTGAATTCTAATTTCAGGCATTTGCTTTTAATGGCAAAAGATTTCGCTAGTGTAAAGCTACAACCCAAAGAAAAAAGGAAATTACAAATTTATGACACTTCTTTGCATTTTCTGTTAACATATACTCTCTCATCTTACTGTAGCTTGTTCATAGGAGATTAGGTGCTTCGTTTGCAAATAAAAAGGAACAGTAAAAAATCGATTTTGCTAAGTAACTAACTTTTCTTTATCTAACAATCAACTAACAAAGTAATAAGTGATTAAAAATTAAGAAAAGAGAAAGTGAAATTTAAAGAGAGAAAAATGTTGACTGATTATTACTGGAAAATTTTAGTTATCAATCTTCTTTCGGTTTCTTTCTCGGCAATGCTAGGAAACCAACTCTATATAAGCCAAGAATCAGCCAACTGGTAAACCAGAGACACCGATGACTTTAACCGGATGTTGCTACTGATAGGCACACGGATGTTTCTTTTTCTTGTAAATTGGATGGTTTTGGATATGATTTCTATGTTTCATGTGTTACGCATTAATAAAACATAATTAATTATATAGAACCAACTAATGACTGATCAAAGTATCTGTTCCGTGATTCTCTCCTAACACTAGCGTATCTTCCCTCATGTTTTAAACGTGGTCAACAATAATTTAAAAAACAAATTAAATTATAAATTAATAAAACTAATTATAATTAATTATGTTGTTCCATTCTTGGCTGATTATTAGTTGGTTCCATATACTTTTCCTTTCTTTATATATATATATATATATATATAAACCTCTGCTTGGTTGGTTGGCCGGTGATTAATACTTATGCTTAAACGCAAAGATAAGATCTATGGGACCGTCCAAGAAAACTATGGTCATTGCCACTAGTGCAAACAAGATTATTAAATTATGATGATCACAAACTTAGACGCTTCCTTAACCTCTCTAAACAAATTTTATTTTGTTCCTATGTCTTGAATTATATATATATATAAGTTCTTACCTCTTATCCTACGTTATATTTGTGCTACCAGCTAGAGCAGCAGGAAGGTTTTATCGGATATACACTGCGAAAATTATGTAACATATTCAAGTTTGTCACGGTTAATACAAAAATTCGACAAGATGTGCATGATGAAACCGAATGTCGATTACATCATGTATTGTATAATATGAGTCCAAGAAGGGTTTAAGTCAAAATTTTATTAATAACACATAGGTCAATTCATTAACACATGATAAATAAAGAATGTGGAAATAAATATTTAGTGACCAAAATAAAAAAAAAAAAAAAAAAAAAAAAAAAAAAAAAAATAAAAGAAAGA
>NC_029774.3:35153628-35158492 GCF_000817695.3 Arachis duranensis
CAAGTTAGAGAATAAGATCCTTCATAGTCAAAGTAAAATGGTGAGTTATGAGAACTCGAAGAAAAAAGAAAGATGGATCCTAAAAAAGAAGAAGCATTTTATAATTTGCCATTGTGGATAGCCTATAAATAGAAAAAATTTAAAAGAATAAAGAGATTTTAACTTGAACACAAAAATTATATTAAAATTTTTTTAGTTTCGCTAGATAATCAATAAGAGTCCAGTCAACTTCTGCCAATTTTTTAATAGGCTGGACCTCAAAGTCCTTCTTAACAAAGGTAAGTTGATATCCGTAGACGTTTCTTTTGCTAAACATCTAGATGTTTCTTTTTCATATTAAATAGATTTTTTATGTATTTTTCGAATTTTTTTATGTTGCAGATGTGGATGTCTCTATATTTTTAAGAATTGTATGGTTTCTTTTAAATCCTATAGGTATCGGATTGTTTTTGCCAAAATATAACTGGATATTTCTTCTATAAGCATTAGGATATTTTTTTCATATTAAATAGATATTTTTTTATATATTTCTGCAATTGTTCATAAACAATCCGTGCTCCACCACTCCTTTTTTGAATAACTCCTTATGTTGAACCAGATTGTACTTCCAGCAGAACTGCATCACCTCCATCGACATCGCGAGGTTGCTACCACCGAGCCCTGACACGAATTTTGTTTCGTCCACCACCACAACGAACTTGTCGGAGGCGGCCTCCACCATCTTCTCGCAAAAAAGAGTGTCGCCGCGGCTTTTTACAAAGTTGAGGTTGGATCCACCTCATTGGCGCTGTTGATGGCAAGATCGAGACGGAGATTGTCGTTGAGGACAGAGAGAGCGGGATCTGAGGGAGCATACCTGCTCCTCAGTGCATTTGGAGGTAGGGACGCCGATGATGCTGGAGAGTTGACCGGTGAAGAGGAGATGACCGAGCTTGACGACAACGAAGGCGGCAGTAGAGCCGGTGCTGAGGCTGAGGACCATGCCAGACTTGACGTACTCTATGGCCTTGTTGGCGGCAAGCTTCTTGAGGTCGTCTTGAGGGAGGGCAGTGGCAGAGGGGGCCTAACGGTGAGGAAGAGGGTGTGTGTGTTGTTGTTGGAGTGCGTAAGTTAATGTGAGAGAGAAGCGGAATGTTTTTATAAGTTTTTAATTAGATTACTTAATCAATTTTTAATTATTTAAATTTTGAATTTAAAAAATTTAAAATTAATTATTAATAATTATAATTAATTGAGTTGTTGAATTCTTGATTGGTTAGACACTTGATTTTTTATACTTTTTCAATTCCATAATTTTTAAGTCACACTAACGTTAAAGAGAATCATAAAGTATAAATATATGTGAGTGTCTAGAATTAATTTTCAATTTATTTTTTTAAGTATTTTTTTTTAATAAAGAATGAGGAGATATTAGAAAATTTTCAACCTGAACATAAAAATTATATTAAAATTCTATAAATAAAAAAATTTTAGAAAAATAGACTTCAACCTGAACATAAAAATTATATTAAAATTCTATAATTTTTAAATAACACTGAGGTCAAGAAAAATCATAAAATATAAGTACATACGAGTGTTTAGAGTTAATTTTCAATTTATTTTATTTATTTTTTAAGTATTTTATCATTTTTCAATTTTAATTTTAGTTTTTTATTTATTTAAGATTTCATTTATCTTTTGTATTTCTATTTGTTATCAATATTTATATTATTTGATATAATTTGTACCAAATATTTCATACATTTTATATATAAGTAAGTGTTTAATACACATATTTAATAAATTCTTGATTGAGTTTTTTTTTTATAAAAAGAGTCATATTTATTTTTTAAATTGAGATTTTGATATAAATTTGATTCAATATTCTATTGAGATTCCAAAAACCAAACGAAACCGTTGCTGTATATTAAAATTAATATTTTAAAGAATATGAGTTGAATCGCAATCAGAAGTTGGACAGAAGGGGGAATGGGTTTGCTATCATCATTAAATGTTTCAACTACTTCACATGATGTTAACCTTATATTGATTTGTGTCCAAAAAAAAAAAAGAAAAAACATAAGAACACCTTATAATGATTTGTATTGCATACCCGAATGCTTATAGTTTTCATAAGAAAAACACTAGACGATAATGACAACCCTTGTTCAAACTTTATTATATTAAAGTGATACTGTCTATAATAAAGTTAGTCCCATGAGTATCACTTGATTCAATCCTCATCATTTTGAGTACCAGATACCACTACGATTTATATCAAATATCCTGAATTTTCTGTTCTCCTTGCACTTTTTCCCCAGTATTTTAATATTGATATCATCTCTGGAGTTCGGTGAGTTTTCTTAACTTTTTTTTTTTCTGGGTTGTGATTAGAATCATTTAAAACAATAACAGCATTTTTTTGGGTCCGCTAAGATAAGAGCTAATGCCGATGATTAATCTTTCTATGGGCTTAAACTTTTGTGGATTGAGTCTTACAGATTATACTCGAGTAGATATTGTCATATTGGTGAATCAAATATTTGTCTAACATTTCAAGTAAATTAATCTCTTAATTAATGTTTAAATTTATAATTTAATTCTTTCATGATATTATTTTTTAGAAAAATTGATGAAAATGTTGTTATTTTATTTTAAAAAATTAGAGTCTAATTGATTCTAACTTATTAAAAAAAATTTTAATTGTATTTACAATTTTTTAAACAATAAATAAATAAATTGACTTGATTGAATTTAAGATAATTTCAGTATCATATATTATTAAATTAATATATAAAAACGCATTTTGGAATTATTAGAAAAATATATTTTGTAAAACTCATTAGTCATTACCAATAAATTTTCTTTTATGGAATATTTTAGAAAAATATATAAATTTTCTTTTCCAACCTTAAGATTTATAAAAAGAAAAAGAAAATACAAGCTAAATATTTTTAAGCGTAAGCTTATTACCTTTCTAGTAGTGAAAATGAATCCTCTTAATTTTTTTTAACAATTAAGGGAATAAAGTATGATCTCTTACCATTAATTTTATAAGTGGGACAAAAAAAAAGAGAGCAATGAAAAGTTAGAGATCACACTTTACTCCTACAATTTTTTTTAATAATTGAGAGAATTCATTCCTTTAATAGCAGAGTTGTATAATAAACTTCAAAAAGTATTTATGATACAAATTAAATATAATAATGCTACATAACCACCAAAATATTATTATTTTTAGTTAATATTTATTTAGTAATAATTTTTTTATATTTATTAGAATTTGTATATGTGAATCAATATAATTTTGTATTTATATTTTTTAAAATTTATACATATAAATTAATAAAATTTATTTGTTAAAAATAAGTTAATTTGTATATTAGTCAAATGATATTAAAAAATATTAAAAATGGTTGATCTACTTACGAGTATCCAATCCGATCGAGTAGGGTTGATGATTCGATTCGCATCAGGTAGGGTGCGGATAGGGTTCTCGTGCAGGTCAGATAGGGTGCAGGTTGAGTCTCAACCCTACCCAGCCAATCCACACTCAATATATGTATATATTATATATTTATATAAAAATATATTTCAAGTAAATGTAAAACTAAGAACCCCTCACTAAATGCAAAAGATCCTTAACTACTAAGAGAAGATCATTAATTAATAATTTAATAAGTTTGTTTTTTTACATAAAAATTAGTTTTATTTTAAATCATTATCAAGTTATATAATAATGTTGTATTTTTTTTATAACCGTGAATAGAGTTAGACACTTACGAATTAAGAATAAATATAGTTAGGATTGGAATATTATCAACTCGCGAATAGGATTAAAGTTAAATTCAAACTCTATTTTATCCTGGCGAGTGCTACAGTGCTAAAACAAAATTTTTTCAATACCTACTGAAATGAGGTGGTGACAAGAAGAGTTGGACACGTATTGCTATTATTATTGCAGGAGGAGACACAAATTACAGAACAGCAGTAGTAGCAGGAGTTGTATTGGAAATATTAAGTAGTTATTAATAATTAAATAAAGATAACCTTTTTGTTTGGTTTTTGTTGTCATTGAACATGGATATGCTATTTTCATTTTGTAGTTGGACCAAATTATTCCAAAAGTGAACCATCGATCAATCAATAATAATAATAATAATAATAATAATAATAATAATAATAATAATAATATTTGGATATGGCATGATATTTAGAGCATGTAGTAGTTATTTGTAGTTTTGTACATGAAAATTAAATAGGACCACGATAATGCTATCATAGTAATAATGAATTAAAATTATAAATCCCAGTAAAATAAATAAATAAAAAAATTAATAATAATAATAATAATAAAATAAAATAATATCGACATCATCTCCCTTTCTCCATCATCGACCTAAGTGGAATTGAGCAGTCCAAAAGGACTCTGGGGTCATATGCTAACCCCATTACAGCTGCATATGGGAGTAGCATCTGTATACCTTCCATTAAAGCAAGCAGCTTTGAACTAAATTCTCAACTCATTATCATGGTGCAGCAAAATTGCCAGTATTCCAATCTTCCACAGGAAGAACCTACTGAGTTTCTGGCACAGTTCTTACAAATTGCTGACATAGTACGTGATAAAGAAGTGGATCAGGATGTCTACAGATTGTTACTATTTCCATTTGCTGTAAAAGATCAAGCTAAGAGGTGGTTGAATAACTAACCCACAGCAAGCATAAAAACATGGAGACAGTTATCAGACAAATTCCTGAATCAATTTTACCCTCCAAAAAGGATGACACATCTGAGGCTGGACATCCAAGGCTTTAAACAAGAGGATAATGAATCCCTTTATAATGCCTGGGAGAGGTACAGAGGTATGCTAAGGAAATGCCCC
>NC_029774.3:35159574-35167283 GCF_000817695.3 Arachis duranensis
TAATATTTAATATTATTATTATTATTATTATTATTATTATTATTATTATTATTATGGCCCAAAATAATTTTTTATCAACGATTCATTTTTCAAATAACTGGGTCCAACTATAAAATAAAAACAGCATGTCCATGTTTAATGATAATAAAAACCAATAAAAAAGTTATCTTCGTTAAACTATTAACAACTGTTTAATACTTCCAACAAAATTCCTGTACCACTGCGCTACTCTGTGTTTGTGTCTGCTCCTGCAACAACAATATTAACACGTGTCTAACTCTCTTTATCACCACCTCATTTCAGTAGGTGCTGAAAAAATTTTGTTTCAGCACCATAGCATAAATCCTACCTATTATCACTTTTAGGTGTGAAAGGTGTCATGTGTGTGCGCGGTGTTTTTATATTTTATTTCTCGAAAAAAAGAAAATGACAGTTTGACTTTGATATCAAATTTTTATTTTTATGTTATTGAAAAATTTTTAAGTATAATAATATGTTTTAATAAATTTTAATTATTAATAATTATATGTATTATATATTTTTTATAATTAAAAATAACGATTAAAAATTACTGAAATTTTCTATGTTATTTTCATTGTTTACAAACCTCGTTAGCGTGTTTTATTTCGAGGTTCATGCATGCAATAGACCGAACAGGGTTGGTTGCTGCAAGTCCAGGAATCTATGCTAGTTGACTTCAATATATACTACAGTATTATTTTCTGCATCTAAACATCATCTTTCTCTTGTGTTTGTGTACTCTAAAGTAACGTTTACACAGCAGTAGTGTTGACGCTTGATATCTGATTCTCCCCTTTTGCATCAGAATAAGAATAAAGACACTATTTTCTGGCAGAATTATATTGGTTGAGGAATGAGTTTGACTATTTTAGTGAAACCAAATATTTATAATAAAGAATTATTTTTCTTTAGTCATTAAATTAAATCATGTATGCAAATGAGTTATAATTCAAATAATATAGTCTTTTTTATATTTTTTTAAAATGGCGTAAGTTCAAGTTTTTTTATTTTTAGTTAAAAAAATTGAATCATGTATAGGTTACTTCTTATTCTTTTTTGCATTGATAATAGCCAAAGTTAACTATATTTTTTTACTTGCCATAGTTATATTTTTATAATTATGCCATATATATTAAAAACCAAGTAATTTGTATAAATAATAAATTTTTTATTTAAATTAATTAAATATAATATTTACAAAAATATATAAAATATAGAGTCACTACAACATTTTTAGGTTGAGGCAACATTTAAAAAGTGTTGTCTAAAGGCTGACAAAAAGTTACTTTTGATCTATGACAACACTTTTGGACCTAAGATAACATTTTTAGGCGGCGTTGCATATGCAGCCGTTGCCTTAGATCAAGACAACACTTTTTTGTTTCAAAAGCAACGCTTTTGAGAGCAACACTTGGCAAGTGTTGCCTTTGGTTGAAAAACAACAACACTTCAAAGGTGTGTTTAAGACAACACTTTTGCAGTGTTGTCTCTTCTCTCGTATTTTGGTCACTACTAAAAAGTGTTGCCTATTTGAAATAAAATGCAACTCTTTTACGTGTTGCTTGTAAGTTGGAATTTGCAATCCTTTGAAGTGTTGCCTATTAGTTTTGAATATGCAACCCACTAAAGTATTGCCTTTTCTTTTAGATATGCAACCTATACAAGTGTTGCCTTTTCTTTTGGATATGCAACTTATACAAGTGTTACTTTTTTTTTTTTGAATATGCAACCATATAAGTGTTGTCTAATATTCAAAATATGCAACTAATAAAAAAGTTGCCATTTGGCAAAAATAAAAGTTACTTTTGAAATAAAAATACAAAAAAATAAAATTTTTTGTTCATACATATATAATTATTTTAATTAATAAATAAATTTGTGTACAATGAAAAAAATTATAGAAGAGACCAAATAACTAATAATAAAATTCTAATTAAAATAGATATTAAAAGGTTCAATTAGTATTTCAAATACATATTCAACAATAATTCTCAACAAAACAATAAAATTCTTGTCTAACAATAATTGTCATAACAAAATAGTAATTAATATTTGTCAAAAAATATCAATCTACTTGCATATTTTATATCCATATTTGACTTGTCCCATATGCTAAATCTGCAAATAATACACAACAAAAAATAAGCATTTTCAATAGTAAGCTTATAATAAAATGAAAATCCTCTAGAAAATATTTTTCATTAGAAGTACAAGATCAGTAAGAAAATTGAAAGTGGTTCCTTCTATTTTTTTCTCAAATAAGTTCAAACTCATTGTAACCCATATGATAATGAGAAACAATAACTTTCACACACAATATAGAGTAGAGCACTAGGATATGTCAAATAACTAGAAAATCAGTTATCTGTGTCCCAAATAGTACTTCACTCTTTTGCCATCAATTGTAAAAGCTTGATCTTGAAGTCCACATCTGTCTCAGTAATTTAATAAATAAATGAGAAAAATTACAGTGCAAAATTTCTTTGTTAGTGAAGCATTCAGTATACCAAAAATTACTAAGTGAAAATCTTTAAAGCTAGTTGTATATATGCCACCAAATCCCGATAAACTACGATCACACATAAGCAACTATGAACAAATTAAAGGTAATCAACCAACATAATTTCTAATTACCAACATAATCTCTAATTACCATAATGATATCAGCCCATTGAACTCAATATAAAGTTGATGAGAGTCGGCTACTAAATTTGCATACCTTGTTACTTTTTAGGCCTAATTTGCTTCAATGGAGAGTCCAGCCGATGCTCAGGCCGTTCAATTTCGTTAAAATCTAAATTATCAATTCTTCCCCTAGGAGATTTCTAGATCCATGAAATTAAAATATAATTAAATAAGAACGGGCATGTACTTATTTAGTCCATTACAATCTTATATACAATCCAAGCAAAATTACATACTAAAAATTATATTATTATGTTAGTGACAAAATAATAATTCATGTTTGCCAAAAAAATATCTTGTATATTTCTTCTCCATGTGTTGGCTTATTCCATGTAAATTCAACAATACCTAAATTTGCAAAATAATACACAACAAATTAATTAATAATTATTTTCATCAGAAACAGAATTGATAGATAAATATTTTAATTGACGAGTTTGATAAAAAAAATTATGTAGTTGTCACATCCACCAAGATCAATAGCAGGGAGCAATAAAGTGATGGGAAAATAGTGATAGGCCATAGATGGATTCATATGACAGAATGAATATGCAAAAAATGGAAAAATAATAATAAAAGCTCTCAAACTCATATATTTGGCTGATGCGTTGAAAGCTTTTCTATAACCTATGTCTGGATTAGTGGCCATAATTCCTTGCTAGATGAAACTACTACTTTAATTTAATTTTTCTAACTATTATAGTTGGTGCATAAACTTTTGAAAAATAGATATCTTTATAGATGATTACTGTTGAAATATATATGCTTCTTATAGAACTAACATTTTTGATCCCATTTCTTGTTGTACTTTATGAAGTAAGAAAATCTTCAAACTAAGATTAAACACTTATTTTTTCTTTGATTTGGTTGATGCATGTGATACATATAACAAACAGCGAGTTTTGGCTTTAAAATAAAAGAAAACTATCAATACTCAAACAACAGCAACTAATTGTTTAGTGAATTTAATCACTTGTTAAATTCAGCAGGCAAAATTTAAACTACTAGTCAAAATTCTGTTTTCATATATCAATTACACTTTATTATGCATGCATGTTTTCATATATATCAAAAAAAATTTCATATATAATAAAGTGATTAGAATTCATAGCAATAAAAAAAGAAAACAAAAACATGCTTACTGCCATGGCACATTTCTAACAAACATTCTATCTCCTTCGTTATCCTCATAAGCAAGAGTATACTCTCCACTTCCATCTAATAAACCTGTTATGACTTTTTCTTCTTGTAGCTTGCTAACTCCGCCACCAGAGGAATCATTTTAAGCTAATGAAGACAAAATAATTAAAACAAGTCAGCTTTAGTTTCATTATCATAATGAGAACAAAATAAGAACCAACAATAGGCTAAGAATTCAGGTCAATTGACAATTCACACTCTTAGTTAATAACAACTCCATAGCTAATAAACACTTTACGCTGGCAATCAAAACTTTTTTTTTGTCTCAAATACATCAGAAAATTCAAAGTATTCTAGCTAGCTTCATATTTAAGGTTGGTCACAAACAAATGATATGCTATACCCAAAGCAAAACTGAAATGCCAAAAAAGTTGGCAATGAATCCTAAGACTTAATCATCAGTCATCTCTAACTTCTTGAAGTAGACAAGCAACAGTAAAAGGAGATAAGCAAATCATCAAATACAGATGGTTAACACAATCTCAGATATCATTATTGAATCAAAATCCACAAACAAATTAAATACAATGCCCAGGATGCCAAGATACTAATAAACACCAAAAGTTGTAAAATTAACATAATTGAACTCTATGAAAATATGATTCAGACAACTCCATTTGACTATGATATACAAGTCATAACACTAACAAATTTTTCCTAATATTCCAAAACTATCAAATTCAAATCTCAAAAACCTTGCCTCACTATTATTGTCTATCACCTGTTATGACTTTTTCTTCTTCTTGTAGCATGTTAACTCCACCACCATAAAAATCTCTAAGCTGATGAAACAAAATAACTAAAAACAAGTTAGTTTCAGTTTCATACAATTAGACCAAACCCAATATAATGGCAAAATAGTGATTTAAGTTTTTTAATAAGAAATTAAAAGAAACACTATAGAGAGAGTAACATATATGATCAAAATCAAATTCAATTTCTCATGAATTAGCAGTAATTAACCATAAAGAGCATTGATAATATAATTGTAAGCATAGAAATGGAGTTTGTATGAGCCATGATTGTACCATTTGTTGGACAGCTAAGACAAAAGGAGTTGGATTATAAGTTGGTTAGGTCCACTTCTAGCTGTAATTTTAACCTTTAACTAAAACACGTTTAATTTTTGAGATTTTTACCGTAAAAAAATTGCATAAACTTGTACTTCACAAAAATATTTGCATTCTATTATATTATTTTTATTGAGTTTATTTATCACAATAGAGTTCTTCCGTTGCAGTGATGAATCTCTCTCCTATGCTTAACTTATAAATGAAAAAAAGAAATCTAAGATGTAAATCTTTGCCCCTGCTATTATTCTACTAGAATGCCACACTCAACATTAACTTAATTTTTTTCCATTTTTTCACCAATGAAAAAACAAGGCCTTAGTATATGTAATCCTAATAGCTCAGAAAAATAGCAAATAGAGACATACAATTTCCTTTTTCTTAAAAAAATCACACACACATAAAATAGAGCAATTAGAATAGGAAAAGGAAGATTTGAAGTGCGCACTTAATGAAACGAAATAAGTTTGGCTGCAGATCAAACGCAGAACAAAACCAAATCTGGTACTATGCAATTTCGGCAAAATGCAGAGAGAAGTAACTAACACGGTGCAAAGAACAGAGAAAGCAAGGAACACAAGGTAAACTATGTTGAAAACAGAAATGAATGAAAAAATAGATCAGCAGAAAAAGAAAAACTCAACTAAAAAATATACTACCTGAATTGATGTAAACTAACAAGGTAAGAGCAGGAACACGAGCAAAACAAGTAGAAGAGAAGAACCTGACTAGCACGACGAACCAGAGTAGAGAGGAACACGAAAAGAGCACAACAAAGCGGGTAGGGAGGAACGCAAAGAGAGAGGGAATGCTTCTCCTCGAGTAGAGAAGGAACCGCGAATTGCATCGATTTAGGGGTTAGGGTTACTAGTAGCATTTTGTTTAACATTTTATTAGGAATGTGAAGACGATGGATGAATGAATGTTTCTGTGTTTGAATCATTTGGTTTTCTATTGATATATTTAGAGGAAAAATTGAAATTTAAAAGAAATAAAAATACGTTTATATATTTTAGACAACACTTACAATGAGAAGCTTATTAAAAATTTTAAAGCAATTTTAGAAAAGTGTAATTTATGTACATGGTAAGTGTTGCATGTTTATTTTGCTGAAGCAACGCCTTTCACGTGTTCTCTATCTAATCAAAGGGAACACTTATGTAGTGTTGGTTAAAAAAGTGTTGCAATAGCAATATTTCATTGCAACAAATATTAAGCATTGCTTTTTATTATTTTAAACAACACTTTTTAAGTGTTACTTACAGTACATGTTGCAATATGTAAAACCCGGTTAATTAACGGCTAATTAACCCATAAATGAGAATTTATTCTAGAAAGCCTAAAATGTGATTTTTATGGCTAAATGTGATAGAGGAGATTGAGACGAGAATTTCGGTACCAATTTTATAGAATTCGGACCAAGATTGGACTGAACGGGCCAAACCGGGCCAACCGGACCCAAAGTGGGCCCTTGGCCCAACTAAACTAAATCAAAACCCTAGTTTTCAGTACTCTCTCTCCTCACAACACACTCAAACACGCTGAAATTAGAGAGAAAGGGAGGAAGAACACTCTCTCAAGTTCTCTCCCTTGGTTGATCTTCAAACCACCATAACTTTTGATCTAGAGCTCCGATTGCCGCTCCGTTTGCGGCCACGCGTTCACCGCGGAGAGCTCTACAAAACCCATATAATCAATCTTGAGGTAAGCCACTAGTTTCTGTTCGAAGTTCCAGCCCTTATTTTCGAGTTTCATGGGTGAAATGTTGAGATTTTGGGTTCTTTGATGTTATAGGACCCAACTCTCTTGAAGGAGGAGGTTAATCTTGTCTCCTTGGACCTTGGGTGTGGTAAGATTCTCAACTCTAGTGTTTTGGTGGTGAAAAATCTGTTCTTGGAGGTGTTGAGGCCTTGAGAGCTTGTGGATAAGTGGTTTGGAAGTGCTCCGGGTGGGCTTGGGAAAATCGGCTAAGGTATGGTTTCGGTTTTCCGTATCTAATATGTAATGTGGTAGGATATACTTAGGCTAGAGGCCCTAAGATAGGCATTGAAATGTTGATGTTGTTGAATGATTGAGATATATGTTGTGGACATATATGTGATGATGATTAATGATGCCTGGATGGTATGATGTATGAGAAATATGCATGTTGTGATATATGCTTGATGATTGGTTATGGTTGAATTGTGGGTTAGACCATGTTGATGGTGAGTATGATATTGATTGTGTACAATGATGATTTATTGGAATTGGTATTGTTGAGAATTGGCATGAGTAAGAGTATATGATATGTCAATATATTTGAGTTTGAGCCACTTGGGTGAAGTGGGTTAGAATGATGAGATAGTGATTTTGTATATTGTGGTAAAGCGTCAATGTGTGAGTTGAGGAGGCTTGATGTTGAAATTGATATATTTTGATTGATTTCAAAGAAAAGGGATGAAAATGGCATGTTTTGATTGATTTTGAAAAGAGTTAGAAATGACTTGTTTGCAAATGGCACTTTGTGGTTTTTTGAAAAACATGGTTTTTGGGCATACTTTGGTGGGACATAACTTGGACTATGGATCTCTGTTTTGTGCCAAATCTATTTAGAAATGAAATTGGATCCGGGATGTCCATGCCGTTCAAATAACGGGTGAAAAACGATTTAAAATGAGAAAGTTATGTCCGTTGGAAGATTGGGGTTCAAATTGGTAAATTCTGCAGCTTTTAACTTAGAAAAATTTTTAG
>NC_029774.3:35169151-35169313 GCF_000817695.3 Arachis duranensis
ACCAGATGGCGCCTCGTGGACGCGGTAGAGGTAGTGTGAGAGGTCGTACGAATGCTCGTGCGCCGGAGAATAACCCTCATGATCCGGTGAACTTTATGACTGCGTTGGAGAACATGGCTGCTGCTATGCAAGCCACTGCTGAGGCTCTTGGTCAACAGATGA
>NC_029774.3:35169759-35170705 GCF_000817695.3 Arachis duranensis
CTCTTTCAGGAGGCCCAGCAACAACAATAATTTCCAAGGGAAGAAGTTTGGGAAGCAACCTCAGAATGATCAAGCTTGTGCTAGATGTGGGAGTCACCATCCAGGAGCACCATGCAAGGTCGGATGGGGCTTGTGCTATAATTGTGGAAAGGCGGGGCATAAAGCCGCAAGTTGTCCGGAGAGGCAGAAACAAGGTGCTGGGAAGGCACAACAGACTGGTCGGGTGTTCACCACTTCAGCTATAGGTGCCGAGGGATCTGAGATACTTATTTGAGGTAACTGTGAAATGGCTGGACAAACTTTAAATGCTTTATTTGATTCGGGAGCATCACATTCATTCATTGCATTTGAGAAAGCCCATGAGTTAGGACTGAAGATTGTAACTTTAGGTTATGATCTAAGAGTGTATAATGCTTCCCATGAAGCCATGGTAACTAGGCTAGGATGCCCGGAAGTTTCCTTTAGATTCAAGCAGCATGATTTTGTTCATAATTTAATCTGCTTACCGATGATTGGTCTTGATCTTATCTTGGGATTGGACTGGTTATCTAAAAACCATGTTCTGCTAGATTGTTCTACAAAGTCGGTGTACTTTATGCCGGAAGATGCTGAAGGGCCGGTCGTGGTGAATAATTATTACTTGAATTCGATGATGGTGAACTGTTCCGGAACCGAATGTCAGGGTATCCTGTTGTTAGTCGCGGGTGTTTCGGGTGATGATCAAAGGTTGGAACAGATTCCGGTTGTGTGTGAGTTTCCGGAAGTGTTTCCCGATGATATTGATGAGTTTCCACCTAACCGAGAGGTTGAGTTTGCTATTGAATTGGTGCCCGGAGCGGGACCAATCTCAAGTGCTCCTTACAGGATGTCACCGTTAGAGATGAACGAGCTAAAGTCTCAGTTAGAGGATCTATTGGGAAAGAATTTTATACGACCAAGTGTCTCT
>NC_029774.3:35170818-35171604 GCF_000817695.3 Arachis duranensis
TGCAACTGAACAAGGTTACAATAAAGAATAAGTACCCATTGCCGAGGATTGATGATCTCATGGATCAGTTACAAGGAGCTGGAGTTTTCTCCAAGATCGATTTGCGATCCGGTTATCACCAGATAAGGGTGAGGGGTGAGGATATCCCTAAGACCGCTTTCAGGACTCGTTATGGTCATTACGAGTACACTATAATGTCTTTAGGTTGACAAACGCTCCAGCAGTGTTCATGGATTACATGAATAGAGTTTTCCGTCCGTTTCTGGATAAATTTGTTGTTGTCTTCATTGATGACATACTGATTTATTCCAAGACTGAAGAAGAGCATGCGGAACACTTGAGGACCGTGTTGCAGATTCTAAAGGAGAAGAAACTCTATGTAAAACTGTCTAACTGTGAGTTTTGGAAGAGTGAGGTGAAGTTTTTGGGTCACGTGGTGAGTAAGAAGGGAATAGCCGTAGATCCAACTAAGGTGGAGGCTGTGATGGATTGGAAGCAACCAACCACCGTAACAGAGATAAGGAGTTTTCTGGGTTTAGCTGGCTATTACCGAAGGTTCATCAAGGGCTTTTCACAGATAGCTTTGCCAATGATAAAGTTAACCCGCAAAGACACTCCGTTTGTTTGGACTCCTGAGTGCGAGGAGAGCTTTCAGACATTGAAGAAAAAGTTGACCACTGCACCTGTGTTAGTGTTACCCGAGCCGAATGAGCCATTTGAGGTGTATTGTGATGCCTCATTGAAGGGTCTAGGGTGCGTGCTGATGCAGCATCATAATGTGGTGGC
>NC_029774.3:35172316-35181794 GCF_000817695.3 Arachis duranensis
ATCCAAACACTAGAGGATATGTTGAGAGCTTGTGTTTTGGACCAACCGGCGAGTTGGGATCGGTATATACCATTAGTGGAGTTTGCATACAATAATAGTTATCATGCGAGCATCGGAATGGCTCCGTATGAGGCCTTGTATGGGAGGAAATGTCAATCTCCGCTTTGTTGGTATGAAGCTGGAGAGAAAAGCTTGTTAGGGCCGGAAATGATAGCTGAGACTACTGAACAAGTCAAGAAAATCCGTGATAGGATGCTTACGGCGCAGAGTCGTCAAAAGAGTTACGCCGATCAGAGGCGAAAGCCCTTAGAGTTTGAGGAAGGAGATCATGTTTTCCTTAAGGTTACTCCGACCACGGGAGTAGGTAGGGCGATTAAGGCAAAGAAGTTGAATCCTAGATACATTGGTCTGTTTCAGATCCTAGAGAGGATTGGACCGGTGGCGTATCGGATGGCTCTACCACCTCATCTTTCGAATCTGCACGACGTGTTTCACGTGTCGCAGCTTCGGAAGTACACCCCTGATGCTAGCCATGTGTTAGAACCTGAGTCGGTTCAGTTAAGAGAAGATTTGACGCTTCCAGTGGCTCCGGTCAGAATTGAGGATACAAGTATCAAACGGTTGCGTGGAAAAGAGGTTTCATTAGTCAAAGTGGCTTGGAGTCGAGGCGGTGTTGAGGAACACACTTGGGAACTTGAGTCGGAGATGCGAACGGATTATCTGCATTTATTCTCAGGTAATTGCATTTGAATTTTGTGGGCAAAATTCCCAATTAGGTGGGTAGAATGTAAAACCCGGTTAATTAACGGATAATTAAACCATAAATGAGAATTTATTCTAGAAAGCCTAAAATGTGATTTTTATGGCTAAATGTGATAGAGGAGATTGAGACGAGAATTTCGGTACCAATTTTATAGAATTCGGACCAAGATTGGACTGAACGGGCCAAACCGGGCCAACCGGACCCAAAGTGGGCCCTTGGCCCAACTAAACTAAACCACAACCCTAGTTTTCAGCACTCTCTCTCCTCACAACACACTCAAACACGCTGAAATTAGAGAGAAAGGGAGGAAGAACACTCTCTCGAGTTCTCTCCCTTGGTTGATCTTCAAACCACCATAACTTTTGATCTAGAGCTCCGATTGCCGCTCCGTTTGCGGCCACGCGTTCACCGTGGAGAGCTCTACAAAACCCATACAATCAATCTTAAGGTAAGCCACAAGTTTCTGTTCGAAGTTCCAGCCCTTATTTTCGAGTTTCATGGGTGAAATGTTGAGATGGACATATATGTGATGATGATTAATGATGCCTGGATGGTATGATGTATGAGAAATATGCATGTTGTGATATATGCTTGATGATTGGTTATGGTTGAATTGTGGGTTGGACCATGTTGATGGTGAGTATGATATTGATTGTGTACAATGATGATTTATTGGAATTGGTGTTGTTGAGAATTGGCATGAGTAAGAGTATATGATATGTCAATAAATTTGAGTTTGAGCCACTTGGGTGAAGTGGGTTAGAATGATGAGATAGTGATTTTGTATATTGTGGTAAAGCGTCAATGTGTGAGTTGAGGAGGCTTGATGTTGAAATTGATATATTTTGTTTGATTTCAAAGAAAAGGGATGAAAATGGCATGTTTTGATTGATTTTGAAAAGAGTTAGAAATGGCTTGTTTGCAAATGGCACTTTGTGGTTTTTATGAAAAACATGGTTTTTGGGCATACTTTGGTGGGACATAACTTGGACTACGGATCTCTGTTTTGTGCCAAATCTATTTAGAAATGAAATTGGATCCGGGATGTCCATGACGTTCGAAGAACGGGTGAAAAACGATTTAAAATGAGAAAGTTATGTCCGTTGGAAGATTGGGGTTCAAATTGGTAAATTCTGCAGCTTTTAACTTAAAAAATTTTTAGCAGAATGACCCCTTGCGCGTGGGCGCACTTGGCGCGTGCGCGCCGTTCTTCCCGAAAATGCCATACACGCGTGCGCGTGATGTGCGCGGGCGCGCCGATGGTGCTGCACCCAATGCCCAGCCATTTTCCAGAGAGTTATGCCAGAACTGTGCCAGTGTTGTGCCTGGGGCACGAGAACACCCACGCGTACGCGTCGATTGGCAAATTTTTAATCCACGCGTTAGCGTGCATGACGCTTGCGCGTCGATGAGTTTTTGAGGCCATCCACGCGTGCGCGTGGAGTGCGCGTACGCGTGGCCCTGTTTTCATCCCAAAGTTGATTTTTGAGTTTTAAAAGACAAATTTCATACTTCTAAGCCTCCGATCTCACCACTTATATCTTAAATCATTATGATATGTCTAGCTACGAGAAGAAAGGCTAGTGAATGTGGTAACTTGCGAGTGAAGCAAGGAAAAATGAATGATAATTGAGGATCAAGCATGATTATGTGAGATGCGGAGGATGGTGGTGGAAGTGCTGGTTATGCCTTTGGCCGAAGGGCCGTAATTGTTTATATATTGGCTGGTTCTGGATTGAACCGTGAGCCGGACTAGCTGTGTATGCTATGAATATTGGTTGGTTATGGATTTAACCGTGAGCCGGAAGGCTAGATTGTTGCCGTGTTACGGCGGAGCCATGATTATGGCCATGTATAAATATATATGCTATTGAATAAATTGTGAATGTTGCACTTCCACTGTTGGAGATGAGAGTTTCCCTGGGAGGAAGCAGTGGCTAGCCACCACGTGCTCCAGGTTGAGACTCGAAGCTCTTTTGACCCTATGTCACAAGTGTGGCCGGGCACTGTGAAAGACCCGGATGAGCTCGCCCCCGTAAATATTCACCAGTGAGGGTGATGGATATAGATCATGATTATGATCAAGTTTATAACGAGTATAACTCGAGTTGGGGATGCGTGACAGAGGGACAGTCCAATGGTTAGCTACCAGGACTTGTCGGGTTGGCTCTATAACCGACAGATGATATCATCAGCCACTAGGAACATGCATTCATCATATGCATACTATATGAATTGTTTGAGATTGCCTATTTAACTGCATATTACTTGCTAATTGTCTAAATGCCTTACTTGTTCCTAACTGTATATTTCTTGCTTGATATAACTGTGTTTGCTACATTATACTCCTGCTGGTGGTTGGGAGGTTTGAAGGAATTGGAAAGGGAAGTATTAGTTAGACTGAAGTATCTTTAGTCAGATGCCTTTTTTGGGTTTAGCTTGTTTATAAGCTTTGATATTATCTGGAAGAAGTTCTAGGATTGCCTTCGGCTTTCCTCTATTATTATGTATTATATATGTGGAAGCTGTTACCATGCTGGGAACCTCTGGTTCTCACCCATGCGGATTTTGTGGTTTTCAGATGCAGGACGTGAGGTTTCCCGCTGATGCATGCTGGAGACTTCTAGATTTGCGAAGATCCTTTGTTCTCGGGGCTATGTTTTGGTTTATATGTTTTGCTTAGATACTTTTATCTCCCTTAAATAATACAAATGTGATGACTCCTCTTATGGGAGAATTTTGGAGAATAGGTTTTATGTATTTGTGTCCCTTTGGGTTTCCTTTGGGGTTTTCCTTATTTTTATCATATGTATATATTGCTATGCTCGGACCGATTATCTTCGCAGCCGGATTTTGAGTCTTGATATTCCTTTTTTTAGCACTCCTTTGTATATATATAATCACGCGTTGGTTATCCTTGTTCGTTACGTTATCGATCGGAGTGTTGCGCTTTCGAGTTGCGATTTTTGTTTACCCCTTTTTCTACAAAGGCTCCTAGTTATAATCAATCATTCATACTACTATACGTACTAAATTTTTATTTTAGAGGTCGTAATACCTTGCCATCTCTGAATTATGACTTAAGCATAAGACTCTGTATGGTAGGGTGTTACACAATAGGTCAAAAATGTTGTAGTGAGTAATTATTCATTTACATATACGTTACATATCTTGGGTATAGAGTACAAAAAATCATTAAAAACGCAATTCGAGTATTCTGTATCCGAAATATGAGTAATTAAAAAAATGTGCACAAATCGATGTACTATACTCGAGATAGAGCCGTAATAAATTTTCTACCACTGTAGCTGGAATACAACCATAACTAATATAGTGACACTATACCCGGATAGAATACGTGCTTAAATAAACAGAAATATCTACATTCTAGATACATAACAACTATATAAGTAACTCTTTGGCTTGCATTCCTTATACCAAATTTCATTTATTTTTTTCTATTTTGATCTTCTTTTTTTTCCAAAAAAAAAGGCTAGTTATTAGTTTTTTATATGGTAGTTTATTCTAATGGAATCATCAGAGACGAGGAAGTAATATTTGAGTGCAATTCAACTGTAATGCTACACACTTCCGTGTTGATTTCTAGATACGCTTAAGAATGTCATCTTGATCAATATTGGACAATCGGTTCGAAAGAGGTTGGTCGAGTAGCATATAGATTCCTATCAACACTGCCTAGTGGAGGTTTTACTAATGTGACGTTTTGGGTTAAAGGCCGATAAGCACGTCAGTATAATATTTGATGTGCATGGTAGACTAATGCCACAATATATGATAGAGTTGTATGCCACAATATATTTAATACTCCATGAAGTTCTGGCCCCGGTGAGACCGATTCACTTTGCCGATCCGTAGGGTAATGGTGAAGTAGAGTTCAGGGAGTCAGATTCGGATTATGCTATCAACTCTGATTCGTCCACCAATGGTGAGTCGTTTGAGAAATATGTGTCGAATACCCCAACTGGTGGATGTGTTTGATTTCTTCTTCTTCTCCCGTTTTCTGTGCCATAATTATCAGAAGTTCCAGGCTATTATCAGACTCTTAATTTAAATGTGATGCAACTAGAGGGTCCTTTCCATCTTGGCGATAGCGAGGATTACAACACGGGTGGAGGGGTAGAATTTCGAGTGTGCCACAGGTTTAGGAGTAAACATGTTGTTCTCTTGGTAGTAAAAAATTATAACATTCAAAAAAAACGTCTAGTACAGGGTGTTATAGTCAGATAGGCTGAAATACTATTGTCGATGCAAGCAATCTTCCGCTGGGTGTCCATGGAGTCTTTGTGTAGTATATCGATAGAATTTGTACTATTGGTAAGTGTTACAATTAACAATTTATAGAATTAAATTAATGTACATTAATTTATACGCTAGATGTTTAGATTTATGAGTTCTCTTGTAAGGAGGTGCAGAGGTTTAGGGGGCACATACCTGTTTGGCGCCAACTATGTCTCAAGATCACGCTCAGTTAGATAGCAGTCTGATTTGTACTATTATCCTACCAATTTACATACTGATCCATCTGTATCCATCCCAATATCGCAAAGTGCAGTGAAACAGAGTTATCATTTCAAGCCATCATATTGAAAGTGTGGATGACAAAGAAGAAGGTGATTGCTCAGATTTATGGCGATTAGGTAGATTCATATAACAAAATTTTCAATCTATTACAAGCTTTGTCTGACTGTCTTTCTAGTACCATACATGATTGTGTTGCAGTTCCACACTACAATGAAAATACGATTGATAGATATTTTAGAAAGTCAAAAACCTATGGTAAATCCACGACATGACCAACGACACGCACCCAACAATGTCTGTAGTATCATACTTGGCAGCGTTGCACAACGAGTGATAGGTGTGCGACAACAGCGCATAGTCCCATGACAAACGTCTGCAACTATCAAAGTCCACCAGTAGTGACAACCATCGGAAGGGGACAAGGTTGTGTGACTTGTCTGTAAACAAGTATCCTCCAATCAACATAAGTAAATAATATATGGCATACTAGCAGAGAGTAGCTGCATCAGCCCCTGCTGGAATGTGGGACACCCTGTTCCTGAGCCAAGTCATCTTCAATCCGAAATTCTGGTTCTTATCTTCGGGCTAGGAAGGAGGCTTATCATCAAGCAAATTCGCAACTCACTGCCACGTGGGACGCCCATGAAATTGCTAAATATCTCTAGTGCAGCTGCCTATTAGGTCGCTATCTTTACACAATCCGATATGGTATGTTACATCTTAGAGTGTGATGGTGACCTTGTTCCAGAAAGGTAAAAAATATAGATCTTTAGTCTCCACCGCCCTACAAATACAGAGAATAAAGTATTGTCGAAAATAAAATTTTTTAAGTTTACTGCATGTCTGAAGCCACCCTCCTTAATATAAAGTAGTAAAACCTCAGACGGTAAAATTCCCAAAATCACTCAACATGCCAAGAGATTCTGATGTGGTTGTACAACTATTATTCATTAGTCTTCTTAACTAATTACTTACTAGTGTTAAACCCGTGCGATGCACGGGCTTATATTTAAATTTGATAAATTAAATTAAAAATAATATTTTATAATCATATATTTTTTAAATTTAGTATAACACTATCATCATCGTTATATAATAAACGTGTTAAATATGTTATTTTATCTTTATTCAAAGTAAAATATGAATAGAAGAGTTCGAGGTTTATAATATTCTTGAACCATAAGGAGGGAGATAAAAAAAAAGAACATATATAACTATAATAATAGCATGTTAATTTTACCCTAAATTTTATATCAAAAAGCTAATAAAAATTTATCAACAACCTAATATCTTACTAACTTCATTAGAAAATCATTGGATGTTGTGCTCCTTGTTACACATTTCATTTCAAATTTGAAAAAAGAGTTATAGATAAATTAGTTATATCTATAGTAAAGATTTGTACAAAAGTGTAAATCATAACATGCTATTAAAATGAAAATAATATTATTCTTACCTAAATATTATTAAAAACCTCTTTGAACACGACATTTGTTGTTGATGACTTTGGATTGCCGTCTTCGTTTAGAATTAAAACCCTGAGACCACTGCGACTCTTAACTCTTGACAAAGCAACATAAAGTTGTCCATAGATGAACATTGATTTTGGCAAATAAAGCCGTACATGTGATAATGATTGATCCTGACTCATGTTAATGGTCATTGCAAAGCATACTGTTAATGAAAATTGTCTCCGTTGGAACTTAAATGGCAATCCTGAATCTGAAGGGATCAAGTTCATTCTTGGAATGTACACTTTATCTCCAATATTTCTACCGCTCACTACCGTCGCTCCAATTACGTTGCTGCCAAGTTTGTTAACTATTAATCTTGTCCCGTTGCATAAACCTGAAGTCTGGTCTATGTTTCGCAGTAGCATTACAGCGACTCCTGGCTTCAAAGTCAACTTGTGATTGAGTAGTCCCGAACATTTGATGTCATTTAGAAACTCTGATGTGAACCAATCTTGTTTTACATCTTCATTCTCATCAGCTTGACATGTTGTGTCAGAGCTCAAATACTCCTTTTCCATCCCTGAAAAGATTGTCAAGACAAAATCGTTTACCTTCTCGACACTCTTAAGTGTGGGTGCAAGAATTGCTCTACTCTGAAAATATATGTAATCTGACATGTTTTGCAACAAATTTGGATATGCAAAGTCTACCAAATGAGAGAGAGGATCATCAGTAGTTGTAATCAATAGATCATCTGAAATTTTAACTTCTGATTCATCACCAACAACAGAGATAATATTTCCATTTCCAACATCAAGTATCTAATTAGCAAATATCTTCATTTCACCTTCATCTTGATCCAAAGAAGACATTAGAAGCCTCATATTCGTATGCAGTTTTAGAACCTTACAAAATGACCAAAACTGGGATGAGTTAATAGCGGATGCTAATATATCGTGTCTACTTCCTTTCGGAATCACCGGAAGTATCTGTCTGAAATCACTTCCTAGAACAACAATCTTACCACCAAATGGTTTATGTGTCTTATGATGATCGGTAACTGACATAAGATTCCTGAGCGTCCGATCAAGTGCTTCAAAACGGCAGTTGTACCTTTCCTCGCATACAACATATTGAGAACTCAAAATTGGATCCTGTTTTGGACTTCTCTGATCTCTCCTCATACCATATCATGGCGTCGCAATGCCGACAAAAAATTATGGGTCATCAATATCTATCACATCTAATAATCACCAAGATAATAAATTGTTTTAGTTATATCTGCAACAAATAATTTATATAAAAATATACATTTCTTTCACCATGTTAAGTATAAAAATAATATTTATAAAAGATTACCAAAGAATGCAATTTATAGATTAAAAAGATGAGATCATATAATACAATTTCATTGTGCCAACCTCAAGATTTAAGTTTTACAATAAATCAATGTTCAAATACAAAAATTATAATATATAACCATATCTTAGTTTGAATTTTAAAACTTGAACACTAAACGATAATTTTTTGTTTATAAAAAGCATAACAATAGTAAATAATAAAGTGCTGATATTGCTACCTCTTAAATTACCTGTATTCTCAGCAACATCGAATATGGCTGGGTATTAAATTTGCACAGAATCATCTAAAATAGTCGTATTTTCAATAATATTCTCAACTTCTTGAAAACTTTTTGAAAGATTTGTAGTCAATTCCTTCAAAAATATTTCTCTTTGTATCAGGTGTCCTTTTTTTTTCAGCTATGCACACTTCTTCTAATTCTTTAGTATCTAAATTTGAATTAAATGTACCTGCTCCTGTAATCATTAGAGATAATACATCAAGTATTTTATATTATAAAAAAAGAAAAATGAATATATGTTAAATGTTTGAATCAGCTGAATTATGAATATATATTATGAAGGTAGTATTAAAGATAAAAAAAATAAAATTTTAGCTTTGTGATAATTACAATCTATCATGTTTATCTTACCATGTCTCTTTTGAAGTAGCATAGTCTTCCTGTTCAGTCTTACATCCCTTTGCAATCTAATTCGATTTGTGTACTCCAATGAATCTATAATAATTATTTAGCATATACCAATGATTATTTTTAATAGACCAATTAAAAAGTTAAATGTTTGGTCTTTAAGTAATAAAAACATATTAACATAATAACTGATAGATATTATTTGATGTTTGTTGAAGATGTTGTTGACTTGTCTGATGACATAGACTATCATATGCTTCATGTGTGATATCCGAATTACTAATATCACTAATATTGGAACATCATTTTTTTTATCTACAGAGTGTAGATTAGTAATTGGAGACCTTGATCAATGTGGTGTTGGGTTATTACCAATAAGATAACTCGAGATATTAGTTTTGAACATATTTTCTGTTAAAGTTTATAATTGAATAAATAGTAGAAAAATCAAAATATATAAAGTGCATGTACATTCCCATAAGCAAGTTCTAAAAAAAATCATCCAAAAATAAATCTGTATTAATGCTATTTGTAATGTTCGACAACACCGATTGAAAATGCACACCATTAGAACTATCACTCGAATTTCCTGTAATTTTTCATAAACAAATTTAGTAACATATTACGAAGACAATGTAAATTAATAATTTATTACTTGTCAATAGCTAAATAATATATAGAAAATATTGTATTTTATGGGCTTTCATTCGGCCAAAATACTCATGACAT
>NC_029774.3:35186044-35190074 GCF_000817695.3 Arachis duranensis
TATGTCAATATATCTAATTAATTTAAGCATGACTCATTAATTAATTTAATTCATAAGATAATATATTATTTAACTAAAAATAACAAATAAAAAATATAATTATTTTATAATAAACTAACACGATAAATAAAAATGATTTTATATATAATCAAATTCTAATGTTTTAGTTTTTTAATAAGTCTCATCCAAATAAACACTGAACATCTAATTAGCATATAAAGGTGGTATCAACTAAAAACTAAATAAATCAACATATATTAAATAATTAAATATTAAAATAATAGGCATAAAAACTTACTTCAAAATTTAATATTCTGACCACTGACCACTGACCAAGTTGCATTCAGTTTGTTAATATTATCCGATCAAACGTAACCCCCTCGTCTAACCATGAATATTTTGTAACTTCCAAAAACTCAAAATATACCCAATGAAGTCAACAGATCTCGGCTACACCATTTTTATAGCGATTCTATGTATTTCGGGCACTGTGCTTATTTTTTCTACTTTGTATATCGAGTTACTAAATTTTGATCAGATCCTGATAGCATCCGAAATGTGATTTTTGTGGTTCTTTCACATTTAGAGTACAATATATCCAAGATATTTGTATAACATGATTTATCTCACTGCATCCGACATATGAACAATTGTGGATAAAAATAAATACTATATATTTTACATATTTATGTAATTATCATATTTAAGTAATTTAAATAAAAAATTTATAAATAATATGTTAAAATATAAAATATATATTTAAAATAATTAAATAGTATATATATAATAATAATAATAAATTTAGTAATTAATTTTTAAAATATATATTATTTTTTATATTTTATTAATGGTGTAAATTATTTCTATTATTTAAAATTAAATTTTTAAATTTAAAATATTTTTAAGTTAACCCCTTTCTTTTCAACATTATTGATAGATTCCAATACGTATAAAAGACACTCTTTTATTCTTAAAGCAAATAAAAAATTATATATGGGATTTGATCTGTTATCACTTATTCACTTATCACATAATAGATACGATCTTGAGTAATAAAAAAGGATTAATTTCTACATACAAGTGTTTTGGACTTACAAATTTTACAAGTCTAAAGAAAACGAAACCCAATAAACCCGCTACTTATGTTACGTGCCTTTTTAACGGACTTTTAAATCAATTCAAATCAATTAACGCGTAAATATATAACTTCCATTTTTCAAAAGATTTTGTTTCTTTTTTCGAATTTCTTGCCAAATTTGTTGGATCTCCTTCTTCCTTCGTTTTTTTTTCGATTTTCATAATTTTTGAAATCAAGCTTTGAAATTGTTTTGAAGATAATGGAACTTCAGAAATACACCCAAACGATTACAGAAATACACCCAAATGATTACAAAAAGGATTATAAAAATACACCCAAACTGTTACAGAAATACACCCAAAGGATTACAAAAATACACCCAAAGGATTTAAGAAATACACCCAAAATATGGGGAGATAGTATATTTCTTCTTGAAATCTTTTAATGTTTTGCTGGTTAAGGATGAGGCACATGGCAGAGAAAATTTAGAAAAAAAACCTAGAAAAATAGTAAAACAGTACCTTGAATAATGTTTCTTCGTTTTTTCTGGTGATTTTTTATGGAGATTTGTATCTTTTCTTCTTGATTTCTTCTATTCTTCGCGAGGAGTTAGAACGTGTCTTTTGTTTCGAATGTCGCTTGAATCTTAACGGTTTGCGTTTTGATTGAGAAAGAAGAAGAAGAGTGCGAATCTTGACGGTTTGCGTTTTGATTGAGGAAGAAGAGGAAGAGTGCGGTATAATGAACATGTGCATTGGACGCTCGATTTTAAAAGAGTGGTACGCGTATTTTTTTTTTGGACTTGGATCAACTTGTATAACTTGTAAGTTGTAAGCCAAAAAGACTTGTATATATAGCAGACTTCAACAAAAAATAGGGAAAATAAAAAAATAAAATTAAATGGTTCATGGGAATCGCATTGTTATTTGTTATTTTTTTTGTTTTTTTGGGCAGGGTTATTTGTTATTGTTAATATTTGAATGGGTGGTGACTGGTGAGTGGCGACTAAAGAAGAGGGAGCAGAGTTAGAGAGTTGTCAAAATCAGACACGGCAACCAATGAGGCCCGATGGAAGCTGAGTCTTATTATAAGTGTATGTGGCTGCGCCCCATTGAATCCAAAGCGCAACAAAAAAGTGCCAAACACCGTCTCATGTAATTGAGTGACATGCATAATCATTAATCACCGTCTCTCTTTCTTCGCCTTATTATTACATTTACAACTTCTTTTGAAATAAACCTAATATTCAATAAAATATTGACTATTCAGAGATTTAGTATCTCTCTCTCTTTTATGGGACCGGATTCAGTATTCCAAACGTATTTGCGCACTGAAGTGCCAAAAAGTGATTTGGCGTACCGGTGAGTATTTTTAACGAGAAACTATTAGATTATTGTAAATTTTTTAATCTAACATAAAGATCGTTTTGAATTTAGTTTCATATGATTGGTTAGTTAATATTTTATACAATTTTTATGTTAATGGAGTAACTTTATAAATATTACTTTTATGATGGTTATTGTTGTTAAATTTAAAATATTTTGTGGTATTATATCAAAAAATAAAAAATTAGATATTTTAATTAATTCAAAATTGATAAAAATTTTATTGAATAAAATATTTTTTATTGTACTATTTTGCACATTATTAAAAGCCGGAGTGGGAGAATCAAACCAAAGTGAAAGAGGATCGGACTTCAACTCCGATGATAGCACAGCGTGTGGGCAAGATAGCTTCTTGGCCAATGCGCACGACCCTCCTCACCAACACGGTCTTTCACCTCCGATGACTGCATCCCCAACGCCCGCAACCGCGGCAGACGACAATACTTCAGGTGTGCAGCAACGCTTCGACAACAACCATGGCGCAGATGCCCCGACGAGGAGGATTACGGTATGGTAGGGATGAAATTAGGAGGGAGATGCTGTTGCGCGTGTACACAGGGTAGATGCATTCCTCTTCTTCGTCGTTCCTTTGACTTCCTCTTTTACCTCCGCTGTTGCAAGCTCAGTGCGCCTTTCACTATCTTCACCGCCAGCGACGACTCCAAACCTCCCCACTGCATCTGTTACTCACTCTTTCGTCACGCCATCAACTCCTTCTCCTCTCCAATCGGCCATGACGGCTTTGACACCGTTTTCTCTGGCATCTTTCTTCCTCCGCGAGAACTCAGTGAAGCTCTGGACTCCACAACAACTTTATAGAGAGCGTGAGTTTCACAACAAGATCTTCCTTTTAATTTGTTGGATTATTACAATTTACTATTTTTAATTTTTTGTTAAACAAAAAGCAAAAAAATGAGGTTGGTTAGATTTATCCATTGGTCATTATTTGTTGGAGTTTTGAGAAGAATAAAACATTTTATGAAAATAAAAAATAAATAATAAATAAATTTTATATTTTAAATTAATTCTATATTCTAATCACCAACAAAAATTAATTATATATTCTAAACCAATTATTATGAGTTAAATAATTCAGTTCGATTTTCTTTTAAAGTTAGATATTCTCGTGAAAAAGAAGAAGTCTCATATTACACAAATAAAAATCTCATAAATCATGAATCCTAAACTCTAAATTAGTAATTTTTAGATTAATTTGATTAATATTATATATATATATATATAATTAGTAATTTTGTTTTATTAATTTTACTAACTATAGTTAAATGATATGAAGAATAATTTTATTAATTATAGTAAGATATCATGTGAAATTAGTATTTTTTAGATGATTTAAAAAATTAGTTATTTTTATAGTAATTTTATTAATTATAGTAATATAATCTTAGAAATTAAAAGTTTTTTTAAAATAATCTTATAAATTATACTAATATAATATGAGAAATTAATTATTATGTTAAATTAATTTTATTAATTACAGTAATATGTCATAAAAATTTATTAATTATATAAAATATGAATTAAAATAACGATATAAAATTTTAAAAAA
>NC_029774.3:35190082-35241496 GCF_000817695.3 Arachis duranensis
AAAAATAATAATTTAAAATTTGAAATGCATGTGCAAAACCAATACAAATAACCATATTCATATTATTCCACATATGAACTTTGTCTATTTTTAACTAGAGAATATTTGTATTTTATTTAGTTTATAAAAATAAAAAAGTAAAAAAAAATGATCAATGAATTATAGCTCAAATGACATAATTTTTTTATACTCACTTAAAAATTAAAAAAAATTAATAAAAATTTTAACACCAAACTCCAATTTCAAAACCCCAAAACCCAAATCACAAGCTCCCAACTCGAAACTTCCAAATATATTTTGTTATAGTCAAACTAATATTTTAAAATTTTTATAAATATCCATATAATATTTTAATTTTATCAATTAAAATATTTTTAATATTTTCTAAAATTGTTTTGTTTTTTTAAGAAAATCTAATAAAAGAAAGATAAAAAATAAAAATAAAATAAGAGTGATATTTGTATATATAAGATAAGAGTAATATTTAAATATATAAAATATATCTTTTTTTAAGGTAAGATATTATGAGAAATTAATAATATTTTGAGTAACTTAATTAATTATAGTAATATATATGTTGAAAATTAGTGATTTTGTTACGTTAATTTTATTAATTATAGTTAAATGATATCGAGAATAATTTTATTAATTATAGTAAGATGTCATGTGAAATTAATAATTTTTTAGAATAGCTTTATGTAGTATAGTAATATAATTTAGGAAATTAGTTATTTTTTAGTAATTTTATTAATTAAAGTAATATGATTCGAGAAATTAGTAGATTTTTAAAATAATTTTATTAATTATATTAATATGATATGAAAAATTAACAATTTTGTTAAATTAATTTTATTAACTATAGTAATATGTTACGAAAAATTATTAATTATATAGAGTATTAATTATAGTAAGATATTGTAAAAGTTAATACAGATAGAGAGTATATAAAGAGTACAGACAGTACACATAAAAAAATTCAAAAAGATAACAAGAAGAAGAAGAAGTCTCATATTACACAAATAAATATCTTATAAACCCTGAATTATGAGAAATTAATTATTATATTAAATTAATTTTATTAATTATAGTAATATGTCATAAAAAATTATTAATTATATAGAGTATGAAATTAGTATTTTTTAAATTAATTTTATTAAATAATTGATAGGTATTATCATTGACTTGTGAAATAAATCGAAAATAAAAAGAAAATATACGTAACAAATTCTAATGTTCAAATAATAAGATGGAATATATCGAGGATAAGAAGAAGAAAAAAAAAGCTAAACCCTAAATCTTAAACTCTAAACTCTAAATTAGTAATTTATAAAGTAACTTGATTTATTATAGTAATATATATATTGAACATTAGTGATTTGTTACGTTAATTTTATTAATTATAGTTAACTGATATGGAGAATAATTTTATTCATTATATGATAAGATGTTATGTGAAATTAGTAATTTTTTAGAATAACTTTATAGATTATAGTAATATGATTTAGGAAATTAGTTATCTTTTTAGTAGTTTTATTAACTATAGTAATATAATATGAGAAATTACTATAATTTTAAAGTAATTTTATTAATTATAATAATATGATATGAAAAATTAATAATTGTTAGATTAATTTTATTAATTATAGTAATATGTCATAATATGGCGGATCAGCCAGTTAAAAGAGAAACAGAAGTAGTGGCCATGGCGGATCAGCCAGAAGGACGGTGCAGAATATTTTAGAACAAAAAATTCTTAAATGGGTGTTCGTTGGTGGTAAAGGTGGCGTTGGCTAAACCACATGCAGCTCAATACTCTGGATTGTTTTAGCCACTGTTCATAATTTCTACCAACTCAACTCACAATTTCCTTCTCAACTGCGATTCACAAAGACTCCAACTTTAGTCAATGGCTTTATCAATCTCTATACTATAGAAGTGAATCCAACTGTTGAGCATGAGGATGTGGGCACTTCTAAAAGAATGGACGGTATGAGTCACTGTAATTTTTGACGGAGTGTGGGCAGTGGACTGCGTGCCAGAGAAGACGGTGCCGAAGACACCATGACTGAGTGAGGAAGAGAAGGAATTGGTTGGTAGCGCAAAAGAGCGTAGGAGAGGCAGTGTGGAGGATTGAGTGGTTGTTGGCGGTAGAAATAATGGAAGGAGGGTGCGTTTGGGACGGCAAAAGAAGGAGAAAAAGAGAATTTGCTGGAGACGTGTTTTAACAACTAAGTGAAATACTGAAATGTATTCATTTAAAAATATTAAAAAAAGTTACCCCTCTATTTTATGTGTAATTGAAAAAAAAGACCTCATAAAAATAAATATTTTAATTTTGATACTTTATAGTTGACTGGTGCACTAAAGAGTATTTTGGCGTTTTGGTGTGTAAATTTCTCCCCTACACTGAATCCGTGCCCCTCTTTTATTTAATAAAATTACATGTAAAAGTGTCAACTAACATTATCCAATATTTTTTAAAAGATTTAGTTAACTTATATTTTAAAAGTACATATTAGAATTATAAATTAACACTTTTTATTAAAATATAAAAAAATTAATTTTAATGTATATTTATATTTATTAAAAATTAACATTTTTACTAATAATAATTTATCATGTATTATATGATACATATTAATTAAATTTTAAAACTAGATATTATTTGTCACGTATATAGGAAAAGGCCTCCGATGATCAAATGAGTGAATCTGTGGGCACAATTTTATATTCTCCATCAAAATTCGAAACAGGTGACATTATCGAAAATTCGAAATAGAGTAAAACCTAAATTGCAATATTAAATGTGTTCACTTTCTTCACCAATATTGAGTTGTAATAATATCTTAAGATTTCTCAATGCAAAAGACTAAATTACAAACAATGTTTTAATAAACATGTAATTAATAATTCAACTTTCACCATTTTTTTTCAGAAAATAATTACTTAGTTAATTTTCTCTTAGTTTAATTACAATGGAAAACTATTGGTTTTACCGTTTATTTCAATAATGTTACTCTTTCTTTAAATATTTAATATTTGTTCAGCTTTTAAACTTAATTAATAAATTTAGTTATTTTTAAAAATTTAATCTCCTATTTTAATAATAACTCCCAATTAAATTCAGGTTTAGTTTATTCCTGAAATTTTTTAATTTAAAATTATTTTAAATTATTTATATTTAGATACATTAAAATTTATTTTTAAATTCATTCTAACCGTTGAAATAAGTGCAAAAAGTACGCAAAGTATGTATTCTTTTAATTTTTCTTTGTTTTACTAGAATTTTAAAAGTAGTGTTCACAATAGAGTTTTTAGTTATCAAATCTTCTTAATATCTTTCAATTTTCTTTGTCATAGTCTCATCTTTCTATTTTTCTCATTCTTCTTCCTTTTTTTATTGACTTGTTTCATTATATCTAGAGCAATGCTAGGGAACCAAAAAGATATTAGCCAAAAATCAGCCAAAATACTTTTGGTGAATTCAAAATCTATACGAATTAATATATATGGATGTTTCTTCTGCTAAGTATTAGAATGTTTCTTTTTCATACTCTTTTATATATTTTTCGTATTTTTTTGTATTGCAAATGTGAATGTCTTTATTTCTTTAAAGAATTTTTTTTTTAAATTTTATAGATATTTAATTATTTTTGCTAAAATATAATTGGATGTTTCTTTTGTTAAGTATTAGGATATTTTTTTCATATTAAATGAATATTTTTTTATAATTCTATAATTGTGTAGTTTGCAGTCTCTTTAATCATCAAAACGGCACCTAATATCGCAAAACGCAGAGAGCAACATCTGCAACAAAAAAAACATAAAATAAAAATAAAAAAGAAAAAGCTGCGATGGGTTGGGCTATAGCTGTTCATGGCGGCGCCCGCGACATCTCCCGTTCACTACCACATGACCGCCGCCAGCCCTGTGAGGAAGCCCTCCGCCACTGCCTTCAAATTGGCGTCGAAGCTCTTGAATCCATTTCGCCTCCTTTGAACGTGGTTGAGCTCGTGGTACAGTAATAACCGTAACGGTATTTGTCTTCACTTTCATCAAAGATCCTGTGATCTCATGCTTTTACTCTTCTGTATAGGTTCGTGAACGGGAAAATATTCCGCACTTCAATGTTGGTAGGGATTCTGTGTTAAGGGCATCGCGGAGAGCATAGAAGTCGCCAGCGCTTCCAGCAGCATTGGTAAGAGAGAGATTTGTATATGATTGTTGGAGGTGAGTAGGTTAACGTGAGAGGAAAGAGGAAGGTTTTTATAGGTTTTAATTAGGTTTACCTAATTAATTTTAAATTTTTTAAATTTTGAATTTCAAAAATTTAAAATTAATTATTAATATAAATTAATGTAGTTTTGTTTAGTTTTTGGCTGATCTCCTTTTGGTTCTATATACTTTTCCTTATATCTATTATTTCTTTTCTTTGCGCTGATTCATACCATTCCCATTATGAATTCGAGTGGAGGAGGAATTCACATCAAGAATCAGGTAACGAGGAGGATAAGACAAATGCGGTAATTAGGACACGCATGCATCATATCACATTTGTGTGTACTACGTATTGTTTGGGTGTGTATTTTGTATTTGGCTTGTCTATTTGGATAATTATATATACATGCTAATTGAACTAATTGCTATAACTGTTCTCTCTATTTGTATTTTTCTTGTATTGTTTTGTCATGCTTGAACAACTAAGAGGTCCCTTATACGGGCGGTAGTGATGCTAAGAGTTGTTCCTAATGTGGTACTAGTTATAATTGTTCTCTGGGTGTATTTGTATTGTACCGTTTGATGCCAATAATTGATTCTTTTTTGAGACTGATTTTGATGGTGATTTGATTTGAGTTGGCCCAGAGGCCGTATTTTGACTTGAGTTGGGCTGGATGCCGAGTTGATTTGCTTTGGTTGGAGGCCATAACAAGATTTGATTGAGCCGGAAGCTGAACTTGATTATGGTATGATTTTTAACCGAGTTTTGCAATTCTTTTAACTAAAGAAGTGAACTTTGAATTTTTGAATAATTAATTATTAATGTTTTCAATAGATTTCATAAGACGAGCGATAATCACTGCATTTGAAATCAATTCTTTTCTTATACGTATCCTCTTATGATAATTCTTAAAAACCCTCTATTGAGAACCAGCGAGGACGGTTTTCTCACCCACTACAGATTTTTCTTTTCAGGATGGACGAAGAGTTTAAGAAGTTTCTTCTACGCATTTGATTGTTGTATATTATTGTATATATAATTATAGTTTTTCCTCGCCTTTATTATTATATTTGTAAGAGAGATAGGAGTTGTAATGATATGTATGTATGTATATTTGTAAGTTACTTGTATAAGAAGTTTTGTACATATATGTATATGTATACGAGGATTGTGATATGAATTGGGTTATATATGCATGCTTGATTGAAATAAAAAGTATTTTCAGTTTTTCAAAGAAAATAGTGATACAATTTCGAGTTAAAGGCTCATATTTTATTATTAAATATATGAAAATTGTCGTAACATTTTCGATATCAGAGTGGCGCAGCCGGATGGGAGGCTTGTTTAAAAAATTTATATAGCAGTATTTTTACTTAGAGGATTTTTCCAATTGGTACCATTGACAATGGTTTAAGGAAAATTTGGGAGAAATCAGATGGTTTTAGAACGATAGAGAAGGGATCCAATTAATTCCAATTCTTTTTTGAAAATGATCTAGATGCTCTCAGAATAAAAAAAATCCACATGGCTCTTCAAGGATTATATTGTTTAGTTCAGGAGATGGATAGAGGCGGAGGATTAGGGTGCTGAAAAAACAACAACCTTTCGAATCTGGGTCCAAATTTGGGGAAAAATTAGTTATATTCTGGAGGTAGCTTTCTTCAATATCCGTAAGAAAGAATCAAGAATTCTTAAAGCCAAAGTACTGAGTAATGGAGAAAAAAGGGTGAAAGACTTAATTCGGATGGCCGACACAATTCAACATATTATGAAAATTGGATTGAGTTATGAAAGGATTGGAATTTTTTGCACATACTATGCTCATATTAGTCATGATTCGAAACACTGCGTCGCTACTTATCTCTAATTCTGCTTCTGGTTCTGTCAAGCAAGACTGAATTGGAGAATGGGTCAAGGCTGGTCAAGTTGATAAGAAAGTGGATATTGGTGATAGAGATGACTCTTCTGACGCATAAAAAGCCAATTCGAAACCTACCCAACCGAGGAAGAAACCCATGCCAAATTGGCTAATTGAAGGGTTCTCTAATCTATCTATGTCAGGCTCGTCAGCTGAAATTCAGAAAAATAATGATAATGTGGAGGGTGATAAAATTTCAGGGACTGATTCTCTTGAAGGACATTACCAGTACTATTAATACTATGGAAACTGATTTTCATTATGACCTTAACATAGATAGTGCTGGGAAGAAGATCAAGATAAAGCAACTGGTCAGGAAGGGACGGATACAAATAACCTGATTAGAGGTCTGAAAAGAAGAAGTCAAGGAAAAGAGAATGCAGATGAGTTTAAAAAGGCCTATGCGGAGGAAAAACAGAGTACTGCTAAGTGGGTTGAGGGTACCAGCCGTTCAATGGCAACCCAAGGGATATGAAGATCATTGCTGAAATTGTCGGAGTTTGGGAAGACCCCTGACAATCCACAATAATAAAGGGATTACTCAATCTCACTCCCCCGAGATGATTTTTATTTTGTGAAACCAAAACCTAATCTCAGTAGGTGGAAAGAAAATTGAGGTTATGTGGATATAATAGTTGAAAAATAGCTGATCCGATAGGTAATATTGGTGGATTAGCTCTTGCATGAAAAAATAATGTGGTAGTGCAGATCGTAAGTAATTCAAATTACTTTATAGTGGTCCAGGTGACAAATACCTCCTTTAATACGAATGGAACCTGCTTGGAGTTCACTTTCATTACAATGAACAGGTTCGGTTCACTCAGTTCCTTGAGGTTTCGACCACTTTACAACAACTACAAGGTAATGTGATTATTATGGGAGATTTTAATACCATTGTTGATCAAAAAGAAAAGATTGGAGATAGCCTCAAAACGCCAACTGTAAGAACCCAATTTTCGGGATATAGACTTTTTCTAACTATTTTCAAATTTATCTCGCAAATCCGGAACCACGGTCTAACAAGAAATAGTGAGGCAGGCCCAAGGGTAAAAAAACAAAAATTAAATAGAAAAAAGGAAATTAATGAGGCCAAACTTGACTTTATGAGGGTAATAAATCCCTTTAAGTCAAATTGGACTAGTAAATATTAAATATTAGCTTATCATGAGATTAATTTTCTCACTAGAGACTTTTGAGCCGAAAAAGTACTTTTAATGATGGTTTTGCGTGTAACACCCTCATATCAGAATGTCATGCTTCCAGCTACCCCACTTTGATAGTGAGAAGTATTACGACGACTTCATATACTTAATAATAAAATAGGAGCCTTTGACTCGAAACTGTATTGCTGTTTTTTTAAAAAGAATAAAAATATATTTTAAATTAAAAACAAACAAGCATATACATATATACAAAACTTCTTACTCAATCAACTTACAAATATTATATACATACATGTCATTATAGTCATGACTCGCATCTCTCTTACAAAAATATAATAATAAAGGCAAGAAAAATCTATAACATATGTATACAAATAGAAACCGCATATCTAAGAACTTAATAAAAACTCTATAAGCTTCTTTGTCCGTCTTGAAAAGAAAAGTCTGTAAGGAGGTGAGAATATCATCCTCGCTGGTTCTCAGTAGAAGGTTTTTTAAAAATTGTCATAAGAAGAGATTTTAAATAAAACTATTTTCAATCTTAGTGCTCGTCAGTTCATTATCCAAATTTAAAACTCATATTTTTCTTATAAAAATTTCACGTAAAATAACATTCCATACATTTCACCTCATATTAAGAAACTATTTTAATCAAAACTTATCACTGACCTAACCAATCACGGCCTCTGGCCTATATATATATACAAACCAGCCTTAGCTTTGAAGGTCGAATCTAGAGCTTGATTATAATTATCCGTTGGAACACTATATAAATCTATATTTTGGTTTTCTGTATAAGCTTTTTGTCTTATCATTTTTTGTGAGCGATGCATCTTCGGTTTTGTTTTGTATATTATCCTTGATATATATGTATGTATTTCACTTTTATACAAGTGCATATGTATGTATGTACGTATAGTGGACGTGTAATTTGAGCCATGCACTACCCTCATCTTTGGAACACGAAAAATAACACCCCAAACTTCTCAACACCCACGCCCGGTGGACAGTCCACATGCCCGACGGGCCTCACCCTTCACTCCAGCACGCCCGACGGCCTCCTCACATGCCTGACAGACTCTGTCTTCTCCCTTCATTTGTCGGGCATCCCTCAAAGCCTCCAAGACACACACTCGGCGTGTGTGCTTCCTAGGAAGTGCATTATGGGCTTACGTCAAATTCCTCTAATACAAGCCTAGCGTAAAGACAATTACAATTCTCAAGGTGCAACAGTTAAGGCCCAATCTCAATTATACACATCATTAAAGCCTTAATCACATTCAAGACTCTAGAAGATTAGTTATTAATTCTTTCTAAATACATTAAAGATTTGGTTTTAGAATTTGATTTTGAATTATTATTTTGATTTGAATGTGAAGTGAGTAAGTTAGTTACCTTATCTTCCTTTGAAAGATAAGATTATGATACTTTTGAATTTGAATTCTAGACTTAGGATATAAATAAGTGAACTTTGTTCATAAGAGAATCCATCGAGGAGGAGGATCTTCAGATCCAAAACCCATTCTACAGCATAGTTTCTTTTTATTTTATTTCATTCCTCCATGGGTAACTAATCTTCTGTCAAAAGATTAGGAGCACTATTTATGTTTTCGATGGATTGTTACTCTACGCTTATTTTATTTTGAAGTCTTGCATTAATCTATTTCATGATTGAGTTATTCGTTCTTCATTCGGATTAGTATTATCAGAAGGTATGGTAATCCCTTTTGAATTCTTTTGTTATAATTGAAAAATTTGATATTTGAATTAAAGCTTGAAAACTCTTTCACATGACTCTCTGAATTCGGCTAGGAATAGTGGTTTGGTTCAATTAGTGTGCGACACATGCATAATTTTTAATCACTCTAATTTTGAATATATGACATATAATTCAGATTAGAATAACTTTTTAAAAATTATATTTTCTTCTAAGGCTTAACTCGATAGGACTAGCTTGAATGTGAGACATATAATTCGACCTAAGGACTACTTTTAAATCTTATTAGAAACTAAATAAGTTTTGTGCTTAAACTCTTTAATTAATTGATTGACAACCATTTGATTAAAGAGAAATCGAGAAACCAAGGAATTAGAAATCAATTAGTAAAGATTTGTCGTGAAAGATCTTTACATACTTCAAAATAAGTAAACAAGGGTTATTTTCCTAAGAGCATAAATATCTTCGAAGTTTTTGACTCTCACAATCATTGTCTTCTTTCAATCAACATCCGTGCTCACTATCTCTCAAGCACTCAAGCACTTATAATTCCAAGCAAGATACAAGTTCTGCATTCATCAACCCAGGTTTTTTTAATTTAATTAGGCATTTAATCTGATAATTGCTTGCTCAATTCTTTAATCCTCATGGAAACAATATCCACTCATCGTGGTATTACTTAAACGATCCAGTGCACTTGCCGATATCCATGAGCTTTAATTTTTGCTTATCACTAGTGATATGTCACAAGTTAGGCCGATTATTTTATCTTTCATTTTCTATAAGATTATCTCAAAGGTTCTAGTTCACAAATTGTAGGGGTGTATGAATAAATTAATAGGCTTGTACTCCGAATGCTTTTCTCAAGGGGAGGCTTATCTCTAATAATATTATGATAGTACACGAATGTATGCACTACCTCAAGTAAAAAAAAAAGAAAGGTCTTGAGTATGAAATGGCCTTTAAGCTTGACATGAGTAAGATTTATGACAAGGTAGAATGACACTTTCTTTAGTTTATGATGGAGAAGATAAGATTTGATAAAACCTGGATAAAGTGGATTCCTGAATTGGTGACAACAGTTTCTTACTCTATTATTATGGAAGGTCAACCTTACGATTTCTTTAAATCGAATAGAGGCATCCAACAGAGTGATCTTCTATCCCCTTTCCTTTTTTTATTTTGTGTAAAAGGCCTTTCTTTCTTACTACACAACGTAAAGCAAAACCGTCTCATTCAAGGAATTCAAGTTACCAGAAGATGCACTACTATTGACCATTTACTCTTTGCGGATGATTCCATCTTGTTCTATAAAGCTTCTGAGGAAGATTGTGACAGGATCCTAGAGTTGCTAGCTAATTATGAAAGTTTTAGTGGGCAAAGGGTAAACCTTAACAAGTCCTTAGTTTTTTACCAACAATACACCTAATGCTTTTCGATTTTCTTTAGCCTCTATTATGATTATTTCAGACCTCAGGATAAGTATCTAGGCCTTTCGTCCATAATCAACCGCTCTAAGAAAGTCACCTTCTCAGCTATTAAGGAAAAGGTCTTCAAGAAGATACAAGGATGGAAAAAGTGCTTATTATCTAACAGTGACAGACAAGTCTTACTTTGGACAGTAAGAGAAGCGATCCCCATCTACACTTTTTTCTTGTTTTAGACTGTCGGATAATTTGCTTACTGAAATCTATGGTATCCTAAACCAATTTTGGTGAGGACAGCAATGATCAAAATGACGTATGACATAGATTTGTTGGGATAAAATGTCCAAACAAAAAAAGAAAAGGGTCTTGGATTCAAAGAGTTACAGGCTCAAAACTTAGCGCTTTTGAAAAAACAATATTAGATATTAGTTACTCAGCTTAATTTACTTCTAGCTAAAATACTGAAAGAAAAATATTACAGTTACAACTCAATCCTAGAAGCAGAAATTGGTACCTTTCCATCATGGAGATAGAGAAGCATCATAGAAGGCAGAAGTATTGTAAAAAAAGACCTTAATTGGAGTGTTGGCTTTGATGACTCCATTAGGGTATTAAAAGACCCATGGCTGCCTCCCCCTATCCATTCACGATTCCTCCTTCTATGGTTCAACCCTCAGACTCTAATCGAATCCTTCGGGTGCAAGACTTGCTGACAGAAAACAAGCAATAGAACCAGGCATTAATGGATGGAATTTTTTCATAGAAGATCCCTCAAAGAATTTTCTCAATTACCCTAGGAATAGATAAAGACAAGTTATAGTGAATTTTAAACAAATCAAATGAATATAAAATGTTATTTGACTATAGAGTAGCCTACCTTTTTCATCATGTCTCCACATATTTCTGCCCTTTAATCATGCAGTAGCGTTATATCTAGAACTCTATGGAAAATTATCGTCCCCTACAAGATTCTCATTTTTTGTTAAAAATTTCTTTATAGTAGATTGCCAGTAATGCAGCTTATCAATCAGAGATTGAACAATACCCCCTCCATCTTGACCAATTTGTCATTTAGAATTAGATGACGTTTTCCATTGCCTTTTCTGATGTGGACATGCATAGAAAATCTGGAAGCATAACTCAATCACTTTTCTGATTCCGAGTCCCAGTTGCAAGTCTTTCTTTGATTAGTGAAAGGAGGTTGTAATTAGACCAAGTCAACAGATTGTTAGTTTAAACACAATTAGATTCTTGTTGATCCTTACTTGGTGTATTTGGAAAGAATGGTGTCGAAGAATTTTTAAACAACAAAGACGTTGACTTAAAGGAGTGGTAGATGAAGCCAAAAAGCTCAACCAGCATATACTTATTTTATCTAAAATTTTCACTTCTTAATGTTAGTTTTCATTTTACGCTTACTTAAATTTTTTTTCTTTATCTCCGCACTTCCAAAAGAGTATGTACTTCTCGTACTTCTGTATTGTGAAGTTTGAGAATCTTTTACTTTTCTTTTTTTTTACATCCTAAATTTCAGACTCTATATTTTATTTCTAATGAAATAAAATATTTTATTTGCGTTTGAAAATAAAAACCTCACTCTAATCTGTTATAATCAATCCACTATCCACTATTTGTGTACAAACTCATTGTATATTGTTATACACAATTTTTGTATTGTTTCTTGTACACAGAAATAAATAATGCTTTTGATAGAGTAAATCAATTAAACAGAATTGGTTAGCAGCTTCAGTAAAATGTGGATAGTTAGTTTAGTTTGTGAGTATTGGCATTGCTGTTAGTTAGAGTTAGCACGTGATTAGTTTTGTGTGGATTAGTTTTGTGATAACAAATTAGTTAGTTGACAGCTGTAGCTCTCCCTGGTTTAAATAGCTAGAGATGAGTTACTGTTCATCACTTTTCACTTTACCAATTCACAATACAAGAATCAGCTTCTCACTTTCTCTGTTCTCTCTGCTTTCATATTCCCTTTTCTTTTTGTTCTTCTCGTGTATGGGCCTGATTCTTCATGGTATCAGAGCTCAATTCATCCAACACAATGACGAGTACCAATTCACAAGCTAAAAAATCAGCGAATCAATCAAGCCTAGCTCCGAATTTCACTTCTTCCCCAATCTCCATGAAACTCGACGATGACAATTTCTTGCAGTGGAAAGACCAGGCGGAATCAACGATTGAAGGTCACAATTTACTTCATCATATCACAGGACAAGGAATTCCTCAAAGGTTCGATGAATCAGGACAAGTGACACCAGAATTTGCTGCATGGAAGCGACAAGATGCACTGCTCAAATCTTGGCTTCTTGCTTCGATGACCAAGCCTTTTACTACTAGAATGGTAGGATGAATTTATTCATATGAGATCTGGAAAAGATTAGATGATCATTTCTCTTCACAGATTCGAGCTAAAATAATGCAGTTGAAACACAAGTTGAGTAGTATTAAGATAGGCAGTTCAGTGAATGAATATGTTTTAGCCTTAAAAGGAACGATTGATGCCTTAGCTTCAGTAGGAGAACCAATGCGTGAAAGTGATCATGTTAATGCTTTGTTGAATGGGTTAACTGAAGAATATAGCTCTGTGATTACTTCGGTTGTAGCAAGACCTGTGAGCATTTCAGTAGGAGAACTAGAAGCTTTGTTGCTGACTCATGAGAGTATGTTAGAAAGATTTAGGAAACCAGAATCATTTGTGCAAGCAAATGTGGCACAAAGTGCCACCGGATACTCTCAAAATTTAAACACAAGAGGTGGTGGCTTCAGAGGAAACTACAGAGGAGATCATAGGAATAGAGGCGGTGGCAGAATGTTCAGAGGCAATCACAATTTCTATAATGAAAATGGACAGTTTGGTGGGAACAATTCAAACAATTACAATGGCTCAAGACTTGAAGGTGGTGAAGGCTCAAGATTTGGTGAGAGGCAACACTACAGTGGTTCAAGAATGACTAATGGCTCTAGACCTGTTTGTCAAGTGTGTGACAAGCTCGGACACACTGCAAAAACTTGCTGGTATAGGTATGACAGGCCAGAAGGCTCAGAAGCTCAATATGGATACTCAAACTCACAAAACCTGCAAAGCTCACAAGCAAATATAAGCAATGTGTTGGCCACACCTGCAACACTGCAAGATCAGAATTGGTATCCAGATTCGGGTGCCACACACCACATGACTTCGGATCAGCAAAATCTGGTTGAGAGAGAGAAGTATGAAGGCGCCGATCAGGTGATCGTTGGAAACGGATCAGGTTTGCGCATCAATCTTGTTGGAAACTCTTACTTTAAAACTGATTTGAGTAATAGAGAATTTCTGCTGCATAAACTGTTACACGTGCCTGATATCACAAAGAATTTACTTAGTGTGTATAAATTCTGTTGTGACAACAGTGTCTTTTTTGAGTTTCACTCTGATGGTTGTTGTGTGAAATCTCAGGGAACTAGAGAAATTGTCATACATGGGGAAGTTGATAAAGGAATGTACAAGTTTCTCAACTTCAGCCCTTCAAATAAGTCAGCTGCATTTGTTTCAATTGTGTCCACTGTTGACCAGTTCCTTTTGTGGCACAACAGGTTGGGTCATGCCGCAAATAATATTGTTTCTTCCGTTCTAAAGTCTTGTAATGTTGTTGCTCATTTAAATAAAAACCCCTGTGCATCTTGCTGTATTGGAAAATCCCATAGTCTCCCTTACCCTCCTTCAAATTCTTTGTACACTGCTCCACTGCAGTTAATATACACAGATGTTTGGGGTCCTGCCCCTATTCCAAATTCAATTGGAAACTCCTACTTTGTTGTTTTTATTGATGCGTTTAGTAAATACACTTGGCTATATCTCATCAAAACTAGGTCTCAAATCAAATCAGTTTTTAAATGTTTTCAACAAATGATTGAGTTGCAATTAAATTCTAAAATTAAGATGCTTCAGTCTGACAATGCTCCTGAGTATGTAAGTCTAGCCAGGGATTTACAGGAGCAAGGAATTCTGCACAGATTCTCTTGTCCATATGAGCATCAGCAAAATGGCAGTGCCGAACGCAAGCATAGGCACATAGTGGAGAAGGGCTTAGCTATGTTAGCAGGGGCTGGAATGCCAGTCAAATATTGGGGAGAGGCATTTATGACAGCAGTACATCTCATAAACAGATTACCAACCCAGGTTCTGCAAGGACAGTCACCTTTCAAGAAGCTGTTTGAAAAAGACTTTGACTACACAGGCCTAAGGGTCTTTGGGTGCCTGTGTTTTCCACATTTGAGGCCTTACAACAGGCATAAATTGGAATTCAGATCATCACCATGCACATTTCTGGGTTATAGCTCAGTGCACAAAGGTTACAAATGCCTCACTGCACAAGGAAAAGTGGTGGTTACTAGTAATGTGGTATTTGATGAACAACAATTTCCATTCAAAACTTCACCTCCCTTAATTGATAATAACAATTCAACCTTTGACCCTCACCTACCTCCGATGATTCCCTTGTTAAACACACACCCCACTCAACCTCCAAACACCTACACAAGCAACCCTGCCCAGTCCTCCCATAATTCTTCAACCACTGCAACCAGCCCCCAATCACAAGTAACACCTTTAGCTCAATCTGTAACTCCAATCCCTATTCCCATTTCAGACCTTGAAATTCTTCTTTCCTCTAGTGATGAGCCTCCAGTTCCAGCCCCACTCGTTTCCAATGTTCATCCTATGACCACAAGAAGTAAAAATGGAGTTTTTAAGCCTAGATCCTTTCTGGCTGGTGTTGAACCAAGGACAATTCGGGCTACCCTGTCCATGCCTGAGTGGAAGGCTGCAATGGATGCAGAATTTAATGCCCTCATGCAAAACCAAACCTGGAAACTAGTTCCCCTTCCCCAGGGCAGAGAGGCAGTGGGTAGCAGATGGGTATTTCGGGTCAAGTACAACTCAGATGGTAGCTTACAAAAGTATAAAGCTCGTCTCGTGGCTCAAGGTTTTTCTCAGAGACCAGGCTTTGATTTCACGGAAACGTACAGCCCAGTGGTAAAACCCACTTCAATTCGGGTCGTGCTCACATTAGCATTGTCCAAAAATTGGAGAATCAAACAGCTTGATGTAAATAATGCTTTTTTGCATGGTGATCTGGCTGAAGAAGTGTACATGAAGCAGCCCAAAGGTTATGAAGTTGGTGATGGCAATTTGGTGTGCAAACTTACCAAAGCCCTCTATGGTTTGAAGCAGGCACCAAGAGCCTGGTATCACAAACTGTCCACAGCCTTGCATCATCTTGGGTTCAATGCAACAAAGTCTGATGTATCTGTCTTTACCAGGTTCAAGAATGGATCCTCGTTGTTTGTTTTGGTATATGTCGATGATATATTAATCACTGGAGATTCTGATGATGCAATCTCACTAGTAATCCAGCAGCTGAATGTTAAGTTTGCATTAAAGGATATGGGAGAACTTCACTACTTCCTTGGGGTCCAGGTTACTAAGACTGTCAATGGTGGTCTAGCTTTATCGCAAGAAAAATATGCCAAGGATCTGCTCAAAAAAGCAGATATGGAGACCTGCAAGCTCTGCTCTACTCCTCTGCCCTCCTCGGTAAAATTCTCTGCCTTTGGAGGAGCAGCCTTCAAAGACCCTAAGCTATACAGGTCAGTGGTGGGAAGTTTACAATACCTCACTGTCACTCGCCCAGAGTTAGCCTATTGTGTAGGTAAAGTCTCGCAGTTTATGCAAAATCCACTAGATGAACACTGGAAGCTAGTCAAAAGGGTGCTAAGATATGTGCAGGGGACACTCAATTTTGGTCTTCACCTATCCAAGACGAGTGTTAAGCAGGTTCAAGCATACAGTGATTCTGACTGGGGGGGAGACCCGGATGATAGGAAGTCCACTGGTGGTTTCTGTGTTTTTCTTGGAGGAAATCTAATCTCGTGGAGTTCAAAGAAGCAAAGTGTTGTTGCTAGATCCAGTACTGAGGCCGAGTACCGGGCCATGGCTGACCTAGTGGCTGAACTGCTTTGGATCAAGAACCTCATGATTGAGTTAAGAGCCCCACTTTCCACAGCTCCAATTGTTTATTGTGATAATTTGAGTGCTGTACTATTGACTGCAAATCCAATTTTGCACTCAAAGTCAAAGCACTTTGAGACTGACCTTCATTTTGTCCGAGATTATGTCACTAAGAGAATTGTTCAGGTAAGCCATGTTCCTGGAACTGCACAGCTGGCTGACATACTGACAAAGCCTCTACCCAGTACTGCATTTTTGGAGCTCAGGTCAAGACTGCTGGTTGAGGATCTGGCTAAGTATAGTAACAACAGTGGTACAAACAGGCTCAACAGAGGAGATCAAAAAGGGGAATTAGAGACATGACATCGAGTTGGAAATTAAAGCTAACAAGACTACAGTGCTGGAAGACTAGAAGAAGAGCTAAGAAGCAGGGGTCATGATAGAGTAAATCAATTAAACAGAATTGGTTAGCAGCTTCAGTAAAATGTGGATAGTTAGTTTAGTTTGTGAGTATTGGCATTGCTGTTAGTTAGAGTTAGCACGTGATTAGTTTTGTGTGGATTAGTTTTGTGATAACAAATTAGTTAGTTGACAGCTGTAGCTCTCCCTGGTTTAAATAGCTAGAGATGAGTTACTGTTCATCACTTTTCACTTTACCAATTCACAATACAAGAATCAGCTTTTCACTTTCTCTGTTCTCTCTGCTTTCATATTCCCTTTCCTCTTTGTTCTTCTCATGTATGGGCCTGATCATTCAGTTCCAATACCCCTTTTCTTCTAAATTTGATTAGTGCTTTCTTGATATTTTTGTAGTATTTTCTTATTATTTTATCTTAATATCTATTTTAAATTATTAGATGTATTTTTTTCATGATTCCTTTTCAAGGTGTAAAAACATTATAGATCATTATTGATATTTTCTTGGATTTGAATAATATCACCTCTTTTCTATTGTATTTAATTATATTTTAATTTTATATGTTTGTATTTTAACATTATTTTTCTTTTTTCCTAGTATGATTATTTTTGTGATGTTTTTTTTATTATTTTACATATATTCATAACACATCTAAAATAATAAACTAAAATTTATTTAAATTTGTGTTTATATTTTTCTTAACATAAATGATTTTTAACATTTAAAATAATAAGATAATACACAAATATTTTTTGTATAATCTAAAATTCACCTAAATCTGTGCTTAAATTAAAATGATATAAAATTTCAAAGTCATAATAATTAATTTTAGCGTCATGTGAATTTGCCGTATGTATTCTCAATGCTCTATAAAGTCCCTGATGAAACATATATAAAACCATCAATGTTGATTATTATATTTAATGAGAATTGAAATTATCCTACCACCAAATAATTAAAGTGGAGTTAAACTTCAAAATAGTTCCTGAAATTTACGAAATGCACCGATTTAGTCTCTGACTTTTCAATTACATTACTTATGTCCTCAAGATTGAAAAAACCAAATTCTAAAAACCGAACCGATTATCGAACCGATAATCTTTTAAATATTATCCAAATTAAAAGTATTACATCAACCACTATTATAATTTATCTAAATACAAACACAAAAGTCAAATAACAAAAAAATAAATAATCAATCACAAACCAATCAATTATTCGCCATCTTCATATTACATGTCAAATTGCTCATCTTCCATTCAATTCTTAATCTCAGGTATTGCATTAGAAACCCAAAAAAATATTTAATGAAGTAACAAAGGAGCTCTGTCCAGTGAATGTCCTCTTTTTAATTTATAGCTACCTGTAAATTGATATACCTCAATTTCATTCTCTTTCTAATAACAAGAAGTCAAGAACAATTAATTAAGACCAACATCATGAACAATTTAGCAAATTAAGATCAACAACATGAATAATTTATCAAATCAACACTAATAACATGAACAATTTATCAAATCAAGAACAGCAAACCATAACAATAACAATTTATAAAATTAACAAATTATCAAAAGGTCAAGAACAACATAACAATTTAACAATCTAAAATTTAAAAGTTAAGAATAGCACTAAAACATTAATTTATCAAATTAACAAGTTAATAAGATCAATTTGAACTGAAAATCAAAATAACAAGAACAACTAAAGCTTTAAAATATAGTAAACCAACAAGAAAACAAGAACTGGAACAACATACTAATCATTAAAAACAAAGCTGGAGCGCGGGGAACAGAACTTCTCGTTATGGGTTTTCTTAACATTCCACAAACTCATCTAAGAAAAACATAACATCTAAGGAAGCATATCTAAGATAGCTTGTCGTTCCTTCCTTGTGGACACCTGCATCAAGCTTAGAACTAAGGAATTGATGTGAAGAACATTGAATTACCTTTGTTTGTATTACTAATAGTGTTCAGTATTACATTGAATAACCTTTTGTCTAGTTCCTTCCCTGTGCACCTATATCAAAATAAAAAATAACAAACCACAAATACAATTTATCAAATTAATAAGTTATTAAAATGTCAAAACTAGCACAATCTAACAATTACAGTTTACAAAATCAATAACAGCCCCTAGAACAACAGTTTATCAAAGTAACAAATTAGAAAGATCAAGAGCATAACAAAATAAGTTAATATAGCAATCCAACAACTAAATAAGAACTAAAACTGCAACCTACTAATTAAAAGAACCACTAACTAAAACAAGATCTGCAATGTTCATCCAGTCATTGTTCTGCACAATTATCCCCAATTTAACCAAATGCCCAACTAAGTGATTAAGCATAAAAAAACCTAAGCAAGATCTTGAATGAATAAACTAAATCATACTAATATTACCAAGCAAAGGAGGAAAGGGACATCTCTGAATCTGAACAACAAATGAACAAAAAAAAGGAAAGAAACTAACCATTACTTTCGGTATGAGACTCTGAGAAATGAGCAATGAGCAGAGTATGAAGGAGAAGGAGCAAGAACACCGGTGATGAGAAGGTGAGGGCGACGGTCGACTAGGCAATGAGCACGACGACCCACGACGTGCGACGGGCTACCAGGAGAATATACAAGCGGAGGCACTGATTGTTTTGCGCTGAGTTGAGCCTTGCGGTGGTGGGGAAGACTGTAACCTAGGGTTGAGAGTTGAGAGAGGAAGGACTGAGGATTGGGGGAATGGCTTAGGGGAAAGTGGCTGGAGATGACAGTTGCTACGGCGGGGTGGCACGACAGTGGCTGGACGGAGCAAGCGACAGAGTGATGGAGGAGCTCGAAGGCCAAATGTTGCTGCGGGTAGTGTGTGTGTGAGTGAAGTGAGTGCTCAAGGACGGGAGAAGAGGATTAGGTTTTGCCATTTTGGTGGGAAATCTGAAAACCGGCCGGGTACCGGTTCGGTTCGACTGGCCGATTTCCGGCCGATTCGGCGGTTCAATAACAATTTTTAAAAAGAACGGTTATGACTTCTGTTCGAACCGAAAACCTCACTGGTTCACGGTTCGACCAGTTCGACCGCCGGTTCGAACCGATTTTCAGAACCTTGAAAAAAACACACCAAGTTCATCCCTTTGCAATTTTTCGTTCAAGTTGCTTCTCGGCGGGAGTGACCTGGCATTGACCTGGCACCCTGGAGTGTCTAACAGTTACATGAGGTAACAATTGAAAGTATTTAACCCAATTTAGTCGTAATCCCCTTTTTTTTTTACCCTAATTGTAGAAGTAGCACACCACTTCTTCTTCTTCTTCTTCTTCTTCCTTGTTCGTTTTCTTCGCCGTTGCTGTACTGGTTGGAACGATGGTTGAACGTTCAAATGAAGGTGATGGGAGTTCTATTTGATCAACAACAAAGATGCCAAGTTGGAGCAGAACCTTGCGAGTGTCAGAGCGGTATGGGTGTGGGAAACGTCCTGTGCTCCAATGGTTTGGAACAGATACTCACCCAAATAAGTCCTTTTTTGGATGCCCAAATTATAACGTGAGTGTTTTTTAAGAATTATTGTTGAGTTTTTTTATGCTAACTCTTAAATTTGCTACACACAAAGTAGTGGAAAAAGATGGTGCAAGTTTTTTCGAATGGCAGACATTGTAAAAGATGATAATGGAAATTTAGAAGATGCTACAGCAAATAACAATGAAGAAGTGAGCGTCAGTCTTGCTTTGAGGATTAACAATTTGGAGGCTGAATTAAGGACCTAAAAATATATAATACAAATGTTAGGATTGATGATTTTTTTCTTGTTAGTTGTTATTTTAGCTGTGATGGTAAAAATATAACAATTGCGTTTAAAAGCATATGTTTATGAATATATGGGCACTCCTTGATTTATTGGTACGGTCTGTGTAGATAGATTACGAAAATAAAAACCAAATTGAACGAATAGAAGAAGTAAATTAATAATAGCAGTTTTTTTAATTATAATTAACACATTGTCAATGTAACACATATAAACACCATAAAATAGCAATCAGAAAGAAACACAAGAAGATCTCCAAATTTAAAGGGTCATTGTAAAGTATTTACTACAAAAAAAAAAGAAACCATACAGTCTAGTTATGTACTATTCTTAAATAGAAATAACAAAAAAAAATTGATTCCGAAATTCCTTTAATCAAACATCAGCAGCTAATACATTCAATATCAAGTATTTTTCTTTCTTGGTGCTTTGAATATCAGAGTTGGAAAAAACTTCAGAAAATTTGCTAACCTAGAAGATGTTGCTGCACTTGCTCCTTGTATGGGATCAACAGAAGCAGTTACTAGTGGTTTAGAGTTTCTCCTTTTGGTTGGTAATTTATGTGGCCTTTTTGTTATTGTTGGTGGTGGTGCCTGATTAAAATTAGGAAAGTTATTGTTAGTTTGAATTAGTGTGAATAAGGAGCTATGACAAAAAAGTAGAAAATAAATGTTAGGATCAAATTTTATCTCATCTTGTGTTCCACCATAATTTGGTGGGGATAAGTCAATTCCCACGGGTGGTGGAAGATTGTCTGTGATAGTAACAGCCACATGTGGAGGATTTTAGATACCTGTACCAGGAGGAGCTTCAACTACTTGTGGTGCCTCTTTGACAGTATTGCTTGCTTCAGCTGCAGGTGTACTCCCAATAGGAGTAGCTTTGGACTTGGCAGTCGCCACAGTAGCCACTGCAGCTACAAGAACAGTAGCAAGCTCATCAGCTCTCTTTTTTTACATCCCCTTTTGGTGTGGTCTTTTATTTCACAATATGTGCATGTGAATGGTTTCAGATGTCTCTTTAGACTAACAGTTGGTTTAGCTTTCTTATTTCCATGAGTACCCTTATCAGCATCCTTTCTTCTTTTTGGTTGTGAGTTTTTCTAGTTTTTGTTTAATATTAGGAGCTTGTGGATGATTGTAGATTGATTTTTTTCACATGGATTGACTTGGGAGAGAATTGATATGATGTGCATAGGTCTTCTTCTATGACTCTATTGTGACCAAAGGGTGACAAAAATCCTTAGGTCTCTTGTTCACTCGTGCAAGAGCAGCACAAGCATGAACACAGGAAATGCCTACAGTAAATTAATCATTTCCAATTTAACTCCAGACCATCATATAATAATTCAAGTAAGGCCACTTATATTGAAACTAAAAAATAAAGTTGTTGTAAAAGTAAAAAACATTACCTGTTAACATTCAGAACTGGCAGTTATAAAGTCTTTTTCCTAGATCAACAACTATATTTGTTGGGTGTCCATGAACCTCAAAACTTTTCATAGTCTTTATCTCTAGTCCATACATGGACCCAATTCTTTTATTCTTTCCTAACCTTTTCTAACTGGCTCTGAATAACAGGAGAAAATTTTCCGACATGGTTGTTCAACTTTACTTTGTTCTTTGCAATCGATCTCATAACAAACATCCTTGCCTCTTCAAGCAATGTGATGATTGACTTGCTCCTAGCCTCCTTGATCCGTGCATTGAAAATTTCACATGCATTGTTGGAAATATTATCCAGCTTTGGCCTGTGGAAAAATTAAGACTTTGTCTATGAATGCCTCGACCATTTGTTGAGGTATGTCCATGCTTCTTCACTCACCCTCTTTATCTTGTCCATGTTGTCCATAAAGTCTTGGAATATGGTTGAGGTAGCACACTCCCAAAGAAATCTCCTCAGCTCAAGATCCTTCCATTGTTTGTTGAAATTTTGCCATAGGTGTCGTACACAGAAACGATGATGGACCTGTGGCATTACCTCTTCCACAGCAGAAATCAAGTCCTGCATATGACATACAGATGTAGTAGAAACCAAACTAGTAGAAACCAATTTCATACCATCTATGTTACATAGAAATATATATAATTTATAACAGGTGCATGCATTTTCATCTACTTAAATAGATCAACCAATTAATTTTATCCAGAATTTATCTCTTGATTATAACAACAAACATAACATGTAGGATTTTTTTGATTGAAATTGTTGTTAGTTTATATATAGTTCAACATGCTGTTATGTTTTTTGATTCTAATTTTAATTTGTTTGGACTGGATTGATTGATTTTCTATTGAATTTATGTAATGTGCTGCTGATTGTTGTGTCATTGATGCTGATTTGTGTGAATTGATATTGAAGAAATACTTGGTTGTGCTATTTCTTGTTGTTTCATAGTTTTGCACGCCAAGTGCTCGATTATATGCCGCTATATCTAATTTGTGTTTTAGTTGATAATTAGTATTATGCCAAGTTAGATTTAATTTTTAGTTTTGACTAGAGGATTTAAGTTGTTAAGATATGTTAGATTTAAACTATTAAGTTGTACTCATTTACTATGTCAATGTAAGTGCATTAATTTTAGGATTATTCTAATTCATATGTATAGTTATTGAAGAAATAATTTATTTTAAGGCAACAATTAACACTCATTTTTTAAATCTTGGTAAAATTTAACTTAATTCCCTATATTTTCAAATAATATATAATGATTAACGTTACATATAATGACATTCTTTGAGATTTAAATATCAATATATATGATGCCGTTATTAATATATACAATAAGGGCAAAGCCTCACATATTAGAAGGGAAAATAGTCCCTCCCAATTTAAATTTTTTATGTATATAGTCCTTTAATTTTTACATTGCCCCTTAATTTTCGTTTTTCTCCCCTTCTAAAGTTATACTTTTTTTATATTGGCCCCTTCTTAAAAATTACTCTAGTTTTGCCCCTGTATACAATAGTATAAATAAGTTAATATATTCTGCTAGAAATATTGTGAATTTAATTGAATTTTGACTGATGTTGTGGATTGAGGTTGGTTAGATTTGTGGAGACCGTAAAGATGGATGTATGTCCAATTTTAGGGGAGGTTATATCAAATTTTATTAGAAATAATATAAATGTTGAAGGATTTGTATTGTATGTATGCTTATTAGTGTTACCTGTTATTCTCTTTGCAGACATGACAACAGGTAACAGAGGTGTCACGAGTTGATCTCATGGTCATGGTAGAGGGAAGGTTTCAACCGGTACCCCAGGGACTTCTTCGTCATCGCCCTCTACCCCGACTATCCCGTCAACCCTAATAATATCACAGGCAGGTCCACTAGACCAACAGTTCATTATGGTCCCGAACCCCCAACTACGTTGCTCCTTTTACTACGCCCCCTCCAACTCCAACGATAGAAACTGCGATGGATGATTCCTCTAATGCGTCTCAAACAGATGCTCCTCCATTACCGCATATCATACATATGAGGATTTGGCTTGATGGCATACATGCATGAGTACTATTTTAATGTCTTTTATCCGCAATCTATTTTGAATGTGTTAAATTTTATGTTTTTTTATGTGTTTACTAATCTTAAGTTTTTCATTGATAAGTTTATACCAAACAACAATGCATGTACACAAGAGATCTCCAATGTGATTAAGTCCATGTACGACAACCCACGGCCGAGCTACATGAAGATCCCTGCTGAGACCAGAGAGCAATGATTTTAGAAGTTGGCGGTAAGAACCTAATGTTGTTGAATTAACTGTATTTTATTTTGACTAACAAATATTATTGAATTACTTTGTGTAGAAGAAATTTATATAAGATAGAGAACATGATATCTTGATCAATAAGATCTCTGACAACTAGATAGCTAGGCGATTTCAGTAGATGATGCAGGACATTTGTCAAGGAAACAACCACCTTATGATTTGGCTTTGTCTAGATATTAAGAAGGAACTCAACATCCATTTTAGTACTAATGAAGGGTTCAAGCATCCTTGTCTGTCAAACAGAACTAGTAGGGATTTACTGAGGTCGTTGAAGTATACTGGTGGCTCGGCGACTTTCATGAAGATGAAGAGCAGGTTGGTATATAATTTGTTAAGCTTTATTAATTATTACTTGAATATTTGTTACTTGAATGATTTTATTGGTTGGTTTCAATATGTGTAGTCAAAGTCATTGGAGCGTGAGGCGACATTAGTGGAGACCTTCAAGTATACCCATACGTTGAAGGCCAACAAGGAGAGATTTGTTGATGAGTGGTTTGCAGCTCATTTTGTGAGTTTCAATTAATTCTAGGTTTGAAATGTATTCGATTTAAAGTCAATTAATTGTCATCCTAATCACAACATATGTTACACAGGAGAACTACACGCAAAGATTGGAGGCCACGACCCAGCAAACTCGACCTAGTGAGGATGACCCTGGCTCCAGTGCCTAAGTCGTAGAGTTTAGCACGAGACCGCCTCTGAGCCCTACAAGAATCGCGTTTATGAGTTGGGGTCGTTCTTCACTAGCGACCTCCACACCTCCACAATGGCAGCTTTATCTGCCTCTGCCTCTGCCAATACTCCTACTGGCCGATCCCGACAAAGTTGTCGATTTGAGGGAGCAGGTGCAGAGGCTCACACAAGAGTTTCACCAATAAGCTCAGCATTCTGAACAGAGGTACAACAAGCTTCTTGCACGCATGGGAGACACCGTTGCCATCATGTCGAAGCTGATAGAAAAGCTAGAGCGGCTAGAGTTTGTGAGACTAGATGGCGGTGTACAATGGTGTTGCTGGTGGGGCACCAACATCAGCACCTAGTTCGTCGCCTCAGCAAGGGAAAGACGACGACGACGACGATTATCGAGATCCGTGCGGTTTAGGGATTTAATTTATTTTATGTCTATTTCATTGTATTTTACTTCTTTAACTTTTTATGATATTCATGTCATTGATATTTAATAAAATTATTAGTTGATTTTTGGTATTTAGAATTTGTGCACTAATTTTGTAAAAAAAAATTAATTTGACTATTAATTGTGCGCTAATTGTGCAAAAAAAAAAGAAAAAATTGCATGCCGTCGGATTTACCAGTGGAATAATCCAATAGTAAATGGGCGCCACAAAACATAATATGGCGCCAAAATTACGATAAAAAACTCGACAGTAACCAACCGCTTATCTTTGTTGCATTAATTGCAAAATATGATGCAAAATCCGCTGGTAATTAGTGTTGGATGAAGTAATCCGCCCAGTAAATAGTTTTCGGTACCGTTTATACTGTCAAATGCATTTCGACAGTAATTTCGACGGTACTCAGCATTTTTTGTGGTGTAATTGAAGCATTTTTATTAATTTGCAATGCATTACATATCTTATTTACAATGTAAACGAAATAAGAATGCTTATATCTCGTTTGCATACGTGACACATGGGAGAGAACGACCAACACATATCTTGTTTAGAGTGTAAATGAGATATAACACTTTTTTTGTTTACACTGTAAATGAGATATTGGAAAAGTTATGATGTTTGTACTGTAAATGAGATAAAGTATGACAAATTTTGAGTAGCTATAAAAGGATATTCAACCATTTGTATTCTCCACAAATATTTCACTTCTTCTTTTTCTCTGTTTTTCTTCTAAAAATTAATAAAAAATATCTAATGGTCATGGATATGTGGTTGCAAGTTCTATCCCAATTGTCATATAAGAAACAGTGACATTGGGGTGATATTTAAGTGTGATAACCCTATTATGTTGCACACTCGGATATTAAATTCTTTGTTTAAGCTAAAGAGTCTAATATTGACAAACATTGGTGCTCGCGGCCCAAAAGAGCTTGGAAGAATTGGGTATAGGTTGCTAGCACTGATGGAAAATGGAGTTTTCAATTTCATCTATTTTGGCTTTATGGCAATGAGCATATGCACCTCATGTTTGATATCCATGGGAGAATCATGGCAAAATAAGTTATGGAGCTTTCTGCAGAGGTTGGTGATGTTGGTGGTGATGGATCTAGCCACTTGAATTTTGTCCAAGATGACCCACCTCTTGTACCACCACCGTTTTACTATGCTATTCTAGTGGTAGACATGGACATGGATGGTGAGGAATTCGATGAGAAGTATGTTGTTGATAGCGATAGTGTTTCTTCTGGGGATGATGAGGAGGAGGAGTTTGTACCAGAGATTCTGGTTGTGGCTTCAGTTCGGTATCTTTATCCTGCCCCACAACTAATTCTGGCCTTATCAGTTGTACTCAGTCACTATCATACATTAGATCTGAACGCGATGCTCAAGAAAATCCTATTTTCCAACATGGGTGGAGATAATTACAACATATACGGTAGTGTGGAGTTTCGCATTAGCCACAGATTCAAAAGTTGAGAGGAAGTAATGCAAGGTGTGAAGAATTACAACATTCAAAGAAATATTAAGTACCGAGTTGTGGAGTCGGATTGATTAAAGTACTATATGCATTGCCAACAATTTATAGCAGGATGTCCTTGGAGAATCCGTGTTGTCCTCTGACAGAATCCTGGATATTGGTGATGTCAAGTATAATTATGGTGTATATTTTTATTTATCATGATTATTTTGGTTATAAATGCCTATTGTATATTTTTTATTTTGTTAGGGAGGTGCATAAATTTGGAGGTGCACACACCTGTTTAGCCTCCACCATGTCTTAGGACCATTAACAATTGAACAACATTCTCATTTGTAGTGTCATCCTACCCCTCATACAGTCCAGCCTATCAGTCACTATCGTTGTTCTACAAGGTAGAGTTAGGCAAAGCTATCACTTTAAACCCTTATACAAAAAGTCTGGATGGCAAAGCAAAAGGCAATTGCACAGATATACGATGATTGGGATGATTCATATAATAAGGTGCTGAGGTTGCTACAAATATGCATATTTGTTTTCCTGGAACAATATGTGATTTTAGGGCCATACTGTACTATGATGGATACTTGGTGGTACGCGATTGCAGCCAATTTGATAAGGTATTCTAGGCTTTTCGTGCCTGTATGGAGGCTTTCAAGCACTGCAAGCCCTTCGTCTTCGTCGATGGCACGCATCTGTATGGCAAATATGGTAATGTGTTGCTAATTGGAGTGGCACAAGTTAGTAACAGTAATATCCTTCCTGTGGTATTTGTAATTGTTGAGTCTGAGACTACGAAGTCCTGAATGTTCTTCCTTACCAACTTAAGACAACAAATGACACCACAAAAAAGATTTTTTATTATATCTAATAGATCCCAAGAAATCAAGACTGCACTTAGAGCTGATAATAGTGGTTGAAAGCCTCCTAGAGTGTTTCATGCTTATTGTGTCAAGCACATGGCCGCAAACTTCATGTCTCATTTCAAATCTGGCAAGGGAAAGTGATATCTCATGAATGTTGCTTATAGTCCAAGCAAGACTAGGTACGAGTAGTACATGGATGTTTTAAGAAGTTTTTCGTGTGAGATGGTAGACTAGGCCGATAGATTCAACAAGAAAATATGATTACAAGATTGTGATAACAATCGCAGGTTTGGGCACATGACAATGAACCTCTCCGAGTACATGAATGCAATTCTAAAGGATACACATTATTTACCAATTTCAACCATCATTAGATGTACTTACGAGAGGCTACAGAAGTTGTTCGTCAGGAAGGGTAGGAAGGCACAAACACAACTAATAGCGGGTAACTAGTATTCTCAGTGGCTGATAGCTACTGTTGAAAATAACAAGGAGGGAATTTCTAAGATGTGTATTACGCATTGCGATAGAAAGGCCTCAGTGTTTATGGTGGAGGAGTTTCAGCCGTTTGAGGGTTGGTCTCAAGATTTATTTCGTGTTTGGTTGAGTGTGGACACGTGTGACTGTGGCCTTTTTTAATCACTTCATTTCCATGTTGTCACGCATTTGCTGTTTGTGCCGCCGCAAGTATTGAGTGGGGCATATATGTTCATCTGATGTACACGCAAGAGGCTGTGTTCAAGGTATACGAGGTAGAGTTTCCCCCGATACCAGACAAGAAGCTATGGTCAGAAACTCAGAATGGTATAGAACATGGTTGCATCTAATCCCGCTATGCATATGAAAGCAACTGGCAGACCAGTTTCTACCAGATTTCGTAACAAGGTGGATAAGGCTTAGCGCCAAGAGAAACAGTGTTCTGTAGAAAAACCGGGCATACTCAGAAAGGCTATCCCATTCAACCCACAGAGGATACCTAGCTGTGTCGTGACTGTTGAAGTATATCGTTTGCACTAGTTGTGTCTTGTATTTTTATGGTGTCATTATCTTTTTTTTGTTTATTTCATTTATTAGCAATTGAATGCAAAATCTAAATTAGTATTCAACTTACTTTATTCATGTAAACTTGAAAATAGTTACTAAACCAATAAGTGTCGATACACAAACCAAATATCTGATAAAGTACATAATACAATCTGAATAATACATAATACACAAAATAAATGAAGTACATAATACAATCTGAATAATACAAAAAGCAAGTAAAGTGGATCATTGGTGCTGGTCAGGCGGGTAATGCAAGCAATGCCCAGTGCCACAGAATGGAGGTTGTGTCTGCCGAGAGGGTCTGCCACATCATGGAGCTGGAGGAGGCTATGCGTGCAGTGGTGGAGGGTGCGTAAGATGTGGAGACACATGACTGTCATAGTACTGCACATACAGATATGACTGTATCTGGTAACGAGGCTATACAAGTGGATAAAGTGGTGGTGGCGGCATCAGCTGTGATGTAGTCATCAACCGTCTATAGTCGACCAATGGGGGTGTCACATACTGAGCACCAGAGTGGACATCTGTGCTGTATGAGGTGTTAAGCCCTACTGACAAGTAAGGAACCCACATAGGGGTGGTAGTAGGGCGGGTTTTTGCCCTACCTGACCCCGCCCCGCCCTCCTTACACTCCACTACTACCCACCCCACCCCTACCCGCGGGTAGTAGGCTACTCTACCCTAACCTACCCCCACGGGTACCCGCCCCTATAAAAAGTAAATGACATTTTAAATTTTACACATTCATATATAAATCAAGATAGAAACTTAAAATTCATAACTAAATTAAAATACAAACATAAGATTCATACAATGTCAAATAAGTTCAAATTAAAAAAAAGTCCATACAATATCAAATAACTAAACTAAAATACAAACATAAAGAAATTGCATCATTAAAATATAAAAAAATCTTCAATCCTTATTCTTGATCACTTTCCACATCATCATCATTAAAAGTTTGAAGGTCAAGATTCAAACCTAAAAATCAAAAGAGATAGCAATTAATAAATTAATCAGTATTATTTAATTTATCCTACAACCAAAAATTTGAATGCACAATTTCAAAATAATAAATAATTCTGCTAATTTTTTAATATTTCTTTGTTACTAATATAATAAGCCGATGCACCAACTACTGTTGCAATTATTCAAAATTCACAGGGATATATAAGTGTGCAGGATAATAAAGAGATTCAATAGCTAGAGGGCATAAATAAAATATAATGGTCCTTTTTTATATTGATTAAAAAAACTCTCTATATATATGTACTCAATGACAATTACAAATTCTTGTCCACAATTCAATATGATAGAACAACAGTAAGACACTTTAACGAACATAATAAAGGCAAAATCATATAAAGTAACAAATGCTAGCACCTATAAAGAAATTTATGTCTTGCACATAGAAAATTTACAGGATCATATGATAATAATGTATAAAGAAGATCATCATACAAATTACTTAAGAAAGCTACTAATTGAAGCATGACGAGAGAAATGCAGCAGTTTCAGTTATGTAACAAAAGCCATGCTTCTCAATTTTTCAATCTTCTATAATTTGCTTAACATAAGATTAATGGTAGAATCTAATCTTCTCTACTTTTTTCCCCTACCAAGGATAACACTGCCGCACATTACTAATTCTGCTAATTTCAAATGCCCAATTCTCTCCATAATTATAACACCTTGAGCATATTCCCTTTCATAAACCAAATCACTCTAATCTTGAAGGGTCCATTCAGTACTCGATGACAATTGCAAAATCAGACTAAAATCAAAATTCAAAATGCGTAAAAATGATAAATCAAAACTAAACATGCACTTCTTATCAGTCAAAAATATTGTTATCAAAACTAAATATGCACTTATTATCAATCAAAACAACTTTAATTTTTCAAATCTGGTAGAGCATGCTTGTGGGATGGCAAATCTGTAAAGATAGATGGGCTCAAAGACTTACCGGCAGTCAGAGACAGAGGAAAAGGGCTCTGGTAACAGGCTTACATGCAACAACAACAGTCAAGCTCACAGTGACGGTGACCAAACGATAAATCTGTAGAAGAACAAGAGAAGAACTTAGATCTCACAATGATGGAGAGACAGAGAGCACGAGAGAGCTAGAGAGAGAGAGATGAACTTACGGAGCTGTGCGAGCTGAGCAGCGAGGGCGAGGAGTTGCGCGGCTGAGCAGCGACAAGCCGAGCAGGCGGGAGGTGAGAAATGACAGTAAAGAGTAGTGGGACTAAGTGGTGACACCAAGAAATTGCGACGACGGCAAGGAGCTGCGGCAACGACAAGGAACTGTGGTGAGGGCGCAATGGTGGGGAGGGATGAGAGACTGAGCTGAAGAGCAAAGAGCTTTGGTTCTTTGAGGAAGAAGACGTCCAACTTGGGATTTTGGGACTTGGGGTTGGTGTTTGATGGTTGGTGGATTAGAGGCAAACCCTAATCTCTAAAAACATATATATATTAAGTACTCTGGGGCGGGTAGGGACGGGTTTACCCTGACCCCGACCCCGCCCCGCCCCGCTCATCAACCCGCCACGGTTCAGACCCGCCCCGCTCTAGGTCGGGTTCAAACCCGCCCCGACCGGGTAAGGGCGGGCGGGTACGGGTACTGTTGCCATCCCTATCGAGAAATGATTCTCCAGCCTTGTTTTCCTAGCATAGCTAGATTAAAGGCTTTTAAATCTTTGACGATGGAGACCTTGTCTGGAACTCTGCCCTCTGCTCGTGTAGAACTCCTCCGTAATATGTTGCATAGTATGCTGGTCAATGGTATGAATCTAAAATGCCTTATCAAACTAGATTTCCTCAACCATAGAGGCCTCATGACGATTGCTCAATGCACCAAGAGTCACCCAGCCAGGTGGGGCCACAAAAGGATCGTCCTGAACTAGCTGTGTGTGTGATCCTGGTGGTGGTGGTGGTGAGCCTCCTCGCGCGGCTAGTATGTCACCATGCTATTCCTGCCAGTCATATTCTGCCTCTTTCTTAGACTCGACATCTAACCACTCCCTACGAGACTTGACCTACTTCTTTCGGGGCACTACAGCTCCTCTGTAGTCCCTATCAACCCTTTCTATCCTAGTCGGCCTTCGACTGTCTGCTCGAACCTCCTTGGAACGCCTACGACGATCAAGGACATTCCGGAGAAGGTCAAGCACGTCCCTAGGCTGACTGGCGGTAGGCTACACATTATCCGAAAGAGTAAAAAGTCCTGGGATCATCAAACACGTCCTAGTCGGACAGATGTCTAATGCGACAGGAATGCTGGAACCAGCCCCCAATACTCCAACATAGGCTGATAGGCACTATATGGCTAAAAAGAGATCTTATGGCCTTCCTCAAGTAGAACCCTCCATCTATCATATCACTTCTAATGACGAGTGGGCCACAACACGTCTTCACCCCGTCGTGTGGTGGTTAGGAACCGGTAGATATTAACCGGGTCTCCAAGCATTGGCTGCTCACCACTGAACTGGAATTTCACCAGGTCAACATGGTGAAACTCAACAATGTTAAAGTAGACAAGAAAAACAATACTCATCCATATCCCCTACTTTGTCTTCTCTCTCAACCAGTCCAAACAGATGGCCTGCAGGACTGGGTCGTCGTACAACATCCATAAAAATTGCAAAATAAAGTCTAATACAATCATCAGGTTCAGTTCATTATATAGGAGAACTAATCATTTATATATAACTAACTAAAACAGTTTCACGCACCTCATCCAATTGTAACTGGTCCAATAAAAGACGCCATCGGAAAACTCGTTAGTCAAATTGGTCCCAACTCTGTTGGGTCATGCTTATCAACCTGTAAAAATATGCAACAATAACAATCTCTCAATTTATGAAACACGTAAGACCCTGAATTTTTGAAAATTAAATAATTAATTATTTATTTGTCATTATATTTATTGAGATTTTGTTTTTAAAAAAATTATTTTACAAAAAATAATTAAATAAAATTTTATGATTATTAAAGTTTAATTTAATTATGACTTATTCTATTATTTTAAATTATTTATTAAAAATTATTTTAATAGACAAAACTTTAAATTAATTTTTATTAACATAACACGTAGTTACCTTCCATTTAATAATCATCATCCTCTTTACTTCATCACCGAGTTCAACTTGAGGAACAAAAGAAAGAGAACTGACCGAGACCGAGAGAGAAAGAGGGAAATTGAAGTTTCTTTGATCTTTCGACTTCGATTTCTTCTGATTCGTAATATCAATAAAAAATTAAATTTGATAAAAGTATTTATATTTTTTTTTTATATATTGACATCATTTTTGTTCGGTAAAAGTTGACAATGACGTAACTTTTCTTCTCTTTAAGTTCAGCCAATTGGAGTTCTAGAAGGCACAAATAATTTCTGACGTATTCTTCTTCGCCAGCTCGGTTAAAAAACCTTTCCAGAATTTCGAGTATTTTGATTTTGTACGGAGGTAGGATTTGGTAATTTTGTAATAAATAAATGTGAATTTTTTAAGTGAATGTTAATTTGGTTGATTATTGTTTGAGTTTGAATGAGGTTATGTTGAATTATTGTTGTTACTTGTGATTTGTTGGTTTGGCTAGGAGGAACAGCTCAGCTGTGGTTATTTTAATAATTTTGGGACTGTTGTAATATGATATTTTGAGAAAATTGATGAGATTTGATAGTTGAAAGATTAAATTAAAAGCGGAGAAAAACCGGTAATCGAAAAACCCAAAAATGAAATAAAACACAAGTAATATTTTGAAAGGAAAGGGCTAAGGGTTCTGGTTTTGGTATAAGAAAAAGATTAGTATTTAAACTTTATTTTTGAAGGATAACGTTGTATTCGTATATAAAAATTAAGGTACAATTTGTAAATTATATAAGTTTTCGGGTATTTTAGGTAATAAATAAAGTACGGGAGTAAAAATGAATATTTTATAAAAGTTCAGGGTTACTTTTATAAATATAAAAATAAGTGAGGGTTCAAATATAATTTTATAAAATATTACGATTAAAAACAAAATATTAAAAAGTTTGTGATTTAGAAAGTAATTAATAAAAGTTTAAAAATAAGGTTTTATAACCTAAGTTTTCAGAAAAAATATATATTATTTACCATTTAAATTATCTTATTTATAATATTATTATCATTTTATTAAGAATATTTAAGTCAAAGAAGAGCAAACAGAAGAATTCTAAAAGCTTTAGAGAACACAGACTTAATTAAAGTAATTTATAATTCTTTTCCATAAGACGCTGAGGAATAGGTGAGAGAATAATGCGAAGATAAATTTCATTATGGAATGTTAGGAAAGAAAAGAAAAGGAAAGAAAAATATTAAAGAACCTCTGCCACAAGAGAGCAGAGAACAAATATTAAAAGAATCTAAAGAACCTCTGCCACAAGAGGATAGAGAGCGAAAATAAAAGAATATATTAACTAAAAAAGCTCTCTGCCACAGGAGAGCAGAGAGCAAAGATTAGAAGAATTTAAAGGAATCTCTGCCACAGGAGGGCAGAGCACAGAAAAGAAAAAAAAGAAAGAAAGAACGAAAAAAAGGAGATAAGCAGAGATATTGTTTGGCATTGAGAACGAGTTGAGATGATTGTGTACTTGCTGAAAATGAGCAAAGATATGGTGGTGAGTCCACTAAGATTCGCTTCCAGAGATACATCGGTCAATCTGGGGGATGGTCGCACCTGTAAGATAGAAGTTGCTTACAGAGGTTATCGATACATACATTGGCTAGAGAGAGCCTCACCTGTAAGATCGAGGTTGCTTACAGAGGTTAGCTTGCATACCTCGGCTCAAGAGAGTCACACCTGTAGTTGCTTGCAGAGGTTATGGCACTGAAAACCAAACTCAGACAAAGGTTGCTGAGTTACGTCGGGAGCGGGTCGAAACCGATAGATGAGCTCATTACCTGCACTAGGGATAGACATGCATCATACTTGTTTGCACATTTTTGTTTGTGAGTGTGTTTCCTGTGATTGTTGGTGTGCTAATGGCTGTTTGAATTATGTGTTCTATAATTGTTGAATTGGATTGTCCTTTGTTGACTGTTATTGCTGACCAAGTATATATATATAGTGAACTAAACTTCTAACGCCGACCATACTAAGAACTCCCCAGTTCTTATCCCCTATTTCCATCCCTTTCTGCTATAAGCGCGAAGGTTTAGTGCGGAGCTACAGAAGCATAGAAGATTATATTCACGAGTTGAATTGTTATAATTTATTTTCCCCTCATCATTTATTATTTTTAGTTTTTAGAGGGATAAGATTTGTTTTTGAGAATCTTGATATAAGTCTATATATATAAAGCTATGTGAATATATACTTTTATGGTTAAGTGATTTAAAATAAAGTCTCCTTTTGATTTCTTAATTAAAGTATCGGTTCGTATTTGCAAAGGCTCAATATTAAAAGATAGTATAGAATAAAAAGGTTTAGAGGTACGTGACGCCTAGGCTTTTAGTACGATTATGAGGTGCTAAAAGTTAGGGTGTTACATTATAGTATTAGAGCAGTTTGTTCTTGTTAGTGCCTTGAGAATTGACTGACTATACTTCTTTGCATACTCTAAGTGTCTGTCATGCAGTAGGACTTGTCCTAACGACAAGAGTTTGAGTTTCACATGCCTGAATTTCTATTGATTAATGTTGTTAGTCAACCGTTGCAACTCTCATGGTATTAGGTCTGGCCAACTTAATACTGATGATTTGTGTATACGAGAACACTAATGGATTATCATGGACGAAATAGAAGTAATAGGTAACGTAAATCGTGAATTTTGGAAGCGTTAGAAGTTGCGTCTAAGGGCTGCTCAGTTGAAGTTCCTTTCTTAGAAAAGTGAACTAATTATTCTCCAAATCTTGTTCCTTGTTCATATGCATTTTTCATTCGATCTTAACTGCATATGTTTGGTCGAATTCCCTGGGATATTCGCTTTTCCTTAGGTATCAAGCCTACCTTGTAACTTCTGCTTTGCAATCACACTTCTTCCTTATCATCTTTATGCCATGTGAAAACTCGAGTATTTGAAATTGTATATGTATCATGAGTTGAGACTTTTTGTTTTTATCCATAAGGTATTTTAAAAAAGTAAAATGTTAAAACTATGTAATATTTTGTGAAATATCCTAATTTTTAGGACGAAAATTCCTATAAGTGAAGTGGGATGTAAGACCCTAAATTTTTAAAAATTAAATAATTAATTATTTATGTGTCATTATATTTATTAAGATTTTGTTTTTAAGAAAATTATTTTACCAAATATAATTAAATAAAATTTTATGAGGATTGAAGTTTAATTTAATTATCACTTATTCTATTAGTTTAAATTATTTATTAAAAACTATTTTAATAGGTAAAAATTTAAATTTATTATTATTATTATTATTATTATTATTATTATTTAATTCTATTCTTTTGGCCGAATGCCATCAAGAAAGCCAAACGTGACTTACAAGCGCGCGTGCGCACTGGTGTGGTAATTTATAACTACAAACTAACCGGTAAGTGTACCGGGTCGTACCAAGTAATACTTGAGGTGAGTAAAGGTTGATTGCACGAGAGTTGATGGATCAAGCAACAATCGTTGGTTAAACCACTTAGTTAGACAAACAAAAAATAATGTTGAGTGTTTAAAGAGTATTAAATAGTAAATTCAGAATTTAAAGATAGCAGGTGAATAAGTTGGGAATAAAATATGGGAGAAAATAGTTAAGGCTTCAGAGTTATCTATTTTCCTAATTGATTTTTCTTATTGACTATTTTAATCATGCAAGATTTAATTCATGGAAAACTATATGTGACTAAACTCTAATTCCTTAGACCTTTCTAATCTCCTCTAAAATTCATTAACTGCCAATTCCTTCGTCAATTAATTCCAATTAGAGGGTGATGATCAAATTCCAGTTTATATGCCACAAAAATCCTAATTATTCAAAAATAAGAGGATTATATGTCACGTATCCCGTTAAATCCAGATAATTAGAATTTAGGAGAAATTATTTTCAAGCTGTTGTTCAAGTAAAGAGCTTTTCTAAGTTATACAAGAACTTAATTAGAACATGTGTCATACTTCCGTTTCACCCAAATTCATAAAATAAAGAACGAAAATAATTCTTGAAATATAAATCAAAACATGAATTAAAATAGAAAAATAATATTATCAATCCATACAATAGACAGAGCTCCTAACCTTAACAGTGGAGGTTTAGTTGCTCATGATTCAGAGAAAATAAGGATTCAGGTAAACTGTAGAATACCGAATGTAAATTGGCATAGAATCCTCATATCTTTTATATCTAATCCTAATCTATTCTATTATATAAAAATTGGATGTCTGTACTTAATGATGGAGCTGACGTGGCATGCTTTGGAGAGTATTTTTCGATTTAATTATTTTAACTCATTCAATACAATTTATTACCATGACTTAATTATATAAGCTAATTGATTTGTTTAGATATTTAAATATTAATATAATTTATTATAATATATATTACTTAATTAATTTTACTATATTAATTGTAATTTGTTATATTAGTTAATTAATTTATTCATTTATAAAGTCTGAAATAGAATAAATAATTTGTTGTTTATTCTAATTGAATTCATTAAATTTAATTATACATTATATATGAATTAATAATAATTTATAAATCACTCTAATTTATAATATTCAATAAAATAATTTGGTCTTAACGTGTTAATTAAATATTATATACGCACAGAAAAATAAATACAAAGATGATTTATATAATATTGATAATATTATATTAGTACAGTGATTTTTTTGTTTTGATATCATATAGTATTGATAATGATAATATTATTATATAGTATTATATAAACTTTCTAATATTAGTATAGAAAATTGAAAAATTATTCCTTATGACAATCATTTTTAGTGGAATAGTGTGTCCCTTATATAGTATTGATAATTGTTGCTTAATTTAAAGTAATTATATGTTGCTATCTATGATTTTAATCTCATTTATCCAAATCAAAAGTAATAATGAGTTATTTAATTTAACATTTATGACAATAAATGAGATCACCATTATATAAGTCATTTAATCTGAAATTACTTAATTTACGATTATAATTAATATATGTATTATCCATAAATATATTAAGAAATAATAATTTCCTAACAATCTTCTACTTGGGTTATAAATATATATTTTCCTGAGATAACCTCTTATAAATTTTACGCGCAAATCTGAATGTTATTTCTCTTATTACTTTAATAATCTAATCTATCTCATATATTAGTTATGAAATTACCGAAACTTTTATCACATTAGTGTCACAACAAAACGACGATGATCCCATACTAAAATACTCAACCACATAGATCAAATTTGGATGAAAAAATTCAGAAATTACATGCGAAAATGATCTCATGCATGTCTATTTTTAACTTGAATAAAAATTCTATTTTATTCGGTGACAGACTCAAAATTCAGAAATTACATGCGAAAATGATTTCATGCATGTCTATTTTTAACTTGAATAAAAATTCTATTTTATTCGGTGACAGACTCAGATGAAACTGCAACGGCAACGTCCGGGCTCATAGCAAAGGCGACTAAGTGATGAGTCTGTAGAAGAAGAGAAGAACTTAAAAGACTCACAATGAGAGAGAGAGAGAGAGAGAGAGAGAGAGAGAGAAATTTACCTAGAGAAAAGAAACTCGGCAGGAGAATGGTGGCGACGGGCTCAACAACGACGGTAACGGAATGAACAACGACGATAACATAAGATGTGAACAGTGACGGACCCAGAAAAATTTAGTAATGGGGACAAAAATATAATAAAATTTAGGTATAGAAATTTTTTTCTTGCTTCCCACGATATTCAACAAGTTAAGGACTAATCCGTCATTAATTTGAATTCCATTTAAGAATCTACAATTGGCCGGCAACGAGTTGCTATACATACGAGACAGAATTCGAACCCTCAGTACTTACTTAAGCGGACGACTATGTTGATCACTTGATCAATCTAAATTGGTTTAGATATATTCAAAATTTAAAATTAGAACTATCTAATACATATTGATAAGAATTAGAAATATACACACAATCATTATTATAATATTTAAAATAATAAAAATATAATTTCATACACATAGTATAATATTTAAAATAACAAAAAAATATTCATAAGGACTTTTTTTATTTTTAACATGATTAAATATTATTTTTTTATATATATTTTAAAACAATTATTTAACTTAATTGTCAAATCTACTCATTATAATTTTTATAGTATAAATAAATTTTTTAACCAAAATAATTACAGTATATTAATACATAGATAATATTTTTTTATCTTAAACACAATTTTTAAAAAATAACTAGTGTTAAGTTTAATAAAATATTTTTTAACATAAAATACAAAAGAACTATTTATATTTTATTTTGAGACAAATATAATATAATAAGTGGTATATATGTATATAAGTATTACTTTTTTTAAACAAAATTTGTGGGGGCAAATGCCCCTTCTATATTAAACGTGGGTCCGTCTCTGGCTGTGAAGGAAGATGGGAGTTGTAAATAGGTAAGCAGCGATGGACTCAGCAACAAAATGACGGGAGCTATGCGATTTTTTTTGTAAAGAAGTCGGGAAGAAGAAGATTTTAGATGAGGATGACTGAGTTTATCTTGCATGGCTATATAGTATATACTGAAGCTATGAATCATGTGTGATGTGAGGCAAATCCTAATTCTTAAAAAGTGTTTATATGTATATATTTGGGGCGGGTACACCCTAAACCCGACCATACACTGTCTGGAGCAAAATTTGTCCCGACTCGGGTCAAGTTATTACCCTTTTCATCCAGGTATGGACAGGTCGGGTACCCGCGTATTTGAAAACTCCTGCCAAGTCTAACCACGTATTGATACTCTATTTAATAAGGTTTATCGCTAGCCAATGGATTGCTATATACACAAGGCGAGATTCTAACATAATAGTTGTTTAAGCGGACGAGTGAGATGATCTATATATATTATTTAATTTTTTAATAAAATATAATTTTATGTATTATCCCGTACAACGTACGGGAACATACACTAGTTAATTTAAAATCTAATATCTAAAATTAAGATAATATCTTTTCCTATAATATTTAAATTCAAATCAGAATTAATTATGGAAATCAGCAAGTCTTCAAGTGATGGATGGGGACCACTTGCTTTGTAGGACCCACGCATAAATTGGGAATTTATGAGAAGTGTTCCCCTGATTCCTCCGTTCTGCAACCTCTAATATGTGTTTTCTGGGTTTAAAACTGGGTTAAAAACAGCCCAGAAATCGCTCCCAGTGTTTTTTGCGTTTTCTGCACGTGGCGTATGTCACGCGTACGCGTCAGTCACGCATACGCGTCAAGTACGTGCATGCGTCGCTGTGCAATCTTTGCTTTTCATGCGTACGCGTCAGGCACGCGCACGCGTCGCCATGGAAAGCTCCAAATCACGCGCACGCGTCGGGTACACGCGCGCGTCGCTCTTTGCTGTCCTCTCCTTTAATTCTTATACTGCAGGAACTCCATCAACTCCAATCAAATGCTACCTAAAATAAACAAAATTGCACGAGACTCAAAGTAGCATCCTAGTGGCTAAAAGACAATTAATTCTTGATTAAACTTAACAAATTAAATGCAAATTCACTAGGAAAAGATAAGAAAGATGCTCACGCATCTCAACACCAAACTTGAATTGTTGCTTGTCCTCAAGCAACCAAACTAATATAGGCTAAGGATGTGAATTTGCATGAGAATGAGAATTCGATTAAGCTCAAGTCTATTCTTAAAATGGGGTTTATTCATTGTAATTTTGAATAGTTTTAGCATCTCACTCTCCTTTGAATCAGAGGAATGTCAGTGTCATTCGGAATTAGAATCCGGATCATATTATGAATTCTCTGATCTTTATACTCCAGTTTAATCCTTGAACACAACATGATTTTCTTTAATTTATTTTTCTTTGGTGCTTTGCACCTTGAGCCTAGCCGTGACTTTAAATGTTTTGTCTCAAGGGTTACTTGACACAGAAACACCACAAGCACTTAACTGGGGAACTCTCTTTAAGTTCTGATTTTTCTTTTAGTTACTCCCAGACAGTGGTGCTCAAAACCTTTGGCATACTCTGTTAAACACACTTGGTCTCGACTCTAAGTGTTCTGTCTCAAGGGTTACTTGACACAATCACACCACAAGCATATGACTAGGGAAAAAACTCTTTGAGCTTTTAATCATGTTTGACCTCCCTAGTTATTGATGCTCAGAGTCTTGGACCTTGATTTTATAGTTTCTTTTTCTTTTGTTGTTTCTTTTACTTCAAGGATTAAATTTTTGTTTGTTTCAAAGAAGTCATAATAATTCTCTAAATTCCTATTCCTTATACATCAACATCCCTTAATTCAAATTCAAATATGCACTGTTCATGTCATGCATTCAAAATCACAATTAATACCACCACATTTAAGTAATAAGGCTCCTCTTAAATATAAACTCAATTTCTCATGTAATACATCACTTAAATTCTTTTCTTTTTAGATTCTAGCATAGTGAGTGGTACATGAGACAATTTATTATAATTAAATCTAAATCTAAGAACTAAAAGTACTAAAGATCATGCAGGCAATCAAAGCAACAGAAAACAGAGGACAACAAAATAGGAATAGAAGAGAAATAAAATAAAAGGAACTCAACCACCTCAGTTATGCTGGTGGCCATCTCATTCCTCTATAAAGTACATTCATCTCCCTTTGGTGCTAAACAGAAAAGCCAAAAGCAAAGCATCAACACCAAACTTAAAGGATTGCTTGTCCTCAAGCAAAGAAGAACTGAAAACAAGAAGAAAAGAATATTATGATGAAAGAAGAAGAAAAGGATAAAAGAACAAGAGAGAATTAGGATTTGGAAGAGAAAGAATGAAAAAACAAACAGGGCGGCGTGATGGGTAAGAGCTGCAACGCGTTTGACGCGTACGCATGGGTGGCCATGTGGTGAGGGCGACGCGTACGCGTGGTCTGAATTACGCGGCTAGCACAGTACAAGCGCGGGCCATTACAACTCTCAGCCATGCAACCATTTACGCCAATTTCTAGGGCAACGCATACGCGTCAGGGATGCGTACGCGTGGACTGCTGAAAGCCCAGGCGACACATACGCGTGAAGGATGCGTACGCGTGAACAAGTTTGTGCGTCTAGCACACTTCCAGCCCCAAGCCAACACAACTCTCTAGCTTAACACCTTTTACGCCGATTTTACACACCCACGCGTGCGCGTGCTTGACGCGTACTCGTGGAGTGCCAAAATTCCAAATGACGTGCACGCGTCATGGACACGTACACGTGAGCATATTTGTGCGTAAGACACACTTCCTTCGCCACTCCTGCGCATCTCTCGGGCAAGTTTCCTGCGTCTCTCGTCTTTTTTTTTTCAGTTCAGTTCCTGTTCTAAAATAGCTGCATGATAAGATAAAACTCAACAAAAATTAAATAAATAAGAAAATTACTACTATGAAAATAACTAAGGATACGAAATTATCGGGTTACCTCCCGATAAGCGCTTCTTTAACGTCACTAGCTTGACGGTCAGTTCTGCTAATTCAGCAGATGAACGGACCTCTGGCAATCTATCTCGCCTCCAAGATAATGTTTCAACCTCTGGCCATTCACTGTAAATTTCCTATCAGAATTCTCTTCCTGTATTTCTACATGACCATATGGTGAAGCTTCGGTAACCACAAACGGTCCTGACCACTGGGATTTCAGCTTCCCTGGAAAGAATTTGAGCCTTGAATTATATAGAAGCACTCTCTGTCCTGGCTCAAAGACTCTGATGGCAATCTTCTTGTCATGCAATAACTTGGTTCTCTCCTTATAGAGCTTGCCGTTCTCATAGTATGAGTATTTGAATTCATCAAGCTCATTTAACTGAAGCATTCGCTTAATTCCTGCAGCTTCTGAATCAAGATTTAGATACTTGATTGCCCAGTAAGCTTTATGTTCCAGCTCAACTGGCAAGTGACAGGCTTTGCCATAGACCAACTGGTAAGGGAACATGCCAATGGGAGTCTTGTACGCTGTCTGGTATGCCCAGAGAGCATCATCAAACTTCCTAGACCAGTCCTTTCTTGAAACACTGACGGTCTTCTCTAGAATCCTCTTGAGTTCCCTGTTAGAAACATCCACCTGTCCACTTGTCTGAGGATGATAGGGGGTTGCCACTTTATGACGGACTCCATATCTCTACAGAAGAGAGTCCAGCTGTCTATTATAGAAGTGGCTTCCTCCATCACTAATGAGTGTCCTCGGGACACCAAACCGGCTAAAGATATATCTCTGAAGAAAGCTCATTACCACCTTTGCATCATTGGTGGGTAGAGCCACAGCTTCCACCCACTTGGACACATAGTCAACTGCCACTAGAATATAGTTGTTTGAATGTGAGGGTGGAAAAGGTTCCATGAAGTCAATACCCCACACATCAAACAACTCAACCTCAAGAATCCCCTGCTGTGGCATTTCATGGTTGGCAGGGAAATTCATGGCTTTTTCACATCTGTCACAGTGCTTCATAAATGGTCTTGCATCCCTGAAGAGAGTCGGCCAGTAAAACCTGCTTTGAAGGACCTTTGTAGCTGTCCTTTCACCACCAAAGTGGCCTCCATAATCAGAACCATGACAGTGCCAAAGAATCTACTGTGTTTCTTCATCTGGGACACATCTTCTGATTATACCATCTGAACACCTTTTAAAAAGGTATGGTTCCTCCCAAACGTAGTACTTCGCATAAGTCAATAGCTTCTTTACTTGTTGCCTACTGTACTCCCCTGGAATATAGTTCATGGCTTTGTAATTTGCAATATTCGCAAACCGCGGAGCCTGCTGAATGAGGAACAAATGCTCATCAAGAAACGTCTCAAACACAGCTATGGATGGTTGTTCTCCTGCTTCAGGCGCAATTCTGGAGAGATGGTAAGCTACTTGATTTTCTGACCCTTTCCTGTCTTTTATCTCAATATCAAACTCCTGAAGGAGTAATACCCATCTGATTAATCTTGGTTTAGAATCCTGTTTGGTTAGAAGGTACTTCAAAGTAGCATGATCAGTGTAAATAATAACCTTAGAACCAAGTAAATAAGACCAAAACTTATCAACAGCATACACAACAGCTAATAATTCCTTTTCTGTAGTTGTGTAATTCTTTTGAGCATCATTTAACACACAGCTAGCATAATAAATGACATGTACAAGCTTGCCATGCCTCTGCCCTAAGACCGCTCCTATAGCAAAGTCACTGGCATCACACATGAATTCAAATGGTAAGTCCCAGTCAGGGGGAGCTATAACGGGAGCAGAGGTAAGGTTTGCTTTCAAAGTTTCAAAAGCATGTAGACATTCAGCATCAAACACAAAAGGAACATCAATAACCAATAGGTTGCTCAATGGTTTAGTAATTTTAGAAAAGTCCTTTATAAATCTCCTATAAAAGCCTGCATGGCCCAAAAAACTTCTGACTGCCTTAACATTAGCTGGTGGTGGTAATTTTTCAATTACCTCCACCTTTGCTCTATCAACCTCAATCCCCTTACTTAAAATCCGGTGTCCAAGAACAATATCTTCTGTGACCATAAAATGGCATTTTTTCCAATTCAAAACAAGGTTTGATTCTTGACACAGTTTCAAGACAAGAGATAAATGCGTAAGGCAGGATTCAAAAGAATTACCAAAAACAGAAAAGTCATCCATAAATACCTCAATGAACTTTTCAACCATGTCAGAAAAAATTGAAAGCATACACCTCTGAAAAGTTGCTGGAGCATTACAAAGTCAAAATGGCATTCTTCTGTAGGCAAATACTCCAAAGGGGCATGTGAATGCTGTCTTCTCTTGATCTTGAGGGTCCAATGCAATTTGATTATATCCAGAATATCCATCTAGAAATCAATAAAAAGCATGACCAGCTAACCTCTCAAGCATTTGATCAATGAAAGGTAGGAAAAATGATCCTTCCTTGCAGCAGTGTTGAGCCTCCTGTAGTCTATACACATTCTCCATCATGTGATTGTTCTTGTAGGGATAAGCTCATTCTTTTCATTCTTGATCACTGTCATCCCTCCTTTATTAGGAACTACTTGCACAGGACTTACCCAAGGACTGTCAGAAATAGGGTAAATAATACCTGCTTCCCATAATTTCATTAGCTCTTTTTGGACCACCTCTTTCATGGTTGGATTGAATCTCCATTTTCTGGTTGCACAACCGGTTTAGCATCATCTTCAAGAAGGATCTTGTGCATACACTTGATTGGACTAATCCCCTTCAAGTCACTAATGGTCCACCCAGGAGCTGTTTTATGGCTCTTGAGCACTGAAACAAACGCCTCTTCCCCTTCAGGCTTCAGAGAAGAGCTAATAATCACCGGATATGAATCATTTTCCCCCAAGAACACATATTTCAGAGAAGAAAGTAAAGGTTTTAGCTCAAGCTTGGGGGCTTCCTCCTCTTCTTTAGGCGTGTGAACGACAGCTTTCTGAGGTGGTGAATCATCAACTTCTATTAATTCATACTCAGAAGCAGGATCCAGGATGTCATCAAGTACCTCAGTCTCCAGTACCTCTTGAACAAGGGGTTCAATAACATCTATTTTCATACACCCTTCAGAATCATTAGGGTGCTTGAGAGCTTCTAAAACATTGAGGACCACCTGTTCTTCATTGACCCTCAGGGTTAATTCACCCTTTTGCACATCAATTAGAGCTCTACCTATAGATGAAAAAGGTCTACTAAGTATAATAGAGGATTTTACCTCCTCTTCCATGTCAAATATAACGAAATCAACAGGGAAAATAAATGGTCCTACTTTAATAAGTAAATCCTCAACAACACCCACAAGTGGGTTTTACCTCCTCAATTTGAAGCTTTTTCATCACTGAAAGTGGCATCAGGTTGATGCTAGCTCCAAGATCACATAAAGCTCTCTGAATGGTGACATCTCCAATGGTGCAAGGAATTATAAAGCTCCCTGAATCTGGCATCTTCTCAGGAAGGTTGTGTTGAATAATTACACTGCATTCCTTGGTTAACACCACTGTTTCTTGTTCCTTTCAATTCCTCTTGTACGTCAACAATTCTTTCATAAATTTAGCATAGAGAGGCATTTGTTCAAGAGCCTCTGCAAAAGGAATGTTGATCTGTAGCTTCTTGAAGACATCTAGAAATTTAGAGAACTGCTTTTCTTTGGAAGCCTTCTAAAGCCTCTGAGGATATGGCATTTTTGGCTTGTATTCAGGAGCCTTTGGCAAGGTAGGATAAGTGTCAAGAGAATCAGGGAATGGGTTGTCTGCACGCTTAGGAGGGGCGTGCTCTACTTCTTCCTTCTTCTCCTCTGGGGTTTCTTTTCCAACTAACTCTTTATTGACTTTGGTCTCAGAGCTAGTTACTTTACCACTTCTCAATTGGATAACCTTGCAATCTTCTCTTGGGTTTACCACTGTATCACCTGGAAATGTACTTGCGGACCTCTCAGGTAATTGCTTGCTCATTTGGCCCATTTGCACTTCCAAGTTTCTAATGGAGGCTCTGATTTCCTGCATAAAACTCCTCATCATCTCCCAGTTAGAATTTTCTTGAGATTTGGAGTTTGCCTGCTGAGGTGGTTGTTGTTGCTGAGACTGAAGTTGGCGGTTATTGTAATTGTTCTGTTCGAAGCCGTCTTGAGAATTATTGTTGAAATTCTGAGGTCTCTGAGGTTGGTCCCTCCACCCAAAATTTGGGTGATTTCACCATCATTGATTGTATGTTTTAGAATATGGGTCATTATTGAGATTTCTAGGACCACTCCCCATGTAATTGACCTGTTCAGAAGAGGATTGAGTATAATCAAAATTATCATTTTGCACAAAATTACCTATCATGTCATAATAGACCTCTTGAGGTGGATTTTGGGTGTTGATAGCTGAGACTTGCATGTCACCCATCTGTTGAGTAAGTAGATTTATTTGCTGAGACATAAGCTTGTTTTGAGCAAGAAGAGCATTAAGAGCTTCTACTTCCATAACACCCTTCTTCTGAGGAGCCTCAGAGTTCACCGAATTTTTGTTAGATGAGTATAAATATTGGTTGCTAGCAACTAATTTAATAAACTCAATAGTCTCCTCCGGTGTCTTCTTTTTGTGCAGTGAACCACCAGCAGAATTATCTAAGCACATCTTGGACATTTCACCCAAACCTTCATAAAAAATGTCTAGTTAGGTCCACTTGGAGAACATGTCCGGAGGATATTGCCTAATCAGTAGCATGTATGTCTCCCAAGCTTCATAAAGAGTTTCACGATCCTTCTGCCTGAAGGTCTGAACCTCCACCCTAAGCTTAGTCAGCTTCTTTGGTGGGAAAAATTTAGTGAGAAACTCAATAACAACCTTGTTTCAAGTATCCAAACTCTCCTTGGGTTGGGAATCTAGCCATAGCTTTGCTCCATCCCTCAGAGCAAACGGGAAGAGCATGAGTTTGTACACCTTTAGGTTTACTCCATTTGTCTTCACAGTATCACAAACCTGTAGAAAATTGGAAATAAATTGATTTGTGTCTTCGTGGAGAAGACCGTGATACTGGCAGTTTTGTTGCACTAGGGTGACCAATTGTGGCTTCAACTCAAATTTGTTCGCAGCTATAGGAGGCACCACAATACTTTTTCCATAAAGATCTGCAGTAGGAGCGGAGTAAGAGCAAAGCACTCTCCTTTGTTGCTCATTCCCATTCGAATTTGCCACATTAGCATTAGCAGCATCATTAGGATCCATAGTGGATTTTGCAGCTTTGTAAAGTCTTGCCTGTTGTAAACGTCGCCTGAAAGTCCTTTCAGGTTCAGGATCAAAGTCTAAGAGATGTTCTTTGTCTCTGTTCCTGCGCATAAATAGACAAAAGACAAGAAAATATGGAACTCTCTACGTCAGAGTGTAGAGAATTCCCAGTGAGGTAACCTGAACTAGGAAACACCAAACTTAATTTCAGAAATTACTAAAAATATTAGTGCTATTAAATATTTTTTTTGAAAATATTTAAAGCAAAATTTAAATAAAATAAAAAATAAAATGCCTAATCTAAGAAATCAAACAACTAATAATTGTTAATCACTATCAATCCCCGGCAACGGCGCCAAAAACTTGGTGTGGTAATTTACAACCACAAATTAACCAGCAAGTGCACGGGGTCGTACCAAGTATTACCTCAGGTGAGTGAGGGTCGATCCCACGATGATTGTTGGATCAAGCAACAATGGTTGGTTAAACTACTTAGTTAGGCAAACAAAAAATAGTGTTGAGTGTTCAAAGAGCATTAAATAGTAAATTCAGAGTTTAAACACAGCAGGAGAATAAATTGAGAATAAAATATGGGAGAAAAAGTTAAGGTTTCAGAGTTATCTATTTTTCTGATTGATTTTTTTATTGACTATTTTAATCATGCAAGATTTAATTCATGGCAAACTATATGTGACTAGACCCTAATTCCTTAGACCTTTCTAGTCTCCTCTAAAATTCATTAACTGCCAATTCCTTCGTCAATTAATTCCAATTAGAGGGTGATGATCAAATTCCAGTTTATATGCCACAAAAATCCTAATTATCCAAAAATAAGAGGATTATATGTCACGTATCCCGTTAAATCCAGATAATTAGAATTTAGGAGAATTTATTTTCAAGCTGTTGTTCAAGTAAAGAGCTTTTACAAGTTATACAAGAACTCAATTAGAATATGGGTCATACTTCCGTTCCACCCAAATTCATAAAATAAAGAACGAAAAAAATTCTTGAAATATAAATCAAAACATGAATTAAAATAAAAAAATAATATTATCAATCCATACAATAGACAGAGCTCCTAACCTTAACAGTGGAGGTTTAGTTGCTCATGACTCAGAGAAAATAAGGATTCAGGTAAACTGTAGAATACCGAATGTAAATTGGCATAGAATCCTCATATCTTTTATATCTAATCCTAATTAATTAAAATCTAATATCTAAAATTAAGATAATATATTTTCCTATAATATTTAAATTCAAATCAGAATTAATTATGGAAATCAGCAAGTCTTCAAGTGATGGATGGGGACCACTTGCTTTGTAGGACCCACGCCTAAATTGGGAAGTAATGAGAAGTGTTCCCCTGATTCCTCCATTATGCAGCCTCTGATCTGTGCTTTCTGGGCCAAAAACTGGGTCAAAAATAGCCCAAAAATTCCTCCAGCATTTTCTGCGTTTTCTGCACGTGCACATGTCACGCGTACGCGTCGATGGTCTTCTTTGTGTGTCACGCGTACATGTTAAGTACACGCACGCGTCGCTGTGCAATCTTTGCTTTTCACGCGTACGCGTCAGGCACGCACACGCGTCGCCATGGAAAGCTCCAAATCACGCGCACGCGTCAGGTACTCGCGCATCGCTCTTCTCTATCATCTCCGTTTATTCTTATGCTGCAGAAACTCTATCAAATCCAGCCGAATGCTACCTAAAATAAACAAAGTTGCACGAGACTCAAAGTAGCATCCATAGTGGCTAAAAGACAATTAATTCTTGATTAAACTTAACAAATTAAATGCAAATTCATATGGAAAAGATAAGAAAGATGCTCACATATAAAGCACACACACACACATGCCATCAAGAAAGCCAAACATGGCTTGCACACACACAGGTTCTGAAAATCGGTTCAACCACACACACACCAAGATTCTGAAAATTGGTTCGGATTGGCCGAACGAACCGTGAACTGCTTAAGAAAACGACTCGGGCTAATGTCAAAACTGCAGATTTCAAAAATTGCAATTGAACCGGTTAACTGGCCGGGAACCAGTTTATCGAACCAAACCGTGACCTGACCGATTTTTTGAAAAGGGGATCCAAACGTCGCCGTTTCAGCTACTACAGTTAGCTTAGCCCTAACTCAGTTGCCCATATCTGAATTTCACTCATTCCAGAATGCTCTGCCTCTCTCACATAGACTCAGTAGTCATTCCAGGGCAGGGTTCCTCTCAATCGAGCTCCTGGCCGTCCATCACCTCCCTCCAGCCACTGCCTCATGCCGCCACCGTCGTTCTTTTGAGCAGCCACCGTATGCTCGCTCACTTTTCCTCTATTGTGCAGAAGCCATTAATATCAACCTTCCCTTCCATCGCGCAGCCATCGCAACCTTCCTCCGTCCCGCAACCTAGCTTGGTTACGTTCGAAGCCCATCGCACAGCTACTCTTCCTTGTCTTGGTCACTCAATGAAACTGTCTCCCTCTTGCATGCTCTGTTGAAGGCTTCTTCTAGCTTCTAGTATTTTTTTTAATTAACTATATTGAACCATTGTTTGATTCTGTGAAGCTTTGTGAACTGTGAAGTATTGAAGTCACTGAAGAGTGAACTGATTTACTGAAGTGTGAAGCTCTGTGAATATTTTTTTATTAGTTATGATTGAATAATTGTTTGATTTTTCTAGCTTCTAGTTCTACATAATTTCTTTTATTAACTATGTGATTTACTGATTTTTATTTTTCTGTGAACTGTGAAGTGTGAACCAAGGTTCTGTAAACTCAAACTGTTAACTGATTCAACTAAAGTTACAGAACTGAACTGTGAACTTTGTTGAATAATTGTGAATAATTATTGTTAGTTAAGCTGTGAAGTGTGAACTACTAAATTTATTTGTTTGTTGAATAATTGTGAATAATTTTGGATGTTGTTTGTTGTGAACTTGAGATTATTGGGTTGGAGTAGGTTGTTGTGATATTGTAATTGGAAAAAACCATTATTTGAGTTTGTATTTGAATGAAATCATAACATTCTGGTTTATGTAGTACTTTTAATTTGGATGATATTTTAAGGTTTATATTAGACTATAATTATGTTTTAATACATTTATTTATATTTTATTTATTATTTTACTATAAAACGGTTTTTTCGATTCAACCACGGTCTAACTGGTTAAACCTATGAACTAGTAAACCAGTAGCTAAAGCGGTTCGATGACCGGTTTAGTTTTTAGAACCTTGCATTTAATTAATGTTTGATTCAATTCTAAGGTGTTGTTTTCTTTCTTAATCCTATGAATCTGGAGTGGAACAGAAATATGACCCCTGATTCTACCTGAGCTCTTTGTGATACTGTGACCAAGGTGGCTTGAGCTACAGCTGGAAAATACTCCTCCTAAATTGAGGGTTACCTGCGGCTGATTGGGATATGTGACATGAAATCCTGTCAGTTTTGGGTAATTAAGGTTTTTGTGGCGCTAAACTAGAATGCTGAGCTTCACCCTCGTTTGAATCGAACAACCACTGACCCCGGCTTTTGATGAGAATCAAAGAAGATGAAATTGCCACGGAATTGGGGTTTAATCATTTATAGTTTGTCATGTAATGAATCATTCATTGTTAAAATAGTCAG
>NC_029774.3:35242313-35243052 GCF_000817695.3 Arachis duranensis
TCCAAAATATCAAGGAAACTTAGCTCCAATTAGATGAGCGGGACTAGTAGCTTTTTGCCTCCGAACAGTTTTGGCATCTCACTCTATCCTTTGAAGTTCAGAATGATTAGCATCTATAGGAACTCAGAACTCGGATAGTGTTATTGATTCTCCTAGTTAAGTATAATGATTCTTGAACATAGCTAGTGTATGAGTCTTGGCTGTGGCCCAAAGCACTCTGTTTTCCAGTATTACCACCGGATATATACATGCCACAGACACATAATTGGGTAAGCCTTTTCAGATTGTGACCCAGCTTTGCTAGAGTCCCCAATTAGAGGTGTCCAGGGTTCTTAAGCACACTCTTTTTGCCTTGGATCACAACTTTATTTCTTTCTTTTTCTTTCTCTTTCTTTCTTCTCTCTTTTTTTTTCGAAAAAAATTTTTTTTTTGTATCCACTGCTTTTTCTTGCTTCAAGAATCAATTAAATGATTTTTTAGATCCTCAATAACAGTTCTCTTTTTCCTCATCCTTTCAAGAGCCAACAATTTTTAACATTCTCAAAACAACAAATTCAAGAGACATATGCACTGTTCAGGCATTCATTCAGAAAACAAAACGTATTGTCACCACATCAAACTAATTCAACTAGTTTCAAGGATAAATTTCGAAATCCTGTACTTCTTGTTCTTTTGTGATTAAAGCAAAATTTTTTATTTAAGAGAGGTGATGGATTCATAGGACATTCATAGCTTTAAG
>NC_029774.3:35244818-35245061 GCF_000817695.3 Arachis duranensis
TTTAAAAACAAAATCTTGGTCCCCCCACCTTTCTGGCGTTAAACGCCCAGAATGGCACCCATTCTGGCGTTTAACGCCCATTTGTTGCCCCTTTTGGGCGTTTAACGCCCAGCCAGGTGCCCTGGCTGGCGTTAAACGCCAGAATTCCTTTATCACTGGGCATTTTTCTAAAACGCCCAAGATGCTGCACACCTGGCGTTAAACGCCCAGAATGGTGCCCATTCTGGCGTTTAACGCCCAAAA
>NC_029774.3:35245682-35245820 GCF_000817695.3 Arachis duranensis
TCGTTCCAGGATTCTTTTTAGCTCTCTGTTAGAGACTTCAGCTTGCCCATTTGTCTATGGGTGATACGGAGTTGCCACTTTGTGGCTAATTCCATATCTAACCATAGCAGAGTATAGCTGTCTATTGCAGAAATGAGT
>NC_029774.3:35250076-35250884 GCF_000817695.3 Arachis duranensis
TTTGAGGATAAGGCATCTTGGCTTTATATTCTTCAACCTTAGATGCTGCAGGTTTATTCCTTACAGAAGTGGTTGAAGAAGCCTTGTTAGGGGGATTACTGTCAGCACTCTCAGGTGTCTGATCTTCCCTTGGCGTCTGAATGCCAGGATTGGGTGGAAAATGGGCGTTTAATGCCAACTTTTCCCCCTTTTCTGGCGTTTGAACGCCCGAACTGGGCAGGGAATGGGCGTTTAACGCCAGCTTTCCCTCCCTTTCTGGCGTTTGAACGCCAATAACATTCCTCTCTGGGCTCTTACTGTCCTCAGAGGGATTTTGAACAGTGGTTTGGTTATCCCCTATCAATTGTTCCTTGTTTGGCTTTTTGCTACTTTGAGCAGTATTATTCAGTGTCTTCCCACTCCTCAGTTGAACTGCTTGACATTCCTCTGTTATCTGTTTAGATATTTGCTGTTTTGCTTGATTCAACTACAGTTCTATGTTCTTGTTAGCAACTTTAGTTTCATGGAGCATTTCTTTAAATTCTGCTAACTGTTCTATCATCAGGAGCAATTGTTGATTAAGCTCAATCATCTGTTCTTGAGGATTAGGATCAGTGACTACTGTCATGACTTCCTCTTTTGGAGAGAACTCATTGCTAGAGTACAAATATTGGTTTCTAGCAACAGTGTCTATAAGCTCTTGAGCTTCTTCAATTGTCTTCCTCATGTGGATAGATCCACCAGCTGAGTGGTCTAAAGACATCTGAGCTTTTTCTGTAAGCCCATAGTAGAAGATGTCTAACTGTACCCACTCTGAAAACATTTCAGA
>NC_029774.3:35250911-35251377 GCF_000817695.3 Arachis duranensis
TCTTCCTGTGGAAGACCGGAATACTGGCAGTTTTGCTGCACTATGATAATGAGTTGAGGATTTAGCTCAAAGCTGCTTGCTTTGACGGGAGGTGTACAGATGCTACTCCCATATGCAGCTGTAATAGGGTTAGCATATGACCCCAGAGTCCTTTTAGACTGATCAATCCCACTTAAGTCCATCATGGATAAAGGGAAATGATATGGATTGCAAATAGATAAATTTTGTTTTTTTTTTAATTAACCGAAAAAATAAAATAAAACAACAGGAAATTAAAATAAAAAAATTCGAAAATCAAAAAGAAAATAAGATCAAAGCAAATTGAGAACTGAATCAATTAGTTAATTAAAAAGATTTTGAGATTAGCAATTAGAAAGATATGATTGAAAAATTTTTATGAAAAAGATTTGATTTTTGAAAAGAGGAAAGAGAAAAACAACAAAATGACACCAAACTTAAAATTTTT
>NC_029774.3:35252396-35262087 GCF_000817695.3 Arachis duranensis
ATGAGTAAATGACTTAAAAATCCACTTCCGGGCCCACTTGGTGTGTGCTTGGGCTGAGCATTGAAGCATTTTCGTGTAGAGACTCTTCTTGGAGTTAAACGCCAGCTTTTGTGCCAGTTTGGGCGTTTAACTCCCATTTTTGTGCCAGTTCCAGCGTTTAACGCTGGGATTTCTGAGGGTGACTTTGAACGCCGGTTTGGGCCATCAAATCTTGGGCAAAGTATGGACTATCATATATTGCTGGAAAGCCCAGGATGTCTACGTTCCAACGCCGTTGAGAGCGCGCCAATTGGGCTTCTGTAGCTCCAGAAAATCCACTTCGAGTGCAGGGAGGTCAGAATCCAACAGCATCTGCAGTCCTTTTCAGTCTCTGAATCAGATTTTTGCTCAGGATCCTCAATTTCAGCCAGAAAATACCTGAAATCACAGAAAAATACACAAACTCATAGTAAAGTCTAGAAAAGTGAATTTTAACTAAAAACTAATAAAAATATACTAAAAACTAACTAGATCATACCAAAAACATACTAAAAACAATGCCAAAAAGCGTATAAATTATCCGCTCATCACTTCCACTTAATAATCATCATCCTCTTTACTTCATCACTGAATTGATCTTGAGGAATAAAAGAAAGAGAATTGACCAAGAGAGAAAGAGAGAAACCTAAGCTTCTTCGACCTTCCTATTTCGATTTTTTGTGATCCGTAACTCCAATAAAAAAATATAATCCAATAAAAGTGTTCGTATCTTTCTCCTCTACACGTTGGCATCACTTTTGTTCGGTAGAAGTTGATGGTGACGTAACTTCCCTTCTCTTTCAGTTCGGCCAATTAGAGTTCTAAGAGGCACAAACTATTTTTGACGTATTCTTCTTCGACTGCTCTGTCAAAAAGCTTCTCTGGAGTGTAGAGTATTTTGATTTCATACGGAGGTAGAGTTTGGTAACTTTATAATAATTAAATGTGAATTTGATAAGTGAATGTTGATTTGGTTGATTGTTGTTTGAGTTTGAATGAGTTTATGTTGAATTATTGTTGTTGCTTGTGATTTGTTGGTTTGGCTTGGAGGAAAAGCTCAGTTGTGGTTATTTTAATGATTTCAGGACTGTTGTGATATGGTATTTTGAGAAAATTGATGAGATTTGGTAGTTGAAAGATTAAATTAAAAGCGGAGAAAAATTGGTAACCGAAAAACTCAAAAATAGAATAAAACACAAGTGATATTTTGAAAGGAAAGGGCTAAGGGTTCTGGTTTTGGTATAAGAGAAAGACTAGTATTTAAACTTTATTTTTGAAGGACAACATTGTATTCGTATATAAAAATTAAGGTACAATTTGTAAATTATATAAGTTTCCGGGTATTTTGGGTAATAAATAAAGTACGGAAGTAAAAATGGGTATTTTATAAAAGTTCAGGGTTACTTTTATAAATATAAAAATAAGTGAGGGTTCAAATATAATTTTATAAAATATTACAGTTAAAAATAAAATATTAAAAAGTTTGTGATTTAGAAAGTAATTAATAAAAGTTTAAAAATAAGGTTTTATAAACTAAGTTTTTAAAATATATATATATTATTTACCATTTAAATTATCTTATTTATAATATTATTATCATTTTATTAAGAATATTTAAGTCAAAGAAGAGCAAACAAAAGAACTCTTAAAAGCTTTAGAGAACGGAGACTTAATTAAAGTAATTTATTATTCTTTTCCATAAGATACTTAGGAAAATGCGAGAGAATAATGCAAAGATAAATTATATTATGGAATGTTAGGAAAGAAAAGAAAAAGAAAGGAAAATATTAAAGAACCTCTGCCACAGAAGAGCAGAGAACAAATATTAAAAGAATCTAAAGAACCTCAGTCACAGGAGAGCAAAGAGCGAAAATAAAAGAATATATTAACTAAAGAAATCTCTGCCACATGAGAGCAGAAAGCAAAGATTAAAAGAATCTAAAGGAATCTCTGCCACAGGAGGGCATAGCACAGAAAAGAAAAGAAAGAAAGAAAGAACGAAAAGAAAAGGAGATAAGTAGAGATATTGTTTGGCGTTGAGATTTGTGAATGAGTTGAGATGATTATGTAGAATGAGCAAAGATATGGTGGTGAGTCCACTGAGATTCGCTTCCAAAGATACATCGGTCAATCTAGGGGATGGTCGCACCTGTAAGATAGAAGTTGCTTCAAAGGTTATCGATACATACATTGGCTAGAGAGAGCCTCAGCTGTAAGACCGAGGTTGCTTACAGAGGTTATGTTTGCATGCATCGGCTCAAGAGAGTCGCACCTGTAAGACAGAGGTTGCTTACAGAGATTATGGCACTGGAAACCAAACTCAGACAAAATTTGCTGAGTTACGTCGGGAGCCGGTCGAAATCGACATATTAGCTCATTACCTGCACTAGGGATAGACATGCATCATATTTATTTGCGCATTTTTGTTTGTGAGTGTGTTTCCTGTGATTATTGGTGGGCTAAATGGCTGTTTGAATTCTGTGTTCTATAATTGTTGAATTGGATTTTTCCTTGTTGACTGTTATTGCTGACCAAGTATATATATAGTGAACTAAACTTCTAATCCCGACCCTACTAAGAACTCCCTAGTTCTTCCCCCTATTTTCACCCCTTTCTACTACAGGTGCGAAGGTTTAGTACGGAGCTATAAGAGCATAGAAGATTATATTCACGAGTTGAGTTGTTATAATTTATTTTTTCCTCATCATTTATTGTTTTTAGTTTTTAGAAGGGTAGGATTTATTTTTGAGAATCTTGAAATAAGTCTATGTATATAAAACTATGTGAAAATATACTTTTATGGTTAAGTGATTTAAAATAAAGTCTCCTTTTGATTCCTTAATTAAAGTATCGGTTCGTATTCACAAAGGCTCAATATTAAATAAAGATAGTATAGAATAAAAAAGTTTAGAGGTTTGTGACGCCTATGCTTTTAGTACGATCATGAGGTGCTAAAAGTCAGGGTGTTACAAAACAAACTTTTGAATTACATACATAAAAAGTACAATAATCATACATGAAAATAGTTACCTAACGGCTAGCGAAAACGTCAGAATTATTCTCTCGGGTGGAGACCACTGAGAAAATCTATGGTAGATCCACGGGACTAGTAGAGGAGTGCATCCAGCAATGTCGGTGATTGATTGATGTGTTACAAAGCATAAGGAGTGGTACGTCTAGGCAAGCACAGCGGATCCCAAAGAGAGACTCTGGCCCTCTTGAAGTCCTCTAATAAGGGCAGCCACCTAATATGGACTTGATTGTTTGATTTGTCTGTCATCAGGTAACCCCCGATCAGCAACAAGATGTAACACCTCATGTATTGTTTGGAGGGTGGCTGCATCTGTAGTAGCTGGCATATGCCGTACTCGGTCCCTCAGCCACATTAGCTTGATGGACAATGACTCCTTCCTCTATTCCTCTTGCTGCTAAGCATGAGGTGGCTTGACACTCATGAGTTCCTCTACCCACTCCCAGGTCGGGTGCTGGTACCATGTATGAAAATCACGCAAGCACCCACTCATTGGCTCTCTGTGAGTGCGTAACTCAAGGTGGTACGTAATGTCCTGCAAGGTGATGGTGCACTCACCCCAAGTTAGGTGAAAAGTATGGGTCTACAAACGCCAACACTCTCAGGGAGTTGTTAAAGACAATGTCCCTGAGATGCACCGTGTTGCCAAACCCAGCCTCCCTCAAGTAAGGGAGAATGGCGTCCAGTGGTGTAAGAGTGTGGCTCACTCGTCTAGGGAGTATTAGGCGAGGCCTCTGTTAAAAAATAAAATATTTCAATAATAAATCTATTTCAATTGTAAATATTTTTATTCCAAAATAAAAAGATAAAAATAATGATAATACACAATTATGTCACATTTCAGAATAATTAATTTTAAAAATCAAATATTTAAAAAGTTTATCTAACATCATTGCAACAAATATCCAATAAAATAAATTATCTAGCATGCTTAAAATTAAAATTAAAAATATAAAATTCGATTTAAAGAAATAAGAAAACGTAATTAATATTTAATAAATAAATTAGATTAACTAATAAATTACATTACTTAATTAATTAATACTTACCAAGAATACATTCTACCACCTAATAAATGCTAATAACATGCCAATTAACTTATTTTATGTTACCAAAACGTAATCTATTCTACTTATGTATAACAGCACTAAATCTGTAAAAGTATCATAACTATAGTTATATGCTTATTTATTTAAAAGAGGAAAAAACCAATACTAATTTGGAAGTCAATCGCTCCTGCTAGCAGGGTGACAATATGTACCTTACTCGCGGATACCCAATCCGACCCCACCTGGTCGGGTAGGGTTGCTAACCCGATCCGCAGCGGGTAGGGTAGGATGCGGGTTGAGCCTCAACCCTACCCGACCAACCCGCACTCTATATATGTATATGTTATATACTTATATAAAAATATGTTTTAAGTGGATGTTGAACCAAAGACCTCTCACTAAATGCAAAAGATCATTGGCCACTAAGAAAAAATTATTAATTGATAATTTAATATTTTCTTTTACATAAAAGTCAGTTCTATTTTGAATTATCATCAAGTTATATAATAATAGTGTATCTTTTCTATAACCCGCGGATAGGGTCGGGAACTCGCGGGTTAAGAGCGGGTAGGGTTAGGGTTGAGATCTTTTCAACCCGCGGGTAGGATTAGGGTTGGATCCAAACCCTACCCTACCCTACCCATTGCCACCCCTAGCTCATGCGATATGCTAAGTCGCATTTAAGCGATTGATGTCATTGTCTCGTGTATCTGTGCGTACCATAACGTCTGAGTATCTCAAAAATATTAAGAAAAATATCTGACAAAGGGAAAAATGAAGGTTAAGGGACAATGAGACTAACACTTGAGGTGCTGTGAACGAGTTTCTTATAGAAGCGCGTCTAAGTCTTATCTCGTTTTCAAAATAAAAATGCTACGTGTCATAACATGTGTGCAAACATGATACGTGAATTTCGTGATGTGTCTTATTTCGTTTACAATATAAACGAGATATAAGCATTCTTATTTTGTTTACATTATAAATGAGATATGTAATACAATACAAATAGATAAAAACTCTCTAAATTATCTATATTCGTAAATAAAATATTTATTTTATTTATTTAAAAAACAAGGCTGATTTTTTTTTGTTATAGAAGTAAAAATAGTGATATACCTTAACATTGTAATTTTTGGTATTTTTTAAAATTGTGGAAAGTACACAAATCGGAAGGGTCCGATTTCTATACCTCAAATTTTTTAATTTTTTTAACACAAATTGAACGGTCTGATTTGTGTACCTCTCAAAAATCGGACGGTCCGATTTCTATACTTCTACAAATCGGACGATTCAATTTGTGTACCTTTAATAAATCAGACAGTTCAATTTCTACTTCTCTAATTAAACAATTTCACAATTAAAAATAACACCCTAACAATTCACATTTTAAAAAAATATCGTTACCACTTCAATATTAAAAATAAAAAGTTCAAAAACAATTCCAGTTATTCGCTATTCACAAATCACAAGGTCCATTTTTTTTAGGTTGTCAAAAGATTTTAATGGACATTCTTACCCTTACACGTAGTAATATTTTATTACGCTGTTCTAAGATACTAAACATTTTGAATACCGAATAATTAAAGTTAATTAGGAATTCTTTCATAACAATGAATCTTACTGAGACCAGTCACGGTCACGAGGTTTAGTCTCCACTATGGATGGTGACCCTGTAATTTGTTTTATACTCAATGGATAATGAACTTACCAGGAAAATGATTTTGTGTTGAGGTTCACATTCCAACTTAGAAAAAGTATGGTCAAAGTTTTAATCACGTTTTATGTTAGCATGTGCCCCGTGTTTGAATAATAAATAAACTTATTTTATGATAAAATTATACTGTATTTTGACAAGAATAAACCAAAAGACTTGGTTCTTATGTAGAAAGGGAGAAAAAGTTCATACTGTATTTTGACAAGAATAAACCAAAAGACTTGTTTCTTATGTAGAAAGGGAGAAAAAATTTTATGATGAAGGCATACAGGTAATATTATATATTCTATAGAACAAATCTAACAACAATATTAGTCGGGATATCAATTTTCTTTTATCGGTAACTTATTTATTTAATTATCTCGTTCAATTTAAGGCATGAAAAAAGAAAGTTCAAACTTAAAAACAAAAGTCACTTTTCTTAAAGTTAATTGAACATAAAAACAAAAGTGTTTTATTTTTTTATTCCAGATGAAAGACAAGTATTTATATTTAATTATCAAAAAAGATAAAATATTAAATTGATCTTTTATGTTTAGACATAATTCTATTTTAATTCTTAAGGTTTAAATGTCTTATTTGAATAAAAAACGTTTTATTTAACTTCAATGTAATCTCATTGTAAAGTCAAAGTTAAATAATTAACAGAATATCCTACATAACAGTAGTAAAAGAACAAGATCAACAATCTGAAAAACAAATACAAATTCTAGAGATACAAAATCAATCGTAGATGTATTACTACATTTATTTATTATTCTTTTTAGTTCTATAGAAAATATTGCCTCTAAAGCTTGTACTTGTTTTTCAAATTATCAACTTTGTTCTTGTACTGCTGTCATGTAAGACATTCCGTTAATTATTTAATTTTGACCTCATGGTGATATTACATCGAAACTAAATGAAACCTTTTTAAATTTAAATAAGACACTTTAAATTTTAAATACCAAAATAAAATTATGTCCAAACATAAGAGAATAATTTAATACTTTACCTACCAAAAATATAATTCATATGGCCCAGTTTAATTGTAGGCCTCTCATTTGGGAGTTGAAATTAAATCTTTCAACTAAATTTGTACAATATATTATATTTAAAAAAATTATATATACACAAAAATTAATCACTAAAATTAGTTATTATATATTTGTATATAAATATATATATAATTTAATTTATTTTTAATATATATTTTATAATTATACATTAATAATTGATTATTTAGAAAAAAACTAATAAAGTTAAAAAATAAAAAAAATGTTTTTTCAAAAAATTAAGATATATAATAACAAATAATTAACAACAAAGTAACGAGAGATTAATATTTGGGTCCTCACAAAAAAATATGCAAGGTAGTTAAAATTGCGAGTTAACTCGTGAAGTCGCACAAGTTTGCGATTTTACTCCCTCTTTCCGTCTCGTTTATGTTCTTCAAGTAAGAGGAATGGCGTTCGTGTAGAATTCCCGGAAAAATTCTCAAATCGCTGAAATTGCGCTTCTGCAAGCAAGTCACGTCTAGAGAGAAACCTGAGTCTAAAAACTTGTTTTGTTGGCCTGTTCCAAAGTTATGGTGATGAAAATGCTCAAAATTCTAGCCTTGTTTCATTTTTACCGTCTTTATAGTCTCTGTTCTTAAAGTTGTTGTATTACTTTTGTCTCTCGATTAAAGCTTTCTTTTCTCTTTTTTTTCACCACTTATGTCCCCAATCTCTCCTATTTTCCTATCAACATTGATTATTACCTTTGCTCTTATGTTTCTCTCCTTTTTTTTTCTCAGCCCTCTCAACATTGAAGTTCTATTTTGCTTTATTTTTTTTCATTCTGATCCATTGATTGGTTTATAATGAAATTAGATTAGCAGGACAAATGTATTATTAATTTATTATTAAGAAGAAGAGAATGAAATATTTGAATTACACGGACAAAAGAAAAACATAAGAATAGGAATAGAAAAATTCTAGTGTTTGAAATTTAAATTTTGAATTTTTAAAAAAAAAAGAGTTAGAATTAGCGTTAAATTTGTTTTGTTATATTTTAAATAGTAGTTTTTTATTTATCTCTTTATTATACAATTTTCTCTTTTTCTTTAGTTTATTTTTGTTGCTACTATATTCATTTTCTTTGAGCGTGGAACCCCTTTGTTGTTTTTGCTGATAGTCTTATTTATGAAAATTTATAATTTTATTCACATCTAATAAAATTATCTTTCTTCACGAAAAAAGACTATATTATAGTAATTAATGTATATTAATATACTGCATAAATAATTAAAATAAGAAAATTGATAATAAATATATATGTAAAAATTTGAATTTAATTTTATATTTTTAAAATTACATATGTTTATATTGTTTTTAATTTATGAGTCATCTATGTTTCATTTTAAAATATTACGAATTATGATTCTGTAACAATCTTTTAAGATAAAGTATAAATTACGAGTTTATTACCTTGAGAGTATATAATATCTATCAAAATCATAAACATTCTAAAATTTAGTGCAATGCCTCTCTTTCTTTCTCTCTCTTAAAAAAAGATGTGAATCTCTCTTGAGGACTGTTGTCGCTGCCTTAGTCTAGGCCGTGATGACCCTCTTCTATTCTTCTCCTTTAACTTTCTTTTTTCTTCTATCTCTCCTCTGTCTCTCCTTCTTTATCATCTTTCATCCTCCTCTTTGTTTACTGTCATAGACTCTCTTTTCTCTTAGTAAGTCATACCTCCCATTATCGCCACTCTCTTGCTGTCCACATCTCCCTGCCGCCCCTTCTTTTCTTTCTTTCACCCATCTTTCTCCTCTTGGCTATTTGCTTTCTGTTCTTGTTTCTGGAGATTTAGATTTGAGATTCAAATCTAAATCCATAATAATTTTTTGTGGTTGGTCTCTTTCCTTTGTGGTATATCTTTTTGTGGTATATTAATTTTTTTTATGGATATTTTGAACATGGTATTGCATATATGGAATGAAAATGCAACAAAAGAAACTTTTTTTTTCATGAAAGTTGTACTTCCAGATTCACAAAGCTTGTAGATCTATTTAGAGAAGAAGAGAAGATATTTTTTTCCGTGTTACAATACTTTTGTGTAGAATTAGAAATAAAAAAATTTGTGATTCTCTGTTTATGTATGTCATATAAGATTCTTTGTAATTGAATTCTGTATCTCCTCTCAAATTATAGTTCAACATAAAAATAATATCTTTTTTATCTTAATAGCTTTTGGCTATTTTCTTAAATAAAAGTTTTCTTCTAAAAAAAAGTTATAAACATTCTATTTTTATATACATTTTTATTATAAGATAGAAATATAAAAGACAAAAGGACAATAAAAAATATGGATGAATATTTTTCAATTTAATTATAATAGATAATTAATTAAGGGGGATAAGTATTGTTTTGGTCCCTAACATTGAAAGTCAGAATTGAAACCGTCCCCATCGTAATTTTTTATTTAGAATCATTCTTAACGTTTTTTTCATATTAAAATCGTCCTTTTAATTTTTTTCGGACAAAAATACTCTCACCCCTACCAGCACTTACCTCCTCCTCCTCCACAACCACCACCACCACCACCAACACCAACACCAACACAAGAAGCAGAAACAGATGCAAAAACTCAAAATCAGCAGAAGCAAAAAGCAAGAAGCAGCAAAAGCAAACTAAGAAGCAGAAACAAAAAGAAACACCAACACCAACACCACCAACACCAACACCAACACCATCACCACCAACACCACCACCAAACCAAGAAGTAGAAGCAGCAGAAGTAAAAAACAAGAAGCAGAAGCAAGAAGCCAAATCAGGAAAGTAAGAAAGCAGAAACAAGATGCAGAAGCAGAAAGCGAGGTGCAGATGAAGCGGCGAGGCGACGAGGCAGGCGAGG
>NC_029774.3:35262929-35281186 GCF_000817695.3 Arachis duranensis
GAGGTTTTATTTTGTTAAGTTTTGGATGTTCTTTTTAACTATTTTAATTTTTTTTAGATTTTAAATTTTTATAATTTTAGATATTTTTTTGTTAATTTTTTTTAATAATTTTAAATATTCTTTTTATTTAGGATAAAAAACGTAAATAACCAATTAAAGTTTAAAATTACGTAGATCTCTCAGGTGAAAAAATGTTACGTGAATTAGGGGTGTGCATGGTCCGGTCCGGTCCGGAGATCCGGCCCGGTCCCGAATACTTTAGGAGCTAATTTGGTATGATTTCATCGGGTCTACGGTCGGGTAAGAGTCTCAAAAATAGACCCGGTCATTATTTCGGGTCGGATCTGGGCCATGGCTCGGGTCACCCAAAATCGGCCCGGTGACCCGGTCATCATACATAATTAATATTTTGTGTTATTAGTGATGGATTATGGCTATTTTTATGTGGAATTTAAGTATTGTAAACCTTAATATTTTGTATTATTAGTTATTATAAGACTATAAGTTAATGTTTTATGTTTAAAATGCATAAGATTTTAGACTAATACATAATGTTGTGTTATTTGTATTGATTTAAATATTTGGTGTTATTATACAATATTAATATTGATTATGGTTATGTTTTAATTTTAGAGAAGAATTGGTTTTTATTATATTTTTCTAAGTGAATTTTATCATGTCAAATAATAGTTGGAGCCTTGAAAATTTGGATATTTTCATATGCTAGCTTATAAGAAGGTATTAAAGTAATGTAATGTTAATGACTCAGTTTTCACTCGATTTTTATCCGGTATAATTGTGGCCCGAAAGTGTATAAGTTTCATCGGGTTTAGAGTCGAATTCGGGTCTAATAAATAAGCCCGATATATATTTCGGATCAAGTATGAGTCACATCAAACTCGATTTCACCCGACCCATACACACCCCTAATATAAATGTCCCTAATGAACATTTCTATATAAATTGAAACAGTTAGTATCGATTTACTAAGATTTCATACAAATTGAATGTGTTCAATTCGATTTACTTAGTAATATGAGCTAAATCGAATTAGCCTGGATTCATTTATATTTTTTGGTAGAATAATCATAAATGAAAGCACCCAAATTCAATTTACAGTGTATTACTAAATAAATCGAATTAATCACATTCGATTTACTAAAATTAATAACATATATACATAAATCGAATTAAACCCATTCAATTTATCTAACATCCTAATACTAATTCAATTTACTACCAACATTTGTAAATCGATATTAATTATATCGATATATATAGATATGTCCATTAAAAATATTCACGTAACATTTTTTTATTTAACATCTACGTAATGAGTTTCAATAGTTTTATTTACGTTTTTTACCTTTTTATTTAGCTTAAAATTGACTAATTTATTAAAATATTAGCTAAAAGAATTAATTACCTAAAATTTTTCTTTTGATTTAAATTTATAAGAAATATGAATTCGTCATTCGATTGAATTTTCTTTTGACAAAAAATTGTCTGCATCTAATATCTAATGCGTTTTGAAATTTTATTCAGAAAAAAACGGAAAACTAAGCCAGGCTATTCATTTGTCATAGTTATTGTATTTCGTGCAAGAGTATTTAAGGGCATTTAAGTCCATGCAGTTGATTAAAGTGAATGGAAAATAGTTTAAAGGCGTGTAGCGTAGGCATAGGAGGCACGCAATAACAACGAGAGTGAGGCAAGTATCCTAACTCCCAAGAACCTGCAGAAAACCCCAAACCCCTGCTTTCTTTCGTGCTACTCCGCCTCCCTTCGCCACGCTCCCTCCTCTGCGCGTGATGTTCCCCACCTTCCCCCTCAGTTCTAAAACGTGAGCAACTCGTACAAGTTCCTCTCTCTTTCTCTCTCTCTCTCTGTTGTATTGAAGCTAACACAACTAACCAACGGAGAAGCAGAAGTAGCGCTTTGGATTGGTTTTCCTGTTCCTTTGGGAGCAAATTGCTCCCTCCATAAACCCTCGATATATTCCCATTTTTCCCAAGGTGCGTCCACTCCTCCAAGATTCTTCTTCACCTTTTCCAAAATTTTCTCTTTCCTTTTATAAATTTTATTTATTTATTGCTTCTTTTTTTCCGGTTATCTTTTTCCTTCCCTTCTTTCTTCTTCTTTTTTTTTTTGTTTTGTTATTACTACGCAGATTCGTTCTTGTTTTGCTTTGCTACGTTTCATTTACACTTTGCTTTTGTCTGATTTGTGATTATGGTTCGTGATTTTGTAAGAAATACATGTTTTTTCTTCGTTTATGTTTGCGTGTTGGAATCGTTTCTACTTTTGGAAAGGAGAAGAAAAATAGAAAAGCTGGCTTTAATTTAGCTCGTTGTTATTGCGCACGGCACAATGCATATGACAACAGCTGTTGAATCTTGATGTGCGATTTTAACGTGTTTTCCACTCTCCTCCTCAGCTTCATATTTGGCATTTACAATATATATTAATTTATTAATAAATTATGTTTTTTCAATATCTATCTACTTACTTTCTAAATTTGGTGTTCTAGGGGAAAAAAGATTGTTTTTTTCTTTTTTCTTTTTGGTCGTAGTAATTGGGTGTTTGGAATGTTGTAGGGAGGTTTATATGCCATTCCTTTTATTTATTTATTTGTGCATGAGGCATCGTGGTCTGTGATGAAATAATGGAGAAGAAAACATATATTTGTAGTCTTGTTTTTTTATTTCCCCACCCACTTTTAAGAATCTGTATTGGAGTCTCCTTTGTTGCTGGTTTATTCACGAGGCATGAGCTACATTCTTGTATTTGACTTTATGAATACACATTGTTCCCACGAAATATCATCGCTTTTTTTTTTTTTGGGAAGTAATATTAGTTGTGTACTACAATCAAAAGTTAAACTTCCTTATTGATGTTGCTTTTAGTTGCTTGTCCTTGATCTTTAGACAACTGTAATTTTAACTTGATCAGGGCAATGCTTAATTTACCTTTCTGGATAATTACCATTTCTTAACTTTTTTCGGTGTAATATCGTAGTTGAGGCTATACTTGCAAGTTTTCTTTTTCTATTATATAGACAGAAGGTGTAGTGATAATGTGTACATGACGCTACTTTGATCATCCCACTAACAGAAGCAGCACCTTTATGATGTTATTTATCCCATTTTTCAGACAAGGGCAATTGAGTTGTATACTTGTAGTGTTCAGCACTTGCTAATGGACTTAGAAGAGAAATTCGTTTGTAAAGGTGTGGTTCTGAGCTTCCTCTTTTTATCTTCTCTTTCGAATGTTAGCATTACAAACATCTATTTTCCCTTTTTATGCTGTATATAATGCTGAGCCTTAGCTATAGTGATTTTATTTTGCACAGTGTCATATGTTAATCTATTGAAAAGGTGGAGTATGGTATAGAATGCACTTGGCATCAGGCTTTAGAAAAGATACATGGTTCATTTTATAATTTACTTGCTGATGTAGAAGATATATTAGTAAATTTTCATATTCTAAAATCAACAAGACAGATTTCTAATTTATTCACACATTTAAGATTAGCTTATTTATACTCTTAAAAAAAATCACCCCTTTTTATTATGTACGTATTGAGGAGCAATTCTTTGAATTTCTGATATGGAATGTCAAGGCGATGATTTCTTATTAAACCAGCAATAACATTGAATAATCACTTTCCATGTTTAGATGGTGCAATATATATATAGCAACTTAAGAAAGTGAAGTGTTGGAACACGCTTTCTCACTTGCATAGATGCCTATCTATATGAATAGGTTTCAATCATAGCAGCCACACATTGGACTTGGATGCCTTGGGTTGCTATGTTGTATGCGGCATTTTAGATGCTTCCTTGTATGAAATGTTTCAAGATAATTTTTTCTTTTTTTCCTGTGGTAGGAATGATCTGGTGTCTCTAAGATACTCCCTGTAACCTTTCTTCTGTTTAGTACTTTGTGTGCTTGAATGATTTTGATAACTTTCTTGGAATTTATTTTGAAGATTGTTTTATCAATCCGATTCAGGATGGCTTGATACTTTATTCCTCCTTATTGTATCTTGTATTCTTTTTTTTTCTTCTTTCTTATATTCCCCTTCCAGATTCCAGGTGTTGTCCTTAGCATGTTCATTTGTAGGTAGAATAGAACACCTATACCTGATTTATATTTCTGTTTGATCTGGCTGGTTCTGAAAATGATTGTGTCTGAATGGCTGATGTAGTTTGCTGTTGGCTTCTGCACATGATTTCAATGCTGATGTCTGGGAATTTTGAAAGCTTTTAAATTTGAAGGTGGCTTGATTTAACACCATTGCTATCACTGCAAAGGGGAATTTTTACAAAAAAAATCGGTGTCCTCTAAGGAGCCAACGTTTATATGTTATTTCTTGATCAGGTGGTTTATGATTTCTAGTGTGTCTCACAAAAAGCTTAATGAATCGATATTTGGATGACATATAACCTTTTGGAAATTTCTCAGAGGTTGCATATGAAACCATTATTTCTTCAAACATATATTATGTTTTTCTTGTTCATTTCTTCGATTCTACACATCAATTACATTGATTTCCTGTGTAATGCACATAGTTTTGACCATACTATTCCATATTTTTATTGTCCTCTGTTTTCTGTATTATACACTATTGTGACTAGGTGCCCTCCATTCAATACTTTTGTAGTCTGTTATCTTTGTTAATTTTGTTCAGTTGTTGCTGTCTTTCTCTGAGTCTAGTTTTTATTGACTATATCATTTCAATTTTCCCTTTGTTTTCTCTGTTGGTTGGCCAAAGTTCAGTTTCTGGTGTGCAAAGCCTCTCTTCCAGTGTGCAAAGTACTCCCGAAAAAAATGGCCATTCTGATGATGCTTCAAGAAGTTCAGAACTCCTTCAAGAGTTTGTGAAGGCTGGTCCGAAGAAGGAACTTCTTCCAACGTGCTTTGCTAAGGACCATAAGAAAGTTACTGCAAAAGGAAGGATGGCTGAAACTAAGTCAACTGGTAAGACAACTAAGAAACAAGATTCAAAAAAAGCTTCCAATGTTGGAAATCCGCCTTTCAGGAAGCAAAATCGGAAGGCTGAAAACCCCATGCGGATCTTTCCTAATCCTGACCAGACTTCTGAATCTGGACATTCTAACTCTTGGATCTGCAAAAATGCTGCCTGTAGGGCTGTTCTATCTATAGATGACACATTTTGTAGACGGTGTTCTTGTTGTATTTGTCACCTTTTTGATGATAACAAAGATCCTAGTCTTTGGTTGGTATGCTTGTCTGAATCTACTCAAGGGGACTATTGTGGATTGTCTTGCCATATCGAGTGTGCTCTCAAACATGAAAAAGTAGGAGTTGTTGATCATGGGCAACTGATGCAACTAGATGGTGGCTATTGTTGTGCATCATGTGGCAAAGTTACTGGGATACTTGAGTAAGTGGATTTTCCTAGCCTGGTGATCTATCGGGAATTTATGTCCCCCCTTGATATAGTTTGGTCTTGCCAATTTGGTGAATCGATTTATACTGTGTCTAGCAGGAAAAAAAAGTCTTCTTGACTTCTATTTTGAATATAGAATTTAAAAGATTTGTGTATGTTTCCCGCCTCTTCTCTGCCCACCACACACTAACATTTCATGTTTGTGGCATGAAAGCATGGGAAACTCTTGCGGTTTTTACTTCCTTTAATTTGGATTTTAGAAGATGAATTCTAATAGGGTGTTTTCAGCTCTTACAGTACAATTGAAGCTATGTATTATCTATACCATTTGCAACTTTTATAACTGAATTTCCAACCTTATTTTGATAATATTGGTTGTTCATGGTTAAAAATGGCAGATGCTGGAAGAAACAGCTAACTATTGCAAAGGATGCTAGACGTGTAGATGCACTCTGTCACAGGATATATTTGAGCTACAGGCTCTTGGATGGGACTTTGAAATTTAGAGAGTTGCATGAACTGGTACAAAAGGCGAAGGCTAAACTGGAGACAGAAGTTGGTCCAGTTAATGGGGTTTCTGCCAAGATGGCACGAGGCATTGTCAGCAGACTCCCTATAGCTGGTGATGTGCAGAAATTCTGCACTCTTGCTATTGAGAAAGCTGACAGATGGCTGGCTAGTGTTCCAAATGTGAATCCTGATTCCAGAGGTTTGATCTGGTTCTCTTAATTTGTTTAAAATAGCTTGTGCAAATTTCTTGCTGGTTTCTTCACATCACTTTTATTGTTTGATTCATGATGACATCTTTTTTTTAACATCACAGAGGGTTCACTTCCTGCTGCTTGCAAGTTTGTTTTTGAAGAGGTAACAGCTTCCTCTGTCAAAATCATTTTACTTGAAGTATCAAATGTGGCGGCTGAGAACAGTAAGGGATACAAGCTTTGGTATTACAAGAGTAGGGAAGAATCACACACCAAAGATCCTGTTTCTGTGATTCCTAGATCACAGAGGAGGGTTTTGATATCCAACCTTCAGCCTTGTACAGAATATACTTTTCGCATTGTATCATATACGGATTCAGGAGACCTGGGTCATTCTGAGGCTAAATGTTTCACGAAGAGCATCGAGATAATTCAAAACGTTCCTCCATCTGTTGCTATGGTACGAAAGAGAGAGAATTTTCAAATTGGGGCTTGTTCTTCTGGCTCGAAGATTGAGCCCAATCGCACTATGAAAGACTCTGGATTTAAGGTTCGAGACCTTGGAAAAATTTTGCATCTAGCTTGGGCTCAGGAACAAGGTTATCTTGAAGATATTTGCTGTGCTGATATGAAAACGTGCTGTGGACAAAGTGAAATGGTCAAGCCTAAAACTCCAGAAGAGCAGTTGCCTTCAGTTCCACGAGGCCTTGATTTAAATGTTGTTTCAGTTCCAGATTTAAATGAAGAACTAACACCTCCTTTTGAGTCTTCCAGGGATGAAGATAATGGTTGCACTTTGATGCAGGCTGTTGAGGCAGATGATGATGCTGCCTCTCATGATCTTGAGAAGAATGGTTTAGCAAGATCCCATGGGAGTGGTGATTCCCAAACCTGGACCCATCGCCCAACAGGGGAAGTGCCAGCTGTCGACTCTCGCATAGACGTGACTAGAAAAAGGATAGCAAGCACGAATGAAGAGATACATGATTGTGACAGTACTTTGATAAATGGTTCTCCTGTACGCATATCTGATGGTTCATCTTCCCTGGATGAGAACTTTGAGTATTGCGTGAAAGTAATTCGTTGGCTAGAATGTGAGGGTCACATAAAACAGGAATTTAGGTTGAAATTGCTAACATGGTTTAGTCTGAGGTCAACAGACCAAGAACGCAGGGTGGTTAACACCTTCGTTCAAACTCTCATTGATGATCCAAGCAGTTTGGCAGGGCAACTTGTTGACTCTTTTTATGACATTATATCCAACAAGAGGCCAAGAACTGGATTCTGTAATAAAGCTTTGGCATCAAACTAAGGGTGTGGAATCCTGTTGTACAAGTCTGCTATTCCCATGGATCTTACGTTAACCATTTTTATGTCAAAATTACCCTCTGATTGTTTCCGCCTTCCTTGTACAGGCATTTTTTTAGTCAATCACATTCCAAGTGATTCATTCTTATTGTAGACAAGTTCTATCTTGCATTAAAAGGATTTGCATTGAAGATGTGGAAACTGTAATTCTTTTGTCCGTGGTTCGGAGGATCTTTTGACGTGAAGTTTCAAGATGTAGCCATTTTGCGATTTCATGGACTACCGCCTTTATTATGAATTTAATCAAAAAAGATATTATTTATTTATTTATTTTTAAACTTAGAGATGAAATTTGAATCCAAAATGTTTAGGTTAAGATGGAGAAATTATGTCATTTGAATTATAGTTTGTTGACGATATTATTTATTTATTTAGTGTTGAACTTCTCATTACTTTTCATTTGAAGGACATGTTATTTTTTTTTTTTTTTGGTGACTAAGTAGTAAGTACATATGTTATTTGATTTGATTTAATTAATACCAGTCAACTTCTTCTTTTTAATCTTTAATTTATACCTAAGCAATCGTAATAGTATTCTGAAAAAAGTCTCGAGGAGTAAAGTTGGATTTATTTTAGCTGCTTGAAAATTGATAAACTGTTTGATACTCTGTCAAGCGTTGAGCTGTTTTAAGATTTTAGAATATTAGATTAGATTAAGGCCTAGTTTTTAATTAAGTTTTTTTAAAAAAAATAATTTAAACAATAAATACTTATATTAAAAATAGCTTATAAATAAGTTATTTTGTGTTTAATTTTTTTAGTTTTAAAAGTATCTATTTTAAAAGAAATGTGATAAAAAAAATTTTATCACGAGAGAAATTATTTTTTTTAACTTTTCTCTAAGTACTTAAATAGCTTTTTAAAAAGCTACAATTTAGTTTTGAAAATTGTATACATTAATACTACTACTTTTCGTCTTAGTTTGGTAAAATTTTTACTTTTCAAAAATAGCTTATAAAAGCTAATTTTTAAAAGATGGCTTTTTAAAAGTCGTAACATTTATGTTTGATAAATCAAATTAAAAATAACTTTCAAAACATAAGTAACAACAACTGCGTTCCGTAAAATAGCTTTTAAATTTTAAAAATATTATAATAGACATAAATGTAAGTGTTAAATTTGAAAATTAGTTAACATATGAGATTATATTAGACTTTTAAATTTTGAAAAGTACAGGCCAACTTTAAAAAGTACCCCGATCTTTTAAAAGCGATAAATACAAGCACATGATCTTTTTTATTTACCAAACACAAAATGAGAAACTTGAACTTTTAAAAAATACAAGTACCTTTTCGAAAAATTTTATCAAATCAAGTCGAATATAAGTTAAAAGCTCAAAAAAAATAATTTTTGAAACTTTCCAAACAGGTCCTAAGTCCTGTGCATTACACGGATCGTAAGTAAAATTATTTAGTAAATATAGATAATATAAATTTTATCTCAATTTTTTGTCTAATATTAAAATTAATTAAATTATTTTAACAATTTATATGTAAAAATTTATATTCAAATAAAAAATGACTACTTTTATTTAAGTATTTTGTTAAAATTAATTATTATATGGCAAAATACATATTTATCAATAACTAGTAAAATATATCATAAATACATCATTTTATGCGTTTGATTTGATATATTAAAACAATTAAACTCTACATCCAAATCATTTAACCAACTAAATCCAACCAAATAACTTTAACCTAATTCACCTCCACGTGCCACTATCTCTAACAAATTTTTGACTTAACATACGAATATATATAACTACCTTTTTTATGCGGATTTCGTTTTATTTTTTGAAATTTCTCTACGTTTTCTTCTATCTCTGTGTTTCTTTTCCTTCTTTATGTTCTCTTCGTTCAAGATCAATGTTCTTTTATCTGATTTGAAGATTTGGATCAAAGTTTTTGAAATCAAGCTGTTAAATCAACTTTGAATGGGTATTTTATTTTCGAAGACAATGAATGATTCAAGTTTAGACTGTTAATTGAACTAGGAAAAATTGGATTATTGTTTTGAATCGAATCAAGTTGTAGTTTGTTACTAGTTTATGATTCTATAGTTAAATAATTTTGTTTTCGTTTGTAAAAATTAATGTTCATAGTTGATGGTTTGAATTTAAATGTAATGTACGAGTTATGAATCTGAATTATTATTCTGATGAATCTGTTTCGTTCTTAGTTTCGGTGTATTTGAATTTATAAATTGGTATATTTTGAAAATGCTTTCAATATATTTTTAAGTTCAGATTGTCAATTGAATTAGAGTGAATTATATTATTATTTTGAATCGAATCAAGTGGCTAAGGTGCAGTTCGAACCTAGTTAATGTAGTTCATTAGTAGTTTATGATTCTATAGTTGAATAATTTTGTTTTTGTTTGTGAAAATTGATGTTCATGGTTAGAATTTGAATGTAATGTACGAGTTCTGAATCTGAATTATTATTTTGATGAATTTTCCAGTTTCAGTGTATTTTGAATTATAAATTGGCTTATTTTGTAAATACTTTCGATGTATTTTCAGTTTCTGTGGGATGTTGATGAGCAGCTTGTGCCAAAGGTTGGGATAAATTTTAACACGCTTGAAAAAGTTGAAAAATTTTACAAAGATTATTCTAAAGCTTATTTAAATCCAGAATGCACGAAATTACTTAATGATAACTCAAAACTCCTTCTCCTGCTTCTTCTTCATTATCATCATCATCTTCTTCTTCTTTTCTTGTTCATCTTCTCCTTCTTGTTTTACATTCTCATTATTCTTCTATTTTATTCTTTTAACAAGAATAAAAATAAAAAAATCAAACAAAGAAAAAGAAGAAACACATAATGCTACAAAATCAGTTAGAAAAAGAGGAACTTACATTCATTTAACTAAATAAAATTACAATACACATGTTCATTCAAATCTAATATGAGAAGCGATGCTCCTAAAAGAAGAAATAAGAGCAATAGAAAAAAGGAAGAAAGAAAAAAAAGAAGAATAAAAAGAAGAAAAAACACAATATTAGAAGAGACATTTTTGTACTTTTGTGGTAAAATTTCGGTGTAAAAACTAAGAAATATACGTGTTATTGTTAAAAAATTTCAGTGTTATTTGTTCTGATAGATTCTGGATAATTCAGTGTTGTTCCTTCTTATTTCATTTTCTCATAATTCTTCTTATTTTACTCTCTTGAGAGAAATAAAACCAAGAAAAAGAAAAAAATAAAAAAAAGAATAAGTGACTGTAATAATATGAAAAAGAGGAGGAGAAGAGAAATAAAAGTAAAATGCAGCAACGTAACAGCAGCACCAATAAAAAAAAAAGAGGAGGTGCATGAAGATAAGAACCATTTTTCATATTTTTTGAGCACGGCACGCAAAATGTCTTTGAAGCGGGTGTTTCGTTTACGTTAGTGAAGTGCGTGTGTACACGCTGTGTAATGAAAATGGTTTTGTTGGATTTGAGCCAATTTGGTTGGACTTGATTGCCAAAAAAATTTGAATGTGTAGCGAGATTAATATTAAAATGAAAACATGAATAATGAGAGCGAGAGAGAGTGTGCGTAGGAAACACAGGGAGGGATAGGTCTAAGGAACATGGCAAAGATCCTAGGATTTGAAACAGAGAAGAGTATCGACGGTTAGAACATGAGTCTTTCTCTATTTTTGTGAATAATCTGTCTGAAGACATTTAGAAGAGAGAGTTATTCCAGTTGTTCAACTGGACTGGGCGCATCAACGATATATATCTTTCTCGAAAGCAAAAAAATGGTGATTTATACATTTTTCCTTTAATACGGTATACGACAAAAGGAGGAGCCTTGAAAGCCATAGCGGAGATGAATCGAATGAGGCTGAGAGGTAAGGTCATCTTTGTGGGAGAGACTAGGTATAAAAGAGTGTCAGAAACAACAGACATGAATAAGAAACGGAGAGGAGATGACAGTCAGGACCCAAATTTTTGTCAACCATATCGATAAGTAGGCAACAATGATTCTTTGTCAATTGGACGAGAATTACGGACGAAGGAAATAGTAAAAAACCTGCATAGAGATGAAGGGAGAAAGGAGGTGGAAGTAGCAGTGGCGAAAGAAAATCTGGAATGGTTGCAGAGAAGTCTCGTAGGGGCTACGTCGAAGCCTATTGATTTCATCTCCTTGAAGGAAACAATTACAAAGAACTTTTCTTCCGTTGTCCAGATTCGGGAGATGAGAGCGTACAAATCTCTCTTGACCTTTGATAGTGTTCTGCATGCTGACGACACTTATACTTTTCAATTGAATTGTCTATTACAAGTGTTTCACAAGGTATGGAGGTGGGAGGAGTCGCAGCGGTGTGAAACTCGAAGAGTGGGGCTCCAATATGTTGGGGTTCTATTGCACGCATGGTCATTGGATACATTCAATACGTTAGGAGGTCAATGGGGAGAAGCAGTTGGGTATGCAAAAGACATAGAATTATGCAGTTTGTTGGATAGGTAGAAACTGAAAAAGAGGAGGGAGATAGTGACACCCAGGGCTCAAAGTTGGAGGAACAAGTGCTAGAAAACAAAATGGCCTAGGAGTTGGCGGTGGAATCAGGTGCTGTGTTGTATAACGAGGAGGATGACATCATGGCAATTCTTCAAGTACAGAATGAGGAAATAGCTCAGAAAACAGAAGGCAAAGATGAGGCAGTGCAGACCCAAAAATAAAAAACAAGTGTGTCAAAATAGTTTTAAATGATTTTTAGTGCATGGAATGCTAGGGAGTTGTGGGGTGATGGGAAGATAAGAATGGTGAAGAGCCTAAAGAATAAACATAGTTTAAACTTGTTAGGATTGATTGAGACTAAAAGGCGAGTAGTGACGAGGTTTGACGTTGCAAGAATATGGGGGAATGATGGTGCAGGGTGGAAATTTGTAGGCTCTGATGGTGCATCCAGGGGTCTGTTGATCATATGGGATGAATGATGTTTAAATTGAATAATTGCTGTAAGGGAGAAAGATGGTTGTGTATTGAAGGGGTATTATTAAAGAATAATTTCAACTGTGCTTTTTTCTTGGTCTATGGTGCGCATGGTAGAAAAGAGAAGAGTCATGTTTGGGAGGATTCAAGTTACATAGCTGGGTTATGTCAGGTTCCTTGTTGTTTTATGGGGGACTTCAATGAGATAGTACGTGTGGAAGAATGAAAAGGTACTAATCGTTTACCTCTGTTTGTTGAGGAATTCAAGACTTGAATACAAGATATGCACTTAGTGGATTTACCGCTCACCGATCAAAAGTTTACCTGGTTTCGGGGCCATTCATGCAGTCATATTAATAGAGCTTTGGTTAGTGTGGAGTGGTAAGAAGAGTTTTCAGAAACTCGGTTAAGAGGTGGACGAAGGGATTTGTTAGATCATTGCCCTGTAATAGTGGAAGATGAAATGCTGAGAGGAGGTCCGAAGCCGTTCTGGAGCTTAGATTCATGGTTTACACATGAAGGGTTTCTTAGAGTGGTTAAGGAGGAATGGAGAGGTTTAGGGGAGATACAGTTCACAGATAAGTTGAAGGCTTTGACGGTTCTTTTAGGGAAATGGCATAAGGCTAACTTTAGTGAGATGAACAAGAAGATTTTGAAGTTTAAGGAAGAGATTAAGAGGATTGATGATATGGTAGGTAGTGGAGTGTATGATAAAACGATAGAGGCAAGAAGAAAGGCGTTACTCATTTGCTGTAAGAGATGGTATGTGAGGAAAGAAGTTCACTGGAAACAGATGTCGCGGTCTCGACAAGCGAGGGATATGGACAAAAACATCAGATACTTTCACAATATAGCTTCAGCAAGAAGAAGGAATAACAGGATTGATACACTAGTAGTTAATGGCAAACTGGTAAGGAATCAAGCTAGAATTAAAATAGCTATTATAGAGTTTTATAAAGAGCTGTATCATCAGGAAGATTCTCCTTTGGTGGGGTTTAGAGATGGTCTGGTGGGGAGGTTAGATAAGGATGAATCTATGAATTTGGAGGCGTTGCCCTCGACTGAGGAGATCAGAGAGGTAGTACGGGATTGTGAGTCATCTAAGGCGTCAAGTTGTGATGGGTACAACATGAATTTCCTTAAGAGATTCTGGGATGAGATTGGGTCTGAGATCACGACAGCGGTGATGGAGATCTTTCAGACGTCCAGGTTACCAACAAACTCCAATATCACTTGGGTGGCTTTGGCACCTAAGTTCATTGGTGCGAAGGAGATTAAAGACATGAGGCCAATTAGTATGGTTGGGTGTGTGTGTATAAGATTATTTCGAAGGTGCTAGTTAGGAGGATGAGATCAGTGATACTAGGGCTAGTGTGGGAGGCTTAGAGTGCATTTGTAAAGGGAAGGAAAATACATGATGGGGCTCTCATTGCATGTGAAACTGTTCAGTGGCTTAAACTGAGAAAAAAGGAGGTAGCAATAGTAAAGCTAGATTTCCAAAAAGCATATGATAGAGTCAAGTGGAGTTTTGTTGACATTGTGTTGCAAAAGATGGGGTTTGGACGTAGGTGGATGGCGTGGATTATAGAGTGTGTGACCACAATATCTATATCGGTATTGATAAATGGGTTGCCATCTAGGCCGTTCAAAATGGAAAGGGGTTTGAGACAAGGTGACCTATTTTCTCCTTTCTTGTTTGTGCTGGTTGTAAATGTTCTGCATAGAATGGCCGGGGAGGCAGTCACAAACGGGCGTATTTCACTATTGGTGGTTGGGAGAGATAGTATAGAGTTGTTATATCTTCAATTTACTGATGACACTATTCTATTTGCTCGCCAGAAGAGGAGACTATAAAGAATTACAAGCGGTTCCTGCGTTGCTTTGAGTTGATGTCAGGGCTAAGTATTAATTTTGATAAGTCTAGCTTGATACCAATGAATTGTGAAGCACAATAGGTCCAACGCATGTGTCGTTTGCTTGGTTGTAAGGAAGGTACCCTTCCGGTTAAATACCTTGGAATCTCATTAGGAGCAAATCCGAGGTTAGTCAAGACCTGGAAGCCTATTATAAATAAGGTGGAGGAGAAATTCAGCCTTTGAAAAGATAAGGTGTTGAATAAAGCTAGGAAGTTGGTGCTTATTAAATCAGTTTTAAATGGCTTGTCATTGTATTATTTGAGTTTATATAAGATGTCGAAGACTGTTGCTGAGAAGTTGAATTTATTGCAGAGAAGATTCCTATGGAGCAAGGAGGATGGTAGGAATGATATAGCATTAGTGAAATGGGAAGTGGTGCAGGCTCCTTAGAAGTTAGGTGGGTTGGGAGTTAGAGATGCTATGGTTCGTAATACTGTTCTTTTATTCAAGTGGTGGTGACGGTTTGTAAAGGAAGAGTGTCCGTTGTAGAAGAAGGTGATCTACTCTTTTATTTAATTTTTTAGAATTTGGATAATTTTACTTGCAAAAGTCATTTTTATGGATACAAATGATAATTTTCGTCTTTTATGGATAGATATATCAACGTTTTTAACTTTTATGGTTAAAAATAGTAATTTACTCTATAGAGAAAAGTTCTAATTTAAACACTAACTAAACATATTTTTCCAATATAAAGTGAAACAAATTCTAAACCTATATTTCTACTGCAAAAAGCCCAAGATCAGTAGTAACTATAGATTATTTATAGTTTAATTTTTTTAATAAATAGATGTTCAAGTTCTTGTTGGATGTCTCAGTTGCATATGCAACGTTGGCTTCTCGCTTCTGTAAACGAACAAATAATATAGGATTGCAAATCCTACAGACGCAAGTTGTTATATTTTCAATAGAAAATACTTTGTACAGTGTTTCGATGTGACACTTTTCTCAATGTTTGAAGAGTCATTGGATATATCTTAGGGTGGTTGAAATAGTTCTAGCGCCAAATCAGGAATTTTGAGACATTGAATGAATTTGAGATACAAACAAAAAGTTACTCTCTCAGAAGAAAAATTGCAGATTTTGGTTGAAATAGTTGCCAGTCATTGTTTGATTAAAGTATGTTCTGCTCTAATTTTGCGGATTTTTATGAAAATGCACCTAAATAAATGGGAAATAATTAATCATTTCTAAATAAAGAAAGAATGAAGTATTTTTTATTTTTCAAAAGTATTAAGATAAGATTTGTTATTTATAGATCAACCTCGGTGTTGTCACTTTCTTCTGCCTTTTGAGCTAAAACATACGATCAATGTGTACACCAAATAATGTAATTTGATCCTCCCATATCGTTCGACCATTGGATACATTCATCAGTTCATGGAGAATTCCTTGGACATATTACATATATGATATTTTTGCACGCCGAACGACACGAGATCATATCAATCTTATTAAGATAAATTCTAAAACTAAATTTTTATATTTTCGATCGAATTTTAAATTAGACACTTTAATTTTTAACAAATTTATATTATTTTATAAGTTTTTGAAACAAATTGATCCCTATATATGGAGATTAAAGATGCATTTTAGTTTACGTTTTTATTTTTTTATTTTTAATATTTTTGTTTTAAAAAATTTGTAAATGAAAAATAAAAAGTAAAAATAAAAAAAATATTTGTTTAATTATTTTTTTAATTTTTTTCACAAAATATTAAGAAACAATCTGTCTTATACTAATATTTTTTAAGATTTATTTATCTTACTGAAAATTTTTTTCTTAAACTTATTTGTTCTGTATATTAAAACTTTTAAGAGAATAGTTTGTCCAATAGAAATAATTTTCAGAAACTTTTAAAATAATCAAATTTTATTAAAATTATAGTGTGTAATCTAAAATTTTGATTAAAAAGGGTAATTTGTTCTGTTTATCTAGCTAATAGACTAATAGTGTTTATAGATAGTAGGAGCTAGTAATTTATGTGTAGATTTCTTGATATAGGTAGGATGATAATAACAATAATCGAAGGCGATAGATAGGATGGTGTGAACGGGTTAAACCTCATTGGGTACGCGCAGCATGCCCAATAAATTCAATATGTTTGTCCTATAAAATTTGTTAAGCTGATAATAATTTTTGTGAATAATATGAATAATAGGTTTTAAAATTGGTTCAATAAAATAAAAGCACATTATATCTCTAACTTACTCATCTAAATTAATATTTTTTTGGTTGCTTACCTAATCTTTCAATCCGACAGGTCAAGAATTAATCCGTCGCGGATCGGAGCTTCGTTTAAGGATCTGCTGCTGACTAATGGGTTGCTATATGCACAAGTCGGGATTCGAACCCCCGACACTTGTTTAAGCAGACGAGTGAGCTGACCACTCGACCAATCCAAATTAATTTTTAAATTTTAATATTAGAATAACTATTCACACACCTAGTAAATTAAATATTCAATATATCCATTATGCATATTATTTAATATTTTCATTATATAAGTATACTTTTTCTTACCCTATATACGGACGGATATGGTTTTATATGTAATCTTTGTGCCATTAAATAAACTCCATATAATTCCACTAAAATTTGTTTCATATAACATGGCATAACCTTATCTATAAATTGGCATGGCAAGTAGTACAAGCCAAACAAAGAAAATAAGCACAGGGATTTTATTCTCCTACAAAAACTTTGTGCTTTCTTGTTATTACTGAAGGACATAGAGACAACAGAGCATGGCGACACCAAAAACGGCACTTTCAGCGTTATTGAAGACCAGAATTGAAGGTAGTGGGAGCGAGACCATAGTGTTTTGTCATGGCTATGGAACGGACCAATCCATTTGGGACAAAGTGGTTCCCATATTAGCTCAAAATTACCGTGTTGTTGTCTTTGATTGGCCATTTGCTGGATCAGTAAAAGATCAGAAGCTTTACGACCCTCTAAAGTACTCTTCCTTTGAAGCTTTTGGTGATGATTTGATCACTCTACTGACTGAAATTGGCATCAAATCTGCCACTTTCGTTGGCCATTCCATGTCCGGCATGATCGGTTGCATTGCCTCTCTCAAAAGGCCTGACCTCTTTAAGCGCCTTGTTCTTGTTTGTGCTTCCCCAAGGTACTCAATCTGTTAATTAACAAGTAATAAAATGTTATTACACCTAACCTAACTTGTTTCATATAGGTTTCTAAATTCAGATGATTTCGAGGGAGGGTTTAAGAACTCAGATGTGGAGCAATTAATCTCGGTGATGGAGAACAACTATGAAGAGTTTGCTTCTCATTTCGCGTCGATGATAGCAGATACAGCTAACAGTGAAAATGTTGCGACCGTGGAAAAGTACAAGAAAGGCTTAATCAAAATGGGAGCTGAAGTGGCGCTGCCATTAGCCAAGACTGTGTTCTACAGTGATTACAGAGAATTACTTGACAAAGTTGAAACTCCATGCACAATCATACAGACCACTAATGACAAGGCTGTTCCTCGCAGCGTAGCACTCTACATGCAGAACAAGATCAAAGGGGAAGCCACTTTGGAGATCATACACACTGATGGCCATTTTCCTCAGCTTACTTCTCACCTTAAGTTTATTGAGGTTTTAAAGGCTACTCTCGACTCTGATGTCCTTAATTAATCAATTGAGATTATTATTCCCATGTTCGCTAAGTCTCTATCTCTTTCTTCTTGTCATCGTTTAATTTCTTGGTTGTTGTACTAGTACCACAAGGTAAGTAGCATTATTGAATGGTGATGTATTTCAATAGCATGCATGTGATATTTCATGTTTGTATTCGTTGACTCCTTGTTAGTTACTGTTTGTATGGTTAGGGGTGGGGCCGAAGAAGAATTAATGGCAGCGACTACCTATCCTGCAATGCATAGTCTCACAAATCACGGTGCTATCAATACAAGAG
>NC_029774.3:35281196-35282560 GCF_000817695.3 Arachis duranensis
ATTTATTTTAATTTTTTTAATATTTTTATTTTTATTATTAAAATTTTATCAAATATATTAAAAAATAAAAAATCTTTTATATTAAAAGATCTTTTTCTAACAACTTAAGGGCATCTAAAGTTCTAAACACACTCTTAAACTTTAAAGGGAAACAAGTACTTAATCCATTTAACTATTAAGAGAAAAATATTTTTGGGGTAAGATATAGATAACATAATAATTTTTTTGGTGCACTCAATATATTTTTAATTTTTTTTTGGTATTAAAATGGGACTAAAATATCCAAACAAAAGAAAATCTAATTACAAATTAAACGGAATAAACACACCCTCATCAACTAAAATGCTACTAATATCTCTAGGAGGAATCTCTCAAAAGTAAAATTTTGAGTCAAGATTTAAACTTTTTCGAGTTAGACAATCTGCATATTTATTATCGTCCTTGTATATATTTACAAAATTAATATCACAATTTTTTTAAAAAAAATAATATTCCTCATTAAAGCATTAGGATGCTTGTTGTGGTCTATGTGTCTATTAATTAGAGATATAATGGTTTTGGAGTCACTCTCTACCACCAATCTTTTAACACCTATTGCCCAAGTCAAGTTTAACCCCTTTATAATTCCCAAAGCTCCGCCTTATACGCCGAATACTGTCCAATAAAGTGAGAGAAACTGCCGATCCACTTTTCATTGCAATCCCTCAATACCACAACCCGCCTTTTCTGTCATGACGTCCCTTGTTCCGTCAGTGTTTAAGGTAGTCCAATTCGATGGGAGTGTGTTTCATTTAACCTAAATTTCTTCTCTTCTGATACTAATTGCAAGTAGCTTCTTCTTTCTCTTGAACGCAATTTTCATTTCTTCCATGGTCTTCAAAATTTCAATGTGGGTTTGAGGAGGTCTATGATAATTTTCTTCGTGTATCTATCTGTTTCTCTATTCCCAATTTTTCAGCAAGTAATTAAAAAAAATAGCAATGCAATTTTTGTTCTGATTGTTTTTCAATTGGTGGAATAAGTTCAATGCAATCCATTATCTAAAATTGGTTCCGAAAAATGTTTACATTTTTTCAGGTTCAAAAGCGTTGCCCAAGTTCTGGAGACTTTAGAGCAATTTTTTAGAACATGGGTAATATCTTTAATCTGATCTTCACATAATTGGCATTTTTTCTCTCCTTTAAATAATATTTTCTTTCTTTGGTTAGTAAAAATTCTTTCATGTATTGTCCTCCAAATAAACGTTTTGGATTTCTGGTATCCTTTCTAATTTCAATTTTGGGTCAAATGATTTCTTTAAAATTTTGACCAATTTTGTATGGCTTTGTAGGTAGCTCCCACAGAGAAGTCTCCGTCTTCTGTGT
>NC_029774.3:35282600-35293374 GCF_000817695.3 Arachis duranensis
TTACAATGATGTTGAGAACAATGTCTTTAGGTAAGCAATTGTTAAGTTTGAGTCTATCCTAATTTTTCATTTGAACTGTCCATTCCTACATAGAGCTTTCCATGTTTGAGATGGCTTTGGTTGCCCTGTTCAATAGACATTCTTGTTCTCCACCTAATGGTTGAGCCAGAAATTGGTGTTTAGTCAATCTCCAATGTGGTGCATGGTGTTTTATAACAATAAAGGCCAGAGTCTGACCAGTTCTTTCTACAGAGGCGAGTCAGTATTTTTTGCTATGAGCCATATGACGGAGGAAAAATATCGGTAAAGATTTTCACAAAAATATCGCGTTACAATTATAGTTCTAAACCGATAATTAAACCTCAATCAATATTTAAATTGTTTGTCACTTAAGCAAACCCAATAAAATTAACTGAAGTATTTAAACCTCGGGTCGTCTCTCAAGGAATTGCAGGAAAGTATGTTTATTATTGGCTATGGAAAAGTATATTTTTGGGTTTTGTAATAAGAAACAAGAAAGTAAAATGGCAAGAAAATAAACTAGTAACTAAGAAAGCTCTTAGCAAGGAAAGAGAATTAGAAGTCCTATCCTTATTATCATTGTCAATTGTGATGGTAAATGTGAATTGCCTTCACTTAGTTAACCTCTAACCAATGAAGGAAGGTCAAGTGCATACAACCAACTTGAGTTCACAAGTCCTAGTCAACTCGTAGTGAGAAACTAGCTTTGGTGAAGTTCAAGCTAACCGGCAATCTTCAATCACCAATCAACAAAAGACTTTTGATAACTCAAGAGTCTCTAGATAATCAATCCAAGTCAAGAACATAAAAATCTAAATTAAAATCCACCCAAACATTTCATCAAACACTTGGAAGGCACAAAATAAAAGTATAGAAAATTAACAAGGAATATTAAATCTAAATAACCAATTGCAACCATTAATGACTAACAATTAAAGAGAGTAACAATAAACATAGAGAACATAAATTGCATTAAAAGAAATCAAACGTAACAAGAGCTCATAAACATAAAAATGGCGAAAAAGGAAAATTAACAAGAGAAGAAGATGAACTAACGTGCTTTAACGAATAAAAGTAAGAGAAAACTAAATTAAAGGAAGATTAAACCTGAACCTAAGGAGAAATTGGAAGAAGAAACCCTAAAACCTAGAGAGAGGAAAGAGCCTCTCTCTCTCTAGAATTCTACATCTAAAACCTAAAATTGTGTGAATGAACGTGTATTCCCCTTCCAGCCCCACTCTGCAGCCTCTAATATTATTTTCGGCCCTGAAACTGGGTGAAAAGCAGTCCAGAAATTGTCCCCCAGCATTTTCTGTAAATTTCAGCACATGACGCTCTGTCATGCGTACGCGTCGGCCACGCGTAGGCATCAGCCACGTGTGCGCATCGTATGTATGCTGCACTAGTCACGCGTATGCGTCGTCCACGTGTACGCGTCGTTACCAGATTCTGAAATACTTGATTTCTGTATTTCTTCCACTTTTGCATGCTTCTTTTCCATCCTCTAAGCCATTCTTGCCCTATAAACCCTGAAAATACTTAACAAACATATCACGGCATCGAATGGTAATAAGAGAGGATTAAAATTAGCAAATTTAAGACCAAAAAAGCATGTTTTCAATCATAGCACAAAATTAGGAAGGAAAATGTAAAACATGCAAATTATATGCATAAGTGTGAGAATAATGGATAAAAATTCACTCAATTCAATACAAAAATAAACCATAAAATAGTGGTTTATCACTATACTGGGTTGTTGTTTCTATTACAATATTTGTGTGTAAAAACCTCCAACCAAAGGAAGTTAGAAATTTCTTTCATATTCCATATTATTTTTAGTAGAAAGGTGTCATTCATGGCATTGAGCTTTTTAAATCCCAAACCTCCTTCATGTTTGGGTAAAGAAATGGTTTTTCAATTAATAACATGAATCTTCCTCTGATTTTCATTGTCGCTCCAAATAAATCCTTTATGGGGCTTTTCAATCTCATTGCATATTCCTTTAGAAACCCTTCCATGTTGCATTTTGAAGTTAATATTAGGGATTATGGCTGATTGAGCCAAAATAATTCTGCCAACTAGAGATAAGCAATTACTTTTCCAACCTTCACCCTGTCAATCACATTTCTAAAGTTCTCTTTTTCTCTTCTTGTAAGAATCAAGACTAATTAATCGTCTAATTAAATAATTAATATTACCCAAAATAGGATCTAAAAATTTAGAATGAGAATTTGAGGATTTAAATATGATTTTTGGAGTCAGTAGATTTTTCTGAGTAAAATCGCAAACCGGCAGCCGAACCGGTCAAACCAATTTAAGTCTGCCTGGGACAGCGTGAGAATAATTAGAAATAGTAGAAAACCTTAGTAGAATATTAAAATTCAAAAACCAGGCGTTAATTTTAAAGGTTTGGCCCAAAGTTGGGCCAAACGAGCTAAAAACACTAACGGGTTGGACTGGGTCCAAGTTGGGCCCAAGCTTAACATATATATAGGTTCATTGATACAGAAATCGTGATACACAACTTCGTGCAGCTGACCAACAAATACACTGGGTCGTCCAAGTAATACCTTACGTGAGTAAGGGTCGATCCCACGGAGATTGTCGGCTTGAAGCAAGCTATGGTTACCTTGTAAATCTCAGTTAGGCGGATTCAAATAGTTATAAGGTTGTGATAATTAAAAGAACGAAATAGAACATAAAATAGGATAGAAATACTTATGCAATTCATTGGTGGAAATTTCAGATAAGCGTATGAAGATGCTTTGTTCCCTCTGAGCATCTGCTTTCCTACTGCCTTCATCCAATCATTCATACTCCTTTCCATGGCAAGCTGTATGTAGGTGGATCACCGTTGTTAATGGCTACCATCCATCCTCTCAGTGAAAATGGTCCTCTACGGTTTCCCGCATGGCTAATCAGCTGTCTGTTCTCGTTCGTATCGGAATAAGATCCATTGATCCTTTTGCGCACTGTCACTACGCCCCACAGTCGCGAGTTTGAAGCTCGTCACAGTCATCCCATCCCAGATCCTACTCGGAATACCACAGACAAGGTTTAGACTTTTCAGATCTCAAGAATGCTGCCAATTGATTCTAGCTTATACCACGAAGACTCTAATCGCACGGAATGGAAGCTCTGTTGTCAGGAGAGGCAACCATGCATCGTGAACCAAGAGGCCAAGAGATACACACTTAAGCTCTCACAGATAGAACGGAGGTGGTTATCAGGCAAGCGTTCATAAGGGAGGATGATGATGAGTGTCACGGATAATCACATTCATCAGGTTGAAGTACGAGTAAATATCTTAGAACAAGAATAAGCTTGAATTAAATAGAAAACAATAGTAATTGCATAACTTCATGAAGAACAGCAGAGCTCCACACCTTAATCTATAATGTGTAGAAACTCCACCGTTGAAAATTCATAAGAACAAGGTCTAGGCTTTTCTTGGAGTTAAAGGGTTCAAAGACCTGATCCCAAGATCAAAGATGATCAAAAGATCACAGATGATCAAAAATATCAAAATACAATAGTAAAAGGTTCTATTTATAGAGAACTAGTAACCTAGGGTTTACAAAAATAAGTAAATGATGTAGAAATCCATTTCCAGGGCCCACTTGGTATGTGCTTGGGCTGAGCATTGAAGCTTTCATGTGCATGGGCTTTTCTTGGAGTTAAACGCCAGCTTTGGTGCCAGTTTGGGCATTTTACGCCAGAATTTTTATGCTGACTTCGAACGCCAGTTTGGGCCATAAAATCTCGAACAAAGTATGGACTATTGTACATTGTTGGAAAGCCCAAGATATCTACTTTCCAACGCAATTGAGAGCGCGCCAATTGGGCTTCTGTAGCTACAGAAAATCTACTTCGAGTGCAGGGAGTTCAGAATCCAACAGCATCTTCAGTCCCTTTTTAGCCTCTGAATCAGATTTTTGCTCAGGTCCCTCAATTTCAGCCAGAAAATACTTGAAATCACAGAAAAACACACAAACTCATAGTAAAGTCCAGAAATGTGATTTTTGCATAAAAACTAATAATTATATACTAAAAACTAACTAAATTATACTAAAAACTACCTAAAAATAATGCCAAAAAGCGTATAAATTATCCGCTCATCATTCATTAAATGAACCCATCAGCCAAGGAGAGTGGCTGAAGTGAATGGAAAAGTAAGAGAAGAGAGTGAGCACTATTCACATACAACTTCTTTCGCTTGTATCTCGAGCTACAGTGCTCTGATTTGCGTGCTGTCAGCGGCTATGCGAAGCTCTTGCCGAGCCCGTTACTTTCATCTAACTTTCATAGGTTAGATTTCAAATTTTACCTTCCTTTCTGCTGTCCTAAGAATTTCGAGTTTGGTGAGTGTTGATCTTGAGAAAAATTTGTGTTTTTGTTGTTTAGGTGCTAATCATTAGTGAGGAAATGTTGGGTTCTATCCCAAATTTCAGTGAATGAGGTAAGATTTCTCAAGAACCCTTGTAAATTGATTAATTGTGAGTATTAGGTTTTGATTTATATGAAATGTGTGATATTAGCTTGAATGTTGGAGCTTGTTGGTGATTGTTGATGCTTGTTGGAGTTGGTTGGTGACTTGGTTGTGGTTGAAAGATTGATTTTGCACTCAATTTGAGTTTTGGTACATATTGGGAATCGGCCAAGGTATGGTTTCGGTTTCCTCTATGTAATATATAATATTTCTGGACACTTAGGCTAGTGACCCATAGGATAGGCTTGGATTGATATGGTTGTTGATTTTGGTTAGTTGATGATGTATGACGAATTGATGTTGTTAATATTGTTAAATAATGTTGTTGATGTATGGTGTATGATGAATTTGGGTGAGTAATATTGTTGATTATTGATATGGAGTATGAATGAGGTTGATGATGAAGGTTGATAGTGATAAAATGATGATTGATGAATGTGTTGGTGGAAGAATGATTATAATGTATATATTTGATATTTGAGGATGAGAATAATGAAGTGTGAATGAAAATTTGGTATGAATGGTGAATTGTGACACAAAGGGTGAGTTATGAGGTAAATTGGAGTTTGGTATGGTTTTGGTTGAAAATTTTAGAAAGTTGAGAACTTGTGACTTTTTGGTAAAAATGAGTTTTGGGATAACTTTGACGGATCATATCTTGAGCTACGGTTATTGAAATTTGATGTATTTTATATCAAATGAAAGATAATTTAACAAGATTTAAAATTGTTTAATATTTGTGGATATCTGAAGTTTGTAGAGAAAGATATGATCATTCAAAGTTTGGTGTCAAAATCTGAATACTGTGCATGCTGCAGAATTTGTGATTTCTGGTTTGTGTGCGCATGCACAACCCATAAATTTTTGAACCTGTGCGCATGCACAACCTTGTGCATACACACACACACACACACACACACACACACACACACACACACACACGGGGACATGGCTACTGATGGGAGCGCTAGCACGCCCTGTGCGTGCACATAACCAGCAAAGTTCTGCAAGCTATGCGCATGCACACGTTGGAAGGGGCATTCTATTGAGGGCATTCACACGCCTTGTGCGAGCAAACAGAATTGTAAAATTTTACTCTTGTGCATACGCACACCTCTATGCGTATGCACACATCTTGAAAATCTCCTTGGCGTGCGCACGCATACCCTTGTGCGTATGCACATGCCTTGTTTTTCAACTAAAATCTTGTTTTTAACTGATTCACCTTTCCAATAAGCTTGTAAACTTCTGTGTCACCTATTTAAGACTCTTTGACTTATTTTCGGGTATCAAAACATGGGAGAGGTCCTAGGAGATTTAATTTGGTATTACCTTGACAAGTTAGAGAACGGAGGCTTAGGTTTCTGGTGTATTGAGGATAGGTTTGGTGGAGTGAGAAGGGAGAAAGATATATGAATTGAGAACTGATGAACTAATGAGTTCAAAAAGGAAATTGTGAAATGACAGTGATTGAGATGAGTCGAGGACTCGGAATTCGAAATGATGAATTATTGACATAATGAGATAATAAATTTAAAAAAAACCACTGATGTAATATTTTAAAATGAGATTGTTGAGACGCTATGCACCTGGCAGGGACGGCGGTTGGATCCCGTCTGTCGAGGTACGGCGGTTGGATCCCGTCTGTCGAGGTACGGCGGCGGCATAAGTGTGGTTTGTCCCGCTTGCGTTGAGATGTAATTTCCGTGGCAAGAGTATCCCGCTCACATCCCTTCAGATCACTAGAGTGTGCAGGCACAAAATCCTGGACGGTGTTCCGAGCACCATCTCTCGGGGGTTCCCAATTATGATTCCGAAGGGCGACGTCTCCATGGAGATGTCTCAGGTTCAGTTGAACCGACAATGTGATATCACAGCCTATAGGACAGGCATTCATCATGTGCACATTCTATCTTTTTGTTTGCTTTGCCGACTTGAAATTGCTTGCCTATTTGTATAACATGCTTAATTGCCTACTTGAATTACTTGCCATATATGCCTATACTTGCATTTTACTTACATTGATATTATCTGTGTTTTCTATTGGGATTGAGGAGATTTGGAAGGCGGTGGCGATGGGATTGCATGGAGGATAGGTTGGTGAAGGCTGTGGGACAGCGAAAAACTGTTAGATTAGAAAAATCCTTTAAGATAGACTACCCCTTTATTATGTTATGGTTTTAGTTATGCTTTAATGTTTTAGTTATGCTTTAAGATGAATCTTGTGATGGATATGAAGTTCTAGGATTGCCTCTGGTGTCCCGGAGTCTTATATCTTACATCACTAGGCACTGTTACCATACTGAGAACCTCTGGTTCTCATACCATATTCTGTTGTTGTTTTTTAGATGCAGGTCGTAACCGACCTAGGTGAGTTGCTTTGATGGTGACAGAGCGAATGATCCTGGAGATATTTTGGAGTTTTTATTATTTTGTTTATATATCTCATCTTTTGTATTTACTTTTTCCTAGAGGCTTACTTTGAGAGAAAAACTTGTATAAGATGTTTTAACTTTCAGAATTCTGTATGGTCTGTGTTCCGAGGGTTACTTGAAACTGTAGGTCGATCTCGGTCGAGATCTACTGTGCTGGTTGGAGATGACGTGTCTGACATGTAGGTGGTGATCGGAGCTGCCGTGTCCGATTTGTTGGACTGCCAATGCTACTGATCCTTTGTCACCGGAGGGTGGTGGTACCTGCAAGGGACTCCGATGCTTAAGTTAGCAAGGGTATTAAACAGGTTTTTAGTAGAATCAGAGTGTGAGTTATATCTGGGTGCTCTAGTGTATTTATAATAGTGTGGGCTGACCTTCTTAGATAAGATAAGTTAGTTAGCTTATCTTATCTTATCTTTGGGTGAGGTCAGCTTATCTTCAAGGGAATCGCCTTTATCTCTATAGGCTTGGGCTGCCTTTGGATTTGGGTCGTGTTCCTCTATTTGGGCCCTTTACTGAGCTTTTCTGGCAATTTGGCCGAGCTCTTTGAGAAGAGGTCGGATAGTCTGACCCGAAGAGGTCGGTCGCTTTGTCGCCAAACATCCCAGGTCGGACAGCTTGACCCAGGATATAAATAGTGCCCCTGCTCGAGTTCGGTCTTTATTTGGAGGCCGAGTCTTAGTTTTAGGACTTCGAACCTTCTCGGGTAAAGCCGAACTCGAGGATTTTGTCGATTTTATCTTTGTAGAGTTCTTTTTTGAATGCGAAACATTTCTTCTTTCGTTTTCTCTGAAAGCGTGCGCTTTTGTATTAGCGTCCTAGCCTTGGGAATGCGCAAGGGTTTTAATGCTCTCATTAATTGGTTTTTTATGCTTCATTTCTCTTGGATTTTATTTTGAATTTTGTTCTCAAGAAACAGTTTTCTCTTTTCTGTAACTTCCCTCTTTTCTTCATTCTTCTGTTTCACCTGGAGCTTGTCTTTTGTTTTTCGACGTTGTGTCTTGCGCTTTGCTCAAGGGAAGATTTCTTCACTCCGGCTTCCGCCTTTCTTCAGAGCTCTTTCTCCTTTCTCCAGGTTGGTTTTACCTTCTCTTTCGTTGTTTTTCCTTCATTTTTTGATAAAGTCTCGATTTTTCTCTTGAAGTGCATGCTGGAAAATCTGAATCTTTTTTCGTATCACTGTGCACCTGCTTGTTTACGGTTAAGGGGGTTTTCTTGCTTTTGAAATGGTCCCTCTGTATTCTAGGGTTCATACTGCTTATTTTTCCGGAAGATTTCTCCTTTGATGTTTTTCGTCATGCTGATAGCTTTCTTTGCTGATGAATCCCGTAAAAGAACTTTTTCTTTTGACGGCTCGTTTTGATTTTCTTCGTGTTGTTTTGCTATTTTGATGGCTTTCTGTGGTAATGACTTTCTTTTCTTTTTGGGATATTGCTTTCTGAGAAAGGGTTTCTCTTTGTCTTTGCTGCGAGTTTTGTTGGGACATTAGTCTTGTAGATTTTCCTGAATCCTTGTTCCCTGATTGCCTCCAAAGGATGTCCCTGGATCTTTTTGGTGTGGGTCCTGGGGTTTCCTTTTACTGTTTGTACTGTGCTGGACTATGTTGGCTGAGTTGTTTTAATTTCGTCCGAGATGTTTTTTAGTAATCCAATCTCCTTTTCTTGTTTGTAAGACTAGTTGGCCATGTCTTCTCGCAAAAATATTGTAGAGATGTCCTCTAAAGTCCCTGAGGGGATGTCTGATTGGTTGGATTCCCTTGTTTTGATGTGTGTTTCTGTGGTAAATGCTGAATTCTGTGTGGAGCTTAGGAAACATCACCGTCTCTGTAAGAGTAGAGATCAAGAGAGGAATTATGAATTGGTGGCACCTGACTCCGAGGAGAGGGTTTGCTTCCCTGTCCTGACCCAGGGGAAGTGCCCTTTCTTTTATGCTTACGACTATTTTTTTAGCCAGTTGGACATCACTTTTCCCTTTACTTCGTTTGAGACCGATTTGTTGTGGTTGTGTAATGTAGCTCCGTCCCAGCTTCATCCAAACTCCTGGGGCTTTATTAAGATTTTTCAGCTTCTTTGCCAAGAATTGGATGTTACTCATTCTCAAACTCTTTTCTTTTATTTGTTTGTTTTAACTAAGCCCGGGATTTCTTCAAAAAAGAAAGCCTCGTGGGTTTCTTTTAGATTTGCACAAGGACATAAGGTTTTTTTACCATGTATGACGAGTCCTTTAGGGACTTCAAGAAATATTTCTTCAAGGTTCGAACTGTTGAGGGAGCTCGCCCCTTTTTTCTGGAAGCGAGTGATGAGCCATCCTTCCCTCTGCATTGGCAGCAGAATATAGTAGTATCCCGATATACATGGGAAATGCTCGACGAGATTGAGCAGGCCTTTGTAACAGTTTTGGAGGACCTTTGGGGGGAACCTCCTCATCTTGATACTAAATAATCTTTGGGGGACCCCTCCCTCGTCCGAGCTGCATTGGGTATTACTTGATATATATTGCTTCTTGTTTTTACTTTGGTTTCTTCTTCTTTCCTGGTCTGTAAAACTACTGGTTTTATTTTATAGAGATGGCCAAGAATAATGATGCGATGAAAGCTTTCAAAAAGGCAAGAAAGGCTACTGTAGCTCAGAACATCTCGACCAAGATGGATGGAGAAGGGTCCTCTCAGGTCTCATTGAAGCCGTCTGTGCTGAGTTCCCCTGGCCCGAGGAGAATGATCCCGACTCCTCGGGTTCGTTTAGTGGATCCTCCACAGTCTTCTACTGCTGCTGTGGTTTCTTCTACGGCTGTCCCTCATTCCAAAAGACCTCGAACCGTTGAACCCTTCGATCTGGATGCGCCTGATTTTGACCCCATTAGATTTGTCGACCAGCAGATTGGTCCTTATGGTGCCCTCTCTATGGATGATGTTTCTCTCCTTCATCACTTAGATTTTATAACTCGAAGTAGCATTAAGATGGCACATATGGGAGCTGCCCAGTACCGAACTGCCCAAAATCTTCCCCTTCATGCCACCAAGGCCTTTATAGAGGAGGCTAAGTGGGAATTTGACAGAATGAAGGGTATGAAGGAGGAACTCCAAGTGAAAGTGACCTAGCTAGAGAAGGAGTTGGAGAGTGAAAAGGCTAGTTCTGTGGCCTTGGCGGCTGGTGCACGAAATTGTGATCATCAATGGCGCCATCAACATGGTATGCTCAATTGCAATCTCAACTCTTTATCACAACTTCGCACAACTAACTAGCAAGTGCACTGGGTCGTCCAAGTAATAAACCTTACGCGAGTAAGGGTCGATCCCACGGAGATTGTTGGTATGAAGCAAGCTATGGTCATCTTGTAAATCTCAGTCAGGCGGATTCAAATGGTTATGGAGGATTAATGATTAAAAGATAAATAAAACATAAAATAGAGATAAAGATACTTATGTAATTCATTGGTGAGAATTTCAGATAAGCGTTTGGAGATGCTTTATCCCTTCCGTCTCTCTGCTTTCCTACTGTCTTCATCCAATCCTTCTTACTCCTTTCCATGGCAAGCTGTATGTTGGGCATCACCATTGTTAATGGCTATAGTCCCGTCCTCTCAGTGAAAATATTCAACGCGCTCTGTCACAGCACAACTATTCATCTGTCGGTTCTCGATCATGTCGGAATAGAATCAGTGATTCTTTTGCGTCTGTCACTAACGCCCCACAATCGCGAGTTTGAAGCTCGTCACAGTCATTCAATCCTTGAATACCACAGACAAGGTTTAGACCTTCCGGATTCTCAAGAATGCCGCCATCAATTCTAACTTATACGATGAAGATTCTGATTAAGGAATCCAAGAGATA
>NC_029774.3:35293571-35297547 GCF_000817695.3 Arachis duranensis
ACTCGAGGTACAACAGAGCTCCACACCTTAATCTATGGTGTGTAGAAACTCCACCGTTGAAAATACATAAGAACAAGGTCTTGGCATGGCCGTGAGGCCAGCCCCATGATCTAAGATAGCATAAGACTACTCAAAGATAGCTACCAAGATGAAAATACAATAGCAAAAGGTCCTATTTATAGAGAACTAGTAGTTTAGGGTTTACAAAAATGAGTAAATGACGTATAAATCCACTTTCGGGCCCACTTGGTGTGTGCTTGGGCTGAGAATTGAAGCATTTTCGTGTAGAGACTTTTCTTGGAGTTAAACGCCAGCTTTTGTACCAGTTTGGGCGTTTAACTCCCACTTCTGTGCCAGTTCCGGCGTTAAACGCCGGGCAGTCTTGAGCTGATTTGGAACACCGGTTTGGGCCATCAAATCTCAGAGAAAGTATGGACTATTATATTGATGGAAAGCCCATGATGTCTACTTTCCAACGCAATTGAGAGCGCACCAATTGGGCTTCTGTAGCTCCAGAAAATCCACTTCGAGTGCAGGGAGGTCAGAATCCAACAGCATCTGCAGTCCTTTTTCAGCCTCTGAATCAGATTTTTGCTCAGGTCCCTCAATTTCAGCCAGAAAATACCTGAAATCATAGAAAAACACACAAACTCATCCCTCAATTTAAGCCAGAAAATACCTGAAATCACAGAAAAACATACAAACTCATAGTAAAGTCCAGAAAAGTGAATTTTAAATAAAAACTAATAAAAATATAATAAAAACTAACTAAAAACATACTAAAAATAATGCCAAAAAGCGTATATATTATCCGCTCATCACAAGGCCAAACTTAAATTGTTGCTTGTCCCCAAGCAACTGAAAATCAAATAGGATAAAAAGAAGAGAATATACAATAAATTCCAAAATATCAATGAAACTTAGCTCCAATTAGATGAGCGAGACTAGTAGCTTTTTGCCTCTAAACAGTTTTGGCATCTCATTTTATCCTTTGAGGTTCAGAATGATTGGCATCTATAGGAACTCAGAATTCAGATAGTGTTATTGATTCTCCTAGTTAAGTATGTTGATTCTTGAACACAGCTACTTTATGAGTCTTGGCCGTGGCCCAAAGCACTTTGTTTTCCAGTATTACCACCGGATACATCCATGCCACAGACACATAAATGGGTGAACCTTTTCAGATTGTGACTCAGCTTTGCTAGAGTCCCCAATAAGAGGTGTCCAGGGTTCTTAAGCACACTCTTTTTGCTTTGGATCACGACTTTAACCGCTCAGTCTCAAGTTTTCACTTGACACCTTCACGCCACAAGCACATGGTTAGGGACAGCTTGGTTCAGCCGCTTAGGCCAGGATATTATTCCTGTAGGCCCTCTTATCCACTGATGCTCAAAGCCTTGGATCCTTTTTATTTTTACCCTTGCCTTTTAGTTTAAAGGGCTCTTGGCTTTTTCTGCTTTTTTTTTTGAATTCACTGCCTTTTCTTGCTTCAAGAATCATTTTTATGATTTTTCAGATCCTCAGTAACATGTCTCCTTTTTCATCATTCTTTCAAGAGACAACAATTTTAACATTCATGAACAACAAATTCAAAAGACATATGCACTGTTCAAGCATACATTCAGAAAACAAAAAGTATTGTCACCACATCAATATAATTAAACTAGTTTCAAGGATGAATTCGAAATCATGTACTTCTTGTTCTTTTGTAATAAAAACATTTTTCATTTAAGAAAGGTGATGGATTCCTAGGACATTCATAACTTTAAGGCATAGACACTAAGACACTAATGATCATGTAATAAGACACAAACATAGATAAACATAAGAATAAAAATTCGAAAAACAGAAAAATAAAGAACAAGGAGATTAAAGAACGGGTCCACCTTAGTGATGGCGGCTTGTTCTTCCTCTTGAAGATCTTATGGAGTGCTTGAGCTCCTCAATGTCTCTTCCTTGTCTTTGTTGCTCCTCTCTCAAGATTCTTTGATCTTCTCTAATTTCATGGAGGAGGATGGAATGTTCTTGGTGCTCCACCCTTAGTTGTCCCATGTTGGAACTCAATTCTCCTAGGGAGGTGTCCCATGTTGGAACTTAATTCTCCTAGGGAGGTGTTGATTTGCTCCCTATAGTTTTGTGGAGGAAAGTGCATCCCTTGAGGCATCTCAGGGATTTCATGATGAGGAATTTCCTCATGTCCATGAGTGGGATCTCTTGTTTGCTCCATCCTTTTCTTAGTGGTATCCATGAGAACTTGGTCCAACCTTTGATCAAAGTTGACCCTTTGTGAGTTTAAAAGGGACCTCGGAGATCACCTTCTTCTTGGCCACAACTTCATAGAAGTGGTCTTGATGCACCCTTGAGATGAATCTCTCCATCTCCCATGACTCGGAGGTGGAAGCTTTTGCCTTCCCTTTCCTCTTTCTAGAGGTTTCTCCGGCCTTAGATGCCATAAATGATTATGGAAAAACAAAAAGCAATGCTTTTACCACACCAAACTTAGAAGGTTTGCTCGTCCCAAGCAAAAGAAGAAAGAAAGGAGTAGAAAAAAAAGAAAATGGAGGAGATGGAGGGGGCTTTGTGGTTCGGCCAAGGGGGAGAAGTAGTGTTTAGGTTGTGTAAAAATGAAGGAGTGAAGAAGGGATTATATAGGGGTGGAGAGATGGGTAGGGTTTGGCCATTATGGGTGGGTTTGGGAGGGAAAGTGGTTTGAATTTGGATGGTGGGGTAGGTGGGATTTTATGAAGGATGGATGTGAGTGGTGAAGAGAATGGTGGGATTTGATAGGTGAGGGGTTTTTGGGGAAGAGGTATTGAGGTGATTGATGAATGGGTGAAGAAGAGAGAGAGTGGTGGGGTAGGTGGGGATCCTGTGGGGTCCACAGATCCTGAGGTGTCAAGGATAGCTCATCCCTGCACCAAGTTGCATGTAAAAATGCCCTTTCTGCCAATCCTGGCGTTAAACGCCGGGCTGCTGCCCCTTTCTGGCATTTAACGCCAGCTTCTTGCCCATTCCTGGCGTTAAATGCCAGTCTGGTGCCCCTTTCTGGCGTTAAATGCCCAGAATAGTACCAGACTGGGCTAGGAAGGGTCTGCCAAGGATGATGGATTCATCCATGCACTTCCTAGTCTCTAGGATTATGAAATCAGCAGGGATGTAATGGTCTTCAACCTTTACCAGAACATCCTCTACAAGTCCATAAGCTTGTTTTCTTGAATTGTCTGCCATCTCTAGTGAGATTCTTGCAGCTTGTACCTCAAAGATCCCTAGCTTCTCCATTACAAAGAGAGGCATGAGGTTTATGCTTGACCCTAGATCACACAGAGCCTTCTTAAAGGTCATGGTGCCTATGGTACAAGGTATCGAGAACTTCCCAGGATCCTGTCTCTTTTGAGGTAATCTCTGCCTAGTCAAGTTATCCATTCTTTGGTGAGCAAAGGGGGTTCATCCTCCCAAGTCTCATTACCAAATAACTTGTTATTTAGCTTCATGATTGCTCCAAGGTACTTACCAACTTGCTCTTCAGTGACATCTTCGTCCTCTTTAGAGGAAGAATACTCATCAGAGCTCATGAATGGCAGAAGTAAATCCAATGGAATCTCTATGGTCTTAGTGTGAGCCTCAGATTCCCATGGTTCCTCATTAGGGAACTCATTGGAGGCCAGTGGACGTCCATTGAGGTCTTCCTCAGTGGTGATCACTGCCTCTTTCTCCTCTCCAAATTCGGCCATGTTGATGGCCTTACACTCTCCTTTTGGATTCTCTTCTGTATTGCTTGGAAGAGTACTGGGAGGGAGTTCAGTAACTTTTTTACTCAGCTGACCCACTTGTGCCTCCAAGTTTCTAATGGAGGATCTTGTTTCAGTCATAAAACTTTGAGTGGTTTTGATTAGATCAGAGACCATGGTCGCTAAATCAGAGTGGCTCTGCTTAGAATTCTCCGTCTGTTGCTGAGAAGATGATGGAAAAGGCTTGC
>NC_029774.3:35297591-35298315 GCF_000817695.3 Arachis duranensis
TTGCCATTGCTAAACCTGTTTCTTTCACCATTATTGTTGTTGAAACCTTGTTGAGGTCTCTGTTGACCTTCCATGAGAGATTTGGATGATTTCTCCATGAAGGATTATAGGTGTTTCCATAGGGTTCTCCCATGTAATTCACCTCTTCCATTGATGGGTTCTCAGGATCATAAGCTTCTTCTTCAGATGAAGCGTCCTTAGTACTGCCTGGTGCAGTTTTCATTCCAGACAGACTTTGAGAAATCATATTGACTTGCTGAGTCAATATTTTGTTCTGAGCCAATATGGCATTCAGAGTATCAATCTCAAGAACTCCTTTCTTCTGATTCGTCCCATTGTTCACAGGATTCCTTTCAGAAGTGTACATGAATTGGTTATTTGCAACCATTTCAATGAGTTCTTGGGCTACTGCAGGTGTCTTATTCAGATGAAGAGATCCTCCAGCAGAGCTATCCAATGACATCTTGGACAGTTCAGACAGACCATCATAGAAGATACCTATGATGCTCCATTCTGAAAGCATGTCAGAAGGACACCTTCTGATCAATTTTTTGTATCTTTCCCAAGCTTCGTAGAAGGATTCACCTTCCTTTTGTCTGAAGGTTTGGACTTCCACTCTAAGCTTACTCAATTTTTGAGGTGGAAAGAACTTTGCCAAGAAGGCATTGACTAGATTTTCCCAAGAGTTCAGGCTTTCTTTAGGTTGTGAGTCCAACCATATCCT
>NC_029774.3:35298340-35306804 GCF_000817695.3 Arachis duranensis
ATAGAAGTCGGGAGTAGGTGCAGTAAAGTCACCCAGCACCTTCCTTGCATTGTTGGCATTGTTGTTGTTTTCGGCTGCCATGTCTTCTTCTTGTTTGAAGATTTCTGTTAGGTCCTCTACAGAGAGTAGTGCTTTAGCTTCTCTTAGCTTTCGCTTCAAGGTCCTTTCAGGTTCAGGGTCAGCCTCAACAAGAATGCTTTTATCTTTGCTCCTACTCATATAAAAGAGAAGAGAACAAGAACATATGGAATCCTCTATGTCACAGTATAGAGATTCTTTGAAGTGTCAGAGGAAAAGAAGAATAGAAGGAGGAGGTAGAAGAATTCGAACTTATCCAAAGGGATAGAGTTCGAATTGTGCATTGAGGAGGAGTGTTGTCTATAAATAGAAGGATGTGAGAAGAGGGAAAGAATTTTTGAAAATTAAAGTTGGGAAAGAAATAAAGTGATTTTGAAAAAGATTTTGAAATTAGAAATCAAAAAGATATGATTGAAAACTATTTTGAAAAAAGATTTGATTTATAAAATTAATGACTTGGCTAACAAGAAATTTAAAATATATGATTCAGACATTAAACCTTTCTCAACAGAAAAGGCAACATACTTGAAATGTTGAATCAAATCATTAATCGTTAGCAAGTATTTTTGAAAAATGGAAAGAAATTGATTTTGAAAATATATGATTGAAAAGATATGATTTGAAAAAGATTTGATTTTGAAAAATTATGAAAACTTAAAAAAAATCTGAATTAAAAACAAAATATTCCCTCTTGTGCCATCCTGGCGTTAAACGCCCAGAATGGTATCTATTCTGGCGTTTAACGCCCAAAATGCTACCCTTTTAGGCGTTAAACGCCCAGCCAGGTGCCCTGGCTGGCGTTTAAACGCCAGTTTTCCTTCTTCACTGGGCGTTTTGAACGCCCAGCTTTTTCTGTGTGATTCCTCTGCTGTATGTTCTGAATCTTCAATTCTCTGTATTATTGACTAGAAAAGACACACTTTTGAAAATTTTTTTGGATTTTTAATGATGAGGAATAATCAAAATGCAACTAAAATCAAATAAACAATGCATGCAAAACACCAAACTTAGAAGTTTGTATACTACTGACACTAACAAATTGAGAATGCATATGAGAAACAAGAAAACACTCAAGACAAGAGAATTTAAAGATCAGAGCAAGAAAATCATCAAGAACATCTTGAAGATCAATGAAGAACATAATGCATGTAATTTTCGAAAATTAGAAGAATAAAAACATGCAATGGACACCAAACTTAAAATTGGACACTAGACTCAAACAAGAAACATAAAATTAATTTTTTTTAAGATTTTATAATTTTTTGGATTTTTCGAAAATTATGTGGAAAAAAAATAAGGATTTCAAAATTCTTAATGAGAATTCCAGGATGGTGCACGAAATTGTGATCATCAATGGCGCCATCAACATGGTATGCTCAATTGCAATCTCAACTCTTTATCACAACTTCGCACAACTAACCAGCAAGTGCACTGGGTCGTCCAAGTAATAAACCTTACGCGAGTAAGGGTCGATCCCACGGAGATTGTTGGTATGAAGCAAGCTATGGTCATCTTGTAAATCTCAGTCAGGCGGATTCAAATGGTTATGGAGGATTAATGATTAAAAGATAAATAAAACATAAAATAGAGATAGAGATACTTATGTAATTCATTGGTGAGAATTTCAGATAAGCGTATGCAGATGCTTTGTCACTTCCGTCTCTCTGCTTTCCTACTGTCTTCATCCAATCCTTCTTACTCCTTTCTATGGCAAGCTGTATGTTGGGCATCAACGTTGTCAATAGCTACAGTCCCGTCCTCTCAGTGAAAATGTTCAACGTGCTCTGTCACAGCACGGCTATTCATCCGTCGGTTCTCGATCATGTCGGAATAGAATCCAGTGATTCTTTTGCGTCTGTCCCTAACGCCCCACAATCGCAAGTTTGAAGCTCGTCACAGTCATTCAATCCTTGAATCCTACTCAGAATACCACAGACAAGGTTTAGACCTTCCAGATTCTCAAGAATGCCGCCATCAATTCTAGCTTATACCACGAAGATTCTGATTAAGGAATCCAAGATATATCCACTCAATCTAAGGTAGAACAGAGGTGGTTGTCAGGCACACGTTCAAAGGTGAGAATGATGATGAGTGTCACGGATCATCACATTCATCAAGTTGAGGAACAAGTGATATCTTAGAACAAGAATAAGCTGAATTGAATAGAAGAACAATAATAATTGCATTAATACTCGAGGTACAACAGAGCTCCACACCTTAATCTATGGTGTGTAGAAACTCCACCGTTGAAAATACATAAGAACAAGGTCTAGGCATGGCCGTGAGGCCAGCCCCATGATCTAAGATAGCATAAGACTACTTAATGATAGCTACCAAGATGAAAATACAATAGCAAAAGGTCCTATTTATAGAGAACTAGTAGCTTAGGGTTTACAGAAATGAGTAAATGACGTATAAATCCACTTCCGGGCCCACTTGGTGTGTGCTTGGACTGAGCATTGAAGCATTTTCGTGTAGAGACTTTTCTTGGAGTTAAACGCCAGCTTTTGTACCAGTTTGGGCGTTTTAACTCCCACTTCTGTGCCAGTTCCAGCGTTAAACGCCAGGCAGTCTTGAGCTGATTTGGAACGCCGATTTGGGCCATCAAATCTCGGGTAAAGTATGGATTATTATATAGCGCTGGAAAGCCCAGGATGTCTACTTTCCAACGCAATTGAGAGCGCGACAATTGGGTTTCTGTAGCTCTAGAAAATCTACTTCGAGTGCAGGGAGGTCAGAATCCAACAGCATCTATAGTCCTTTTTCAGCCTCTGAATCAGATTTTTGCTCAGCTCCCTCAATTTCAGCCAGAAAATACCTGAAATCACAAAAAAACACACAAACTCATAGTAAAGTCCAAAAAAGTGAATTTTAAATAAATACTAAGAAAAATATAATAAAAACTAACTAAAACATATTAAAAACATACTAAAAACAATGCCAAAAAGCGTATAAATTATCCGCTCATCAATGGCTTCTGTACAGTTGGCTGAAGACACGGCGTTGAGGCACAAAGAAAGCTACGTCACGACCTACCGGGAAGTTATGCATCTCAGGGAGGAGTTAGAGTCGGCCCGGGTTGATTATTCCGAGCTCTAGGGTCACCTTGAAGGCAGCGTAAATGCTGCTTATGAGAACCTGAAGGAGCATGTTCGGGTTCTTGCCCCGGAGGTCGACCTTGCTCTATTCAGTTTGGATAATGTTGTAAAGGATGGCAAGATTGTCCCTGACGATCCTGATGATGATGATGTTGAGCCTCCCTCCGAGCCTGCCGCCAAAGCTTCTGTTGTGCCGACTTCTTCAGCTCCTTCCTCTGAGGTCGTTCATCCCGAATTAGATCTTAATTGCCGAATCCTAAATAGAGATGACGGGACAGTGGATGCAGTGCCTCTCCAGACTCGCCCTCCTTCACGCTGTGTTGATGCTGCCGAGAAGCCTTTGGATGTTAACTGAATTTTCTAATTGCTTGTGTAGATAGCGCGGCTTGTGGGCTTTTAAACTCTTTATTTTGTAAATGATGCTTGCTGACTGTTGACACTCTTTTAGTTGCTTGTTTAGCAACTTTATTTTGAAAAACAAAGTAGTTTCCAAGCTTTTGGGGCTGATTTTGGTGGCCTCTGAAGCTTGCTATTATTATAACTTTATGTCTTTATATCATGTCTGTCTGCACTCGTCTTGGTACCTTTCTAGGTTTTGGGAGTGTTGAAACTTTTCGTTGTCTGACCTCTTTGGGTTGGCTTGATTCCTTTGCCTGATGTTATTTCCAACAATTCATTTTGTTTGGACTTTGTTCAGGTCTTTATTAGGAATTACGCTGAGGTTGCCGATTTTGTCATGTCGGTTTTGTCCAAGTTGTTGTTAGTAACCCTCTTTTTTGGACCTTGTTTAGGTCTCTTTCAGGGATTACTTTTGTAGCTTTATGTTTTGGGCCGACTTCATCATGTCGGTCTCTTCTAAGTTATTTTTGTGATCCTCTTTTTTGGACTTTTGTTCAAGTCTCTTTCAGGGATTACTTTTATAACTTCTATGCTTTGAGCCAACTTCATCATGTCGGGCCCTTCTAAGTTATTTTTGTAATCCTCTTTCTTGGACCTTGTTCAGGTCTCTTTTAGGGATTACTTTTATAACTTTTATGTTTTGGGTCGACTTCATCACATCGGGCCCTTCTAAGTTATTTTGTAATCCTCTTTCTTGGACCTTGTTCAGGTCTCTTTCAGGGATTACTTTTATAACTTTTATGTTTTGGGCCGACTTCATCACGTCGGGCCATTCTAAGTTATTTTGTAATCCTCTTTCTTGGACATTGTTCAGGTCTCTTTCAGGGATTACTTTTATAACTTTTATGCTTTGGGCTGACTTCATCACGTCGGGCCCTTCTAAGTTATAGTAATCCTCTTTTATAGGGTTGGCCATATCTCTTTCCAGGGATTTACTTATAACTTCGGTTATTGCGACTGGTCTGACTTCTTTATGTCAGCCAGTCTTTAAGTTATTTTTTAGCAATCCATTTTATTAGGACCTCGTCAGGTCCTTTCTATGGATCACTTTCTATAACTTCTTGCATTATTCTATTTTCATCTTTGCCAATTTTGTAGAGATTGGGTTTAACCCTCGTTTGGTCGACCTTTTAATAAATTTGGTTTTCATCTTTGGTCTTTATCGTGATCATGTAGTGAATTTGATTTTCACTTTCTGCCAATCTGTAGCTTTATAATCGGACGATGAATGTTTCAGATTAATGCGGCTTGAGCATTTGTAGAAGATCTGAACAGATTTTATTCAAAAGAAAATGCAAATATATACATGCGGGAGTTTTATCCCTCTAAGTCGGGTGATTTGTAGGTCTTGGCTTGGCGCCTCATTAAAAAACCTTTTCAGGAAAAAGAGTGCGCCTTATCCTAAGATCCTTTATCATCCCTAACTGTAGTACCTTCTCAAGTTGCAGGCGTGCCATGACCTAGGAAGCTCTCGCCCATCGAGCTCGGACAGTCTGTAGTAGCCCTTTCTAAGTACTTCTATGACTCGGTAGGGTCCTTTCCAGTTTGCTGCTAGCTTTCCTTCTCCAGGTCGAGTTGTTCCGATGTCATTTCAGATTAGGATGAGGTCGTTCTCAGCAAAAATTCACTGTACTACCTTTTGATTGTATCTCGAAGCCATTCGACGTTTTAATGCTTCTTCCTTGATCCGAGCTCTTTCTTGGACTTCTGGAAGTAGGTCGAGTTCTTCCCTTTGAAGTTGGGAGTTGGCTTCTTCACTATAGTGGATTACTCTAGGTGACCTTTCCTCAATCTCTACTGGGATCATTGCCTCCATTCTGTATGCTAATCGGAAGGGTGATTCCTTTGTGGTGGAATGTGGCGTTGTTCGATATACCCATAGGACTTGTGGGAGCTCCTCAGCCCATGCTCCCTTTGCGTCATGTAATCTCCGTTTCAGCCCAGCCAATATGACTTTGTTGGCAGCTTCAGCTTGTCCATTGGCTTGGGGATGTTCTACGAAAGTGAATTGTTGTTTTATGTTTAAGTCGGCCACTAACTTTCTGAAGCTGCATCTGTGAATTGAGTACCATTGTCTGTGGTAATGGAGTATGGAACCCCGAACCTTGTGACAATGTTCCTATATAGAAATTTTCAACTTCTTTGAGCAGTGGCATTAGCTAGTGGTTCTGCCTCGATCCACTTTTTGAAATAGTCTACCCTACTATGAGGAATATAACTTGTCCTGATCCCTGAGGGAAGGGTCCAAGAAGGTCGAGTCCCCACTGTGCAAATGGCCAAGGTGAGGTTACGCCGATGAGTTCTTCCGGTGGAGCGATGTGAAAGTTGGCATGTTTCTAACATGGTGGACATGTCTTTACGAACTCTGTGGCTTCCTTTTGTAGAGTTGGCCAATAAAATCCTGCCCGGAGTACTTTCTTTGTAAGTGCTTGCGCTCCGAGATGATTGCCACAAATGACAATGTGTACTTCTTCTAGAACTTCCTTTGTGTTGGAAGTCGGCACACATTTTAATAATGGTACTGAAATCCCTCTTTTGTATAGAGTGTTGTTTATGATAGTGTAGTATTGTGCTTTCCGTTTTAACCTTTTTGCCTCCTTTTCCTCTGTGGGGTGTGTTTCTATTTTGAGGTAATTAATTATGGGAGTCATCCATCCTTGATCCTGACCTGTTATGGCTAGGACTTTTTCTTCTTCTGAAATTGATGGGTTCTGCATAATTTCTTGGATGAGGCTTCTATTGTTGCCCCCTGGTTTGGTGCTGGCTAGTTTTGAGAGTGCGTCAGCTCGGGTATTTTGTTCTCGGGGTATGTGACGGACCTTATATTCTCCGAGTTGTCCGAGCTGTTCCCTGGTTTTGTCCAAGTACTTTTTCATGGTGGGATCTTTGGCTTGGTAGCTTCCTGCTATTTGTGAAGTGACTACTTGTGAGTCACTGAAGATGATAAGCTTTTGAGCTCCAACCTCCCTAGTCAGCTTCAAACCAGCTAGTAATGCCTCATATTTCGCTTGGTTGTTTGAGGCAGGGAACCTGAATTTGAGGGAGAATTCAATTTGGGTTCCTTGGTCGCTTTCAATTATCACACCCGCGCTGTTTCCAGTTTTATTTGAGGAACCGTCCACGTAGAGATTCCATTCTGTGGGGATTTCTGGTGTGTCTGTAAATTCTGTAATGAAGTCGGCCAGGTATTGTGATTTGATGGCTATCCGAGCTTCGTATTGAAGATCAAATTCAGACAACTCGACTGCCCATTGCAAGATTCTGCCCGCCAGGTCTGTTTTCTGTAAAATCCCTTTTATGGGCTGGTTGGTCCGAACCCTAATGGTGTGGGCTTGGAAGTATGGACGAAGTTGTCGAGATGTTAGTATGAGAGCGTAGGCAAACTTTTCTATTTTTTGGTAGTTCAGCTCGGATCCTTGTAATGCTTTACTGATGAAGTATACAGGTTGTTGCCCACTGTCGTCTTCTCGAACTAGTGCTGAGGCTACTGCCCGACTTGCTACCACGAGGTACAATATAAGTGGTTCTCCTTCCCGTGGCTGAGTTAGGATAAGTGGCTGTCCCAGGAACCTTTTGAAATCTTGGAAGGCTTGCTCGCACTCCGTTGTCTATTCAAACTTCTTTCCCTTCCTTAGAGTGGCGTAGAAGGGAAGAGATCTTATTGCTGATTCGGTTAGAAATCTGGACAAGACTGCCACCTCCCGTTGAGTTGTTGTAACTCTTTGACACAAGTCAGACTCTTCATGTCAACTATGGCCTGGTATTTATCCGGGTTTGCCTCGATTCCTCTCTGTGTGAGCATAAAACCCAAGAATTTGCCAGCTTATACTGCGAAGGTGCATTTTGTAGGATTGAGTCGCATGCCATGCCGTCTTATAGTGTCGAATACTTGGGTCAAGTTGGACAATAGCGTCTCCTTCATTTTGTGTCTTTATTAACATGTCGTCCACATAGACTTCCATGATTTTTCTGATGTGATCCGTGAAGGCTTTATTCATTAATCTCTGGTAAGTAGCTCCCGCATTTTTAAGACCGAAAGGCATGACGATGTAGCAGTAGTTTGCTTTTGGGGTTAAGAAGGAAGTTTTTTCTTGGTCGGGTGGATACATTGGGATTTGATTGTATCCCGAGTATGCATCCATAAATGAGAGGTATTTATATCTGGAGGAGGCATCGACCAGTGCGTCGATACTTGGGAGTTGATAAGGATCTTTTGGGCAGGCTTTGTTGAGATCAGTGTAGTCGGTGCACATTCGCCACTTCCCGTTTGATTTTTTCACCAAGACGACGTTAGCTAGCCATAGTGGGTATTTGACTTCTCGTATGATCCATGCCTCTAGTAGAGCTTGTATCTGCTCTTCCACAGCTTGAGAACGTTCTGGTCCAAGCTTTCTACGCCTCTGTTGTTGGTGGACGAAATTGTGATCATCAACAATGGCTCCAAAGACTTGGTGCTCTTAAACATGAATTACACTTTGTCACAACTCCGCACAACTAACCAGCAAGTGTACTGGGTTGTCCAAGTAATACCTTATGTGAGTAAGGGTCGATCCCACAGAGATTGTTGGTATGAAGCAATCTATGGTCATCTTGTAAATCCCAGTCAGGCGGATAATAATTGATTATGGAATTTCAAAAATCAAATAATAGTAAATAAATAGAAAATAAAGATAGAGTTACTCATGTAATTCAATGATGGGAATTTCAGATAGGTATATGGAGATGCTATGTCCCTTCTGAATCTCTTCTTTCCTACTGCATCCATTCAATCCTTCTTATTCCTTTCCATGGCAAGCTGTATGTAGGGCATCACCGTTGTCAATGGCTACATCCCATCCTCTCAGTGAAAATGGTCCAAATGCTCTGTCACAGCACGGCTAATCATCTGT
>NC_029774.3:35306823-35308282 GCF_000817695.3 Arachis duranensis
GAGTTTGAAGCTCGTCACAGTCATTCAATCCCGGAATCCTACTCGGAATACCACAGACAAGGTTAGACTTTCCGGATTCCCATGAATGCCGCCATCAATTCTAGCTTATACCACGAAGATTCTGATCAAGAAATTCAAGAGATATGCGCCCGGTCTAAGGTAGAACGGAAGTGGTTGTCAGTCACGCGCATTCATAGGTGAGAATAATGATGAGTGTCACGGATCATCACATTCATCAAGTTGAAGTGCAACGAATATCTTAGAACAGGAATAAATTGAATTGGATAGAAAATAGTAGTAATTGCATTAAAACTTGAGGTACATCAGAGCTCCACACCCTTAATCTATGGTGTGTAGAAACTCCACCGTTGAAAATACATAAGTGATGAAGGTCCAGGCATGGCCGAATGGCCAGCCCCCAAAATGTGATCACAGGATCAAAAATACAATCCAGGATGAAAATACAATAGTAAAATGTCCTATTTATAATAAACTAGCTACTTAGGGTTTACAGCAGTAAGTAATTGATGCATAAATTCACTTCCGGGGCCCACTTGGTGTATGTTTGGGCTGAGCTTGATCTATCCACGAGCTGAGGCTTCTCTTGGAGTTGAACGCCAAGTTGTAACATGTTTTGGGCGTTCAACTCTGGTTCGTGACGTGTTTCTGGCGTTTGACTCCAGAATGCAGCATGGAGCTGGCGTTGAGCGCCAGTTTACGTCGTCAAATCTCGAATAAAGTATAAACTATTATATATTGCTAGAAAGCTATGGATGTCTACTTTTCAACGCCGTTGAGAGCGCGCCTTTTGAAGTTCTGTAGCTCCATAAAATCCATTTTGAGTGCAGGGAGGTCAGATTCCAACAGCATCAGCAGTCCTTTGTCAGCCTCCTATCAGAGTTTTGCTCAGGTCCCTCAATTTTAGCCAGAAAATACCTGAAATCATAGAAAAACACACAAAATCATAGTAAAGTCCAAAAATGTGAATTTATCATAAAAACTAATGAAAACATCCCTAAAAGTAACTAGATCATACTAAAAACTACCTAAAAACAATGCCAAAAAGCGTATAAATTATCCGCTCATCACAACACCAAACTTAAATTGTTGCTTGTCCCCAAGCAACTGAAAATAAATTTCATCACAACACCAAACTTAAATTATTGCTTGTCCCCAAGCAACTGAAAATCAATTAGGATAAAAAGAAGAGAATATACTATAAATCCCAAAATATCAATGAATATTAATTCTAATTAGATGAGCGGGACTTGTAGCTTTTTGCCTCTGAACAATTTTGGCATCTCACTTTTTCCCTTGAAGTTTAGAATGATTGGCATCTATAAGAACTTAGAATTTCAGATAGTGTTATTAATTCTCCTAGTTAAGTTTGTTGATTCTTGAACACAACTACTTTTATGAGTCTTGGCCGTGGCCCTAAGCACTTTGTTTTCCAGTATTA
>NC_029774.3:35308354-35333442 GCF_000817695.3 Arachis duranensis
TTTTCACTTGGACCTGCATGCCACAAGCACATGGTTAGGGACAGCTTTGATTTAGCCGCTTAGGCCTGGATTTTATTTCCTTAGGCCCTTCTATCCATTGATACTCAAAGCCTTGGATCCTTTTTACCCTTGCCTTTTGGTTTTAAGGGCTATTGGCTTTTTCTGCTTGCTTTTTCTTTTTTTTTCTTTCTATTATTATTATTTTTTTGTCGCCACTTTTTTTTCGCAAGCTTTTGCTTTTTCACTGCTTTTTCTTGCTTCAAGAATTAATTTTCATGATTTTTCAGATTGTCAATAACATTTCTCTTTGTTCATCATTCTTTCAAGAGCCAAAAATTTTAACATTCATAAACAACAAGATCAAAATTATGCACTGTTCAAGCATTCATTCAGAAAACAAAAAGTATTGTCACCACATCAATATAATTAAACTAAATTCAAGGATAATTTCAAAATTTATGTACTTCTTGTTCTTTTGAATTAGAAACATTTTTCATTTAAGAGAGGTGAAGGATTCATGGAATTATTCATAGCCTTAAGACATAGTTACTAAATACTAATGATCATGAAGTAGAGACACAAAATATAAACAAACATAAAGCATAAAAACAGAAAAACAGAAAGTTAAGAACAAGGAAGTTAAGAATTGAGTCCACCTTAGTGAGGGTGGTGCCTTATTGAAGGACCAATGGTGCTTTTTGAGCTCCTTTATGTCTCTTCCTTGCCTCTGTTGCATGATCCCTAGTGATTTTGGTGTTCCTATCCTTAGTTGCTCCCAATAATTATATGGAGGAACATGTATCCCCTGAGGTATCTCAGGGATTTCTTGATGTGCAGTCAAATGCTCTATTACTGAGCTATGGACCCTTGAGATGAATCTCTCCATCTCCCATGACTCGGAGGTGAAAAAAATTTTTTTGTCTTCCCTTTTCTCTTCTTTTTTTTTTTAGGTTTCTCTGGCCTTAGGTGCCATCAATGGTTATGGAAAAACAAAAAGCTATGCTTTTACCACACCAAACTTAAAATATTGCTCGCCCTCGAGCAAAAGAAGAAAGAATAGAAGAAGAAGAAGATATGGAGGAGATGGAGGGATGTGAGTATTCGGCTATACGGGTGTAATTGGGTGGGAAAGAGATTTTGAATTTTGAAGGTAGGTAGGGTGTATGGGGAAGAGTGGATGGATGTGAGTGGTGAGTGGAAAACAGAAGGGATGACCGTGAATGGAGAGGGAGAGGGTGAGGTAGGTGGGGATCCTGTGGGGTCCACAGATCCTGAGGTGTCAAGGATTTACATCCCTGCACTAATTAGGCATGTAGAATGCCTTTGCATACAATTCTGGCATTTAAACGCCGAAGTGATGCCCATTCTGGGTGTTCAACGCCCATGTGTAGCATGTTTCTGGCGTTGAACGCCAGGTCCATGCTTGTTTCTGGTGTTCAGCGCCAGATCCATGCTCTGTTCTGGCGTTGAACGCCAGCCAGATGCTCCTTACTGGTGTTTAAACACCAGTAAGTCCTTCCTCCAGGGTGTGCTTGTTCTTCTGCTGTTTTTTTATTCTATTTTTAATTTTAGTATTTTTTTCGTGACTCCACATGATCATGAACCTAATAAAACATAAAAGAACAATGAAAATAAAATAAAATTAGATAAATAAAAATTGGGTTGCCTCCCAATAAGAGCTTCTTTAATGTCAATAGCTTGACAGTGAGCTCTCTTGGAGCTTCACAGATGTTCAGAGCATTGTTGGGACCTCCCAACACCAAACGTAGAGTTTGAATGTGGGGGTTCAACACCAAACTTAGAGTTTGTTGTGGCCTCCCAACACCAAACTTAGAGTTGGACTGTGGGGGCTCTGTTTGACTCTGCATTGAGAGAAGCTGTTCATGCTTCCTCTCATTACCAAATAACTTGGCATTTAGCTTCATGATGGCTCCTAGACATTGAGCAACTTGCTCTCCAGTTACATCTTCATCCTCTTCTGAGGAAGAATAGTTTTTAGAGCTCATGAATGGCAGAAGGAGATTTAGTGGAATCTCTATGGTCTTTATATGAGCCTCAGATTCCCTTAGGTCCTCAATAGGGAACTCCTTCTTGTTTGAGAGACATCCCAGGAGGTCTTCCTCACTAGGATTTTCGTCTTTCTCCTCTCTTGTGCATTCAGCCATTTTGATCACATCAATGGCCTTGCACTCTCCTTTTGGATTCTCTTCTGTATTGCTTGGGAGAATATTAGGAGGAGTTTCAGTTAATTTCTTGCTCAGCTGCCCAACTCGTGCCTCCAAATTTCTAATGGAGGATCTTGTTTCACTCATGAAATTTAAAGTGGCCTTAGACAGATCAGAGACTAGATTAGCTAAATTAGAAGTGCTTTGTTCAGAATTCTCTGTCTATTGCTGAGAAGATGATGGAAAAGGCTTGCTATTGCTCAGCCTATTTCGTCCACCATTGTTAAAGCCTTGTTGAGGCTTTTGTTGATCCTTCCATGAGAAATTCGGATGATTTCTCCATGATGAATTAAAGGTGTTTCCATAAGGTTCACCCATGTAATTTACCTCTGCTATTGCAAGGTTCTCAGGATCATAAGCTTCTTCAGAAGCTGCATCTTTAGTACTGTTGGATGCATTTAGCCATCTATTCAGACTTTGAGAGATCATGTTGACTTGCTGAGTCAACACTTTGTTCTGAGCCAGTATGGCATTCAGAGCATCAATTTCAAGAACTCCCTTCCTCTGAGGCGTCCCATTATTCACGAAATTCCTCTCAGAAGTGTACATGAATTGGTTATTTGCAACCATGTCAATAAGTTCCTGAGCTTCTGTAGGCGTTTTCTTTAGGTGAATGGATCCATCTGCAAAGTGGTCCAGTGACATCTTGGAAAATTCAGACAGACCATAATAGAATATATCTAATATGGTCCATTCTGAAAACATGTCAGAAGGACACTTTTTGGTCATCTGCTTGTATCTTTTCCAAGCTTCATAGAGGGACTCACCATCTTTTTGTCTGAAGGTCTGAACATCCACTCTAAGCTTGCTCAACTTTTAAGGAGGAAGGAACTTGGCTAAGAAAGTCATGACCAGCTTATCCCAAGAGTCCAGGCTATCTCTAGGTTGTGAGTCCAACCATGTTCTAGATCTGTCTCGTACAGCAAAAGGGAAAAGCATAATCTTGTAGACTTCAGGATCAACTCCATTGGTCTTAACAGTATCACAGATCTGCAAGAACTCAGTTAAGAACTGATAAGGGTCTTCTGATGGAAGTCCGTGAAACTTGCAGTTCTGTTGCAGTAGAGAAACTAATTGAGGCTTTAGCTCAAAATTGTTTGCTCATATGGCAGGGATTGAGATGCTTCTTCCATAAAAGTTAGAAGTAGGTGTAGTAAAATCACCAAGCATCTTTCTTGTATTGTTGTTTGGTTCGGCCATAATTGTTTCTTTTGCTGCTTCCTTTTCGAAAATTTCAGTGAGGTCCTCTTCATAGTTTTGTGCTTTAGCTGCTCTTAGCTTCCTCTTCAGAGTCCTTTCAGGTTCAGGATCAGCTTCAACAAGTATGCCTTTATCTTTGTTCCTGCTCATATGAAAGAGAAGAAAACAAAGAAAATATGGAATCCTCTATGTCACAGTATAGAGATTCCTTGAGGTGTCAGAGGAAAATAAGAATAGAAGGATGGGGTAAGAATTCGAACACACAAGAGAGATGGAGTTCGAATTGACAATGGAGGAGGAATGTTAGTGTTTAAATAGAAAAAGATAAGAGAGGGGGGAAGAATTTTCGAAAATTTTAATTAAAATTCAAAACAATTAGTTAAATAAAAAAGAATTTTGAAAAAATTAATGTTTTTTGAAAATTAAAAGTGAAAAAGGTTGTTAAGTAGTTTTGAAAAAGATAAGAAATAAATTTGAAAAAGATAAGAAGTTAGAAAAAGATTTTTGAAATTAGATATGATTTGAAAAAGATATGATTTTGAGAATATGATTGGAAAGATAAAAATTTAAAAAGATTTGATTTTTGAAAAAGATATGATTGAAAAGATATGATTTTGAAAAAGATATGATTGAAAATATTTAATTTGAAAAGGATTTGATTTTGAAAAATTATGACAAATTGAAAAAGATTTGATTTGAAAATAAAATTCCTCTCCTTGTATCATCCTGGCGTTAAACGCCAGGAGCTGCATGTTTTGGGTGTTTAACGCCCAATAGCTGCATGGTTTGGGCGTTTAAACGCCCAGCCAGGAACCCTGACTGGTGTTTAAACGCCAGTTTTCCTTCTTCACTAGGCGTTTTGAACGCCCAGCTTTTTCTTTGTAATTCCTCTACTTTATGTTCTTGGATCTTCATTTTGCTAAATCCTTTATTCAAGAAGATATGTTTTCAATTTTGAAAAACAACAAAATAAGTCAAAACATATAATTCTTAGATCAAAACACAAGATATATGCAAGAACATTATGAACGTCAAGATGAACACCAAGAACAATCTTGAAGATCAAGATGAACATCAAGAACTTAGTTTTCTTAATGAACGAAAACATGGAGGACACCAAACATACAATTTTCTCATGTTTGGGCCATATGAATGCAAGAATGCATATGTAGAACATCATGCAATGCAATTCAATAAATCATGAAGATCAAACAAGGTAATTCATCAAGAACGACTTGAAGATCATCAAGAACACAATGTATGTGTTTCGAAAATTGCAAGACAATTAAAATCATGCAATTGACACTAAACTTAAAATTTGGCCCTAGATTCAAACAAGAACCATGAAATATTTTTTGAGTTTTTATGATTTTATGAAATTTTTTTGGGTTTTTCGAAAACTTTTTGAAAAGAAAATAAATGTTAAAACAAGAAAATTACCTAATCTGAGCAACAAGATGAATCGTCAGTTGTCCAAACTCGAACAATCCCCGGCAACGGTGCCAAAAACTTGATGCACGAAAATTGTGATACACAATGGTGCCAACAACTTGGTACGCACAATTGTAATCTCACTCTTTTTCACAACTTCGCACAACTAACCAGCAAGTGCACTGGGTTGTCCAAGTAATAAACCTTACGTGAGTAAGGATCGATCCCACGGAGATTGTCGGCTTGAAGCAAGCTATGGTCACCTTGTAAATCTCAATCAGGCAGATTCAAATGGGTAATAGAATTTTCATAATTAAAGGATAAATAAAATATAAAATAAAGATAGAGATACTTATGTAATTCATTGGTGGGAATTTCAGATAAGCGTAAGGAGATGCTTCATCCCTCTTGAATCTCTGCTTTCCTACTGCGTTCATCCAATCCTTCATACTCCTTTCCATGGCAAGCTGTATGTTGGGTTTCACCGACGTCAATGGCTACCTCCCATCCTCTCAGTGAAAAAGGTCCTCTACGGTTTCCCGCATGACTAATCAGCTATTGGTTCTCGATCATGTAGAAATAGGATTTACTATCCTTTTGCGTCTATCACTATGCCCTACAGTCGCGAGTTTGAAGCTCGTCACAGTCATCCCTTCCCAGATCCTACTCGGAATACCACAGACATGGTTTAGACTTTCCGAATCTCAGAAATGGCCGCCAACAATTCTAGCTTATACCACAAAGACTTTGATCTCACGGAATGGAAGGCTCAGTTGTCAGGCGAGGCAACCATGCGTCATGGACTAGGAATCCAAGAGATACAAGCTCAATCTTTTGTAGAACGGAAGTGGTTGTCAGGCACGCGTTCATAGGTGAGAATGATGATGAGTGTCACGGATCATCACATTCATCAGGTTGAAGTGCAAGTGAATATCTTAGAACAAGAATAATCATGAATTGAATAGAAGAACAATAGTACTTTGCATTAATACTCGAGGAACAACAGAGCTCCACACCATAATCTATGGTGTGTAGAAACTCCACCATTGAAAATACATAAGTGATAATGGTCCAGGAATGGCCGTTAGGCCAGCCCCCAAAATGTGATCAAGAGATCAAACGACGATCAAAAGATCAAAATACAATAGTAATAGGTCCTATTTATAATGAAACTAGCTACTAGGATTTACAGAAATAGGTAAATGATGCAGAAATCCACTTCCGGGCCCACTTGGTGTGTGCTTGGGCTGAGCATTGAGCTTTATACGTGTAGAGGCTTCTCTTGGAGTTAAACGCTAGCTTTGGTGCCAGTTTGGGTGTTTAACTCCAACTTTTATGCCAGTTCTGGCTTTTGACTTCAGAATAGGGCAGAGAAGGGGCGTTTGAACGCCAGTTTGCATCATCAAAACTCGAGAAAAGTATGGACTATTATATATTTCTAGAAAGCTCTGGATGTCTACTTTCCAACGCATTTGAGAGAGTTCTATTTGGAGTTCTGTAGCTCCAGAAAATCTACTTCGAGTGCAGGAAGGTCAGAATCCAACAGCATCAGCAGTCCTTTGTCAGCCTCTAAATCAGATTTTTGTTCAGGTCCCTCAATTTCAGCCAGAAAATACCTGAAATCACAGAAAAACATACAAACTCATAGTAAAGTCCAGAAATATGAATTTTGCATAAAAACTAATAAAAACATCCCAAAAAGTAGCTAGATCATACTAAAAACTACCTAAAAACAATGCCAAAAAGCGTATAAATTATCCGCTCATCAGCTCATATAGCCTTAAGAATCCTTTAAGAGTGCATCTAAAAGCATTGTTAGCCGCACCCCTTGTATTCTAAGACATAATAATCATGGGAAAAGTGAGGGGTTAGTGGGTCTACATTTCTGCAACAACATCTTCATTTTCCATGCTAGAGGGTGTTTCAAAGTCCACTCCCTCTACAAGTTTCTCTACATCCACTTGTGGATCCATTCCCGTTGGATCTTTCTTCCTTTCTCTATCTCCATAAGGTCAGGGGGTTTTTCTTCTTCCAAACCATTTGGTAATGGTTCTTCATTGCTTGTTACCATAACATTTGAGCGTTGTGTTTCATTTTCCTTTTCTACTCGGTTTTCTTTATGATGAGTCTTTGGTTATTTACCGATGCTTCTATTTTTATTTGATACTGGACTTTCTATTTTTTTGGTGTTACTCTCTGTAATGTTATCCCTTTGTTTTGTGGCCAGGTTATTGTTCTCTTTTGTGGCATTCTGTTTTGTGGCTGTTTGTTGCTGCTATGTTTGGATTTTTCCTTTTTATTTCTGGTTTTGTAAGTTTTTCTTGGTTTACTTCTTTAATTTCTAGTACATTGAATCTCGAGATGTTGTCTTTTTTCTCCTCATTGTCATGAGCTTTGCTTGTTTCTGCACCATCTTTGCTTCCCTCTTCCTTAGATTCCTTTCTTCCTATTCTCTATTTTTACACCACCATCCAAGGCCCAAAGTTGTTGTTGCTGCATTGAATTACAACTTTACCTTTTTTCTTTCTTCTAGCTTCTCCTTCTTTGTCCGCTACTAAGTTGCTACCTTGCTCTTCTAAAGAGCTATTTTCCTTCTCTGTTTCAACTTTGTTCTTCTCTTGCGGCTTCATTCTCTTCTCTCTATATCGTGCAGCTTTTTTGTTCATAATCTACTTTGCCACATGTAATGAAAATTTGGTGGATAACTTCATATTCAACTTTGTAGAGAATTTCATTAACCATATACCATCCAAGTAAGGGTTTTGTTAGGTCCACTTCCACACATAACCTAGCAAATTTTCTCCTGCATAGTTGAGAGGTATTATAGTCAATCTTACATGTTCTGCATATTAAATCACCATTCTTTCTCAATATTTTCTCATTGTATAGTTCTATAGGCAATCCAGGTAGCTTGATCCATGCTGTAATATTGTCAATGGTAGTGGTAAGAGGGTTGAAAGTTGGCTCCTAAAGTCGAGCAGCTAGATAGTGGTCATAAATTTTCCAAGACCCTTCTAAAAGAGCATGGTCCAAATCATCTTCAGCATAGAATTTAACTAAGTAGAAATTATTCCTTAGGTCAATGACATCAATGCGTCCAAATCTGCCACATATAGCCTCTATTATTTGTTTCATCACAACATATCCTATTTTCCTTCCCATGAGCTTTACTATTAGGAAATTCCACCATGATTTTCAGAGCTATTTTTTGGCTTTGACGTTAATGATAATGTTAAAGATGCCTTCTCCCATATCTTCAACCATTATATCTGATTTCTCTGATTTTTTTCCTTGGTTGTTTGTTTTTTTATTTTCAATTCAAAGACCTCGTCATATTCACTCATCATATCTTTTTCTATAGATCCAGGAGAAATTTTGTCTTCTTCTCTAATGCTGCTTTGGACTATGTTGGCATATGAGACAAGTGTTTTTTTTTGCTGCTTTGTGCATCCACTCTTTATCTCTTAGTACATGCATGATGGTCCCTGAGAAGCCCTCCTCCCCCTTCATGACTTTCTTAATGCTGCGTATGAGAAGGTCTTGTTCCTGACCAGCAGAGAGATAGTCGATCGGATCTCCTTTTGATCGTCTGTTAACGATTGTCTGGTCTGAACTGCAGTGGAACCCACAAATGTATGGAGAGAAAGCAACAACTATATTTTCTTTCCATGTTTCTCAATAGACCTATTTTTCATGCATGTCCAAACACTTTTTAACGCACTATTCCTAGTTAAAATGTCATGTGAAAGAGTTTTCAAGCTAATTCAAATATTAAAATTTTCAAAGTAATATTAGAATCCAAAATAGAGTTAGAATATTTTTCAACAATTCTAATATTTAGGGATGAAGAACAAAAACTCAATCATGAAATAGATCAAAGCATAAACCTCCAACAAAATAAAACACTTAGATTAATAATCTATAAAAGAGATAAATAGAGCTCCTAACCTTAACAGAGGAGATTAGTTGCTCATGGTGCAAGGAAAACAAAAAAACAAGGATTGTAAAGTGTGGTGTTATGTTTGATGAGATGAGATATTCGTGGAATAAGTTTTCGAGACTTATTTAAATCCTAAACTAAAACCTAAAATTCAAAGTCAAACTAAATCAAAACAAAATCAAATCAAATATAATCAAATTTTGTCCTAATCAAATATAAAACTAAGAGTGATCTTCTCCTTGAGATTAAGATTCAAAACTTGTGTTGCTTTGTTAAAATCATGGGCTTGCAACTTTGATCTTGGACTTAAAAAGTTGGCTTAACACTTGGGAAAGCTCTTTTTTATCACTGAAAGTTGGCCCAGAATGAGGTTGCATGGCTGTTGGCAACGTGGCATGTCAAGCTCCTTGAGTGTTGGCATGTGGAGAGCTTGTCTAGGCGTGGCACGCCTGTGAAGGGACTTCTTGGAGTACTTCCTGAAATTATGCCTGATGTATACAAGCCAAGGTTGGGGCATGACACGCCATGCATGAGGCTTGCTGGTGCGTGGGGAGGCTACACGCCTTCGAGGGAGGCTAGGACTTGGCCTCTTGGAGTTATGCCCGTGTGTACACGCCAAGGTTGGGGGCTTGGCACGCTAATGCGTGGAGAGGTTGGGCGTGTAATGGGTGTGTGGGAGAGGATGTGGGCATGGCACACCATGCTTGGATGCAGTTTAGAGTGTTGCATGGTGTATGACGGTGTTTTTGGACGTGTTTGGACATGTAGAGGAGTGTATATATGTGTGGGGGCATGCAGGTGTGTTACATGCCTTCGATGGAGCTTCTTCTAGGGTCTTTAGTGCATGGAGGGTGTGTACGGGCATGGCACGTCAGGCTTTTTCGCGCTAATTTTTTTAGTTCAAAGGTGAGGATCGTTCATGACCTAAACGGGACACCCACTATAAATATATGCATATCATTTTAAAGCTCCAAAATTTAGCTTTCTAACATTGTTGGAACTACTTCATTTGGACTTCTGTAACTCAAATTTTACTTGCTAAAGTATGAAGAGGTCACGGTTGACAGTATTTACAAATTTTCTTTGCACTTTCCTGGGAGGTTGCTTCTTTTTCTAACAACAGACCTCTCATAACTTTTGAAATTTTCTTGCATAAATTCCTTTAACAACACATTCTGATTTGAACCTTCCATATTATCTTTTGAGTGACATGTTTAGATTAATCATCATATAACACCTTAACACATGACTTATTGGATGACATGAATATTAGTGTAAGACTAGCTAAAGTATCATGATCATTGCGTAACAAATATTTATATAAAACAACAATTAGTTCTATCAAAATTACAAAATAAATTTTGCTACTTACTTTATTAATAATAAGCATGAACAACTAGTGCGTGAAATAAGAACTTGCACAACTTTACCGGCAAGTACACCGGGTCATTCAAGTAATACCTTAGGTGAGTGAAGGTCGATCCCACAAGGATTGTCAGACTGAGCAAGCAATAGTTATCCTGTTGGACTTAGTCAGGCAAACAGTAAAGGGTGGTTGTTGTTGTAAAATGTAAATAAACAGGTTTGGTGTAAAATAATAATGAGAAAACAGTTAAGGTCTCGAAGATGTTTACTTTTCCGGATTAAAACATCTTACCAACTATTTTAACAATGAGTGATTCATTCTATGGCAAACCATAAGTGACTAAAACCTAATCCCTTAGTGATTTAATCTCCTCTGATCCTCATCAAAAGCCACTCTCGTGGTCATTCAATTTAGATCAGAGGGTTAAGTTCAGAAGGCTAGTTTAGCACCACAAAAATCTCAACTACCCAAAGCTAACAGGATTTTATGCCACATATCCCAATTAGTCCAGGTAATTAGCAGTTTAGGAGGAGTGTTTTCAAGCTATAGCTCAAGCGAGATAGCTCTCTCGAGAATCACAAGAGCTAATGTAGAATAAGAGTCATACTCTCGTTCCACCCAGATTCATAAGATTTAGAATGAAAACAACACCTTAGAATTGAATCAGACATTAATTAAAATAAAAGAATAATAGTCTTAATCCATAGAATTAAACAAAGCTCCTAACCTTAATCAGGAGGTTTAGTTGCTCATACTTACAGAGAAAATAGAATTGCCGCTTAACGAGGCTTGACGCAAGCCTCCCCCACTTAGAAAGGGTGCATCTTATTCCTTATATACTAACCAAGTATTAAATGCTAGACCAAAAAAATATATTGTTTGTAAATAAAGATTACAAAAAAAATAAAACAATAAATTCTAAACCTAAAAGATATTGTTTGTAATTAAAAATTACAAAAAGAAAATAAAATAGGCTAAGAAGTGTTAAATCTACTTGAGAGGCCCAAAGAGAAGTGATTTGGACTACTGAGGGGATTTTACTTCAGGGGTGCACGTCAAATGCCCCAAGGGGGTCAAAATTAGTGCATTCTGAGGTCCCCTACTGGCATTCAGTGCCGGGTGGGCATTCAGCGCCGGCAGGGAGAAGTTTCTAGCGCTGGTCTGTCCCTCTTGGGCGCTAAACGCTAGGCTAGCTCGGAGTTTAGCGCCAGATTTGGCAGTGATTCCAGAAAAAATGTATAGACTATTATATATCGTTGGAAATCTCTAGAAGTTGGCTTTCTAACACTGTTAAGACTGCGTCAATTAGACATCTTTAGCTCAAGTTATGCTTGTTGGAATGAAAGGAGGTCAGGGTGACATCATCTACTATCCTTTCTTCATTGTTGTACAGAATTCTACCAAATTCACTCAAAATTTACCTAAAATCATAAAAACACTACAACAACTCAAAGTAGCATCCAAAAAAGATCTTTGCACTAAAATATAATAAATCTTAATAAAATCTTAATAAAAACCACTAGAAAATGCTATGAAAAAGGGTATAAGATGCTCACGCATCACAACACCAAACTTAAACTGTTGCTTGTCCTCAAGCAACCAAAGACAATATAAGACCAAGAAAGAGAAAATACGTAAGATTATAGTTGTCAGTCAAGCTCAAGTCTAATTACTGAATAAAGCTAATGACACTCTACTTCTAAACGGGTTTGGCATTTCACTATCCTTTGAATCTCAGAAATATTGGTGTCCCTTAACTAGAACTCGGATCATATTATTGATTCTTTTTTTTAGGTTCTTGTTGATTCTTGAACACAACTTTTATTTCTTTTGGTGCTTTGCACCTTTGAGCCTAGCCGTGACTCTAAGTGTTTTGTTTTCAAGTTTAGCTTGCTACATAAACACCACAAGCACTTAACTGGGGGAACCTTTTTGATTCGACTTTTTATTTGTGTTTATGATGAGCGGATAATTTATACGCTTTTTGGCATTGTTTTTATATAGTTTTTAGTATGATTTAGTTAGTTTTTAGTATATTTTTATTATTTTTAAGCAAAAAATTCACATTTCTGGACTTTACTATGAGTTTGTGTGTTTTTCTGTGATTTCAGGTATTTTCTGGCTGAAATTGAGGGATCTGAGCAAAAATCTGATTCAGAGGCTGACAAAGGACTGCAGATGCTGTTGGATTCTGACCTCCCTGCACTCGAAGTATATTTTCTGGAGCTACAGAACTCCAAATGGCTCGCTCTCAACTGCGTTGGAAAGTCAACATCCAGGGCTTTCCAACAATATATAATAGTCCATACTTTGCGCGAGTTTTGATCATGTAAAATGGCATCAAAACGCCAGCTCTCTGCCCTTTTCTAGCGTCAAAACGCCAGAACTGGCATAAAAGTTTGAGTTAAACGCCCAAACTGGCATAAAAGCTGGCGTTTAATTTCAGGAAAAGCCTCTACACGTGTGAAGCTCAATGCTCAGTCCAAGCACACACCAAGTGGGCCTGGAAGTGGATTTCTGCATCATTTACCTATTTCTGTAAACCCTAGTTGCTAGTTTCATTATAAATAGGACCTTTTATTATTGTATTTTCGTCTTTGGAATTTGACATCTTTGGAACGTTTTCCTTAGACATTGGGGGCTGGCCTCATGGCCATGCCTACCTTCATCACTTATGTATTTTCAACGGTGGAGTTTCTACACACCATAGATTAAGGGTGTGGAGCTCTGCTGTTCCTCGAGTATTAATGCAATTACTACTATTTTCTATTCAATTCATGCTTATTCTTACTCTGAGATATTTGCTGCACTTCAACATGATGAATGTAATGATCCGTGACACTCATCATTATTCTCACCTATGAACGCGTGACTGATAGCCACTTCCGTTCTACCTTAGATCGAGCATGTATCTCTTAGTCTCCATTCCGAAAGATCAGAGTCTTTGTGGTATAAGCTAGAATTATTGGCGGCCATTCCTGAGATCTGGAAAGTCTAAACCTTGTCTGTGGTATTCCGAGTAGGATCTGGGAAGGGATGACTGTGACGAGCTTCAAACTCGCGAGTGTTGGGCGTAGTGACAGATGCAAAAGGATCACCGGATTCTATTCCAATATGATCGAGAACCGACAGATGATTAGCCGTGTGGTGACAACGCATTTTGGACCATTTTCACTGAGAGGACGGGAGGTAGCCATTGACGCCAATGAAACCCGAACATACAGCTTGCCATAGAAAGGAGTATGAAGGATTGGATGAATGCAGTAGGAAAGCAGAGATCAAGAGGGATGAAGCATCTTCATAGCTTATCTGAAATTCCCACCAATGATTTACATAAGTATCTCTATCTTTATTTTCTGTTTATTTATCTTTTAATTATGAAAACTCCATAACCCATTTGAATCCACCTGACTGAGATTTACAAGGTGACCATAGCTTGCTTCAAGTCGACAATCTCCGTGGGATCGACCCTTACTCACGTAAGGTATTACTTGGACGACCCAGTGCACTTGCTGGTTAGTTGTGCGAAGTTGTGACAAAGAAGTGAGATTACAATTGTGCGACCAAGTTGTTGGCGCCATTGTGTATCACAATTTCGTGCACCATATCACGGCATCGAATGACATAAAAGTGGAATTAATTTGCTCTATTAAAGCACAAAATTGCATGTTTTCACATTTAGGATCAAATTGGGGATCAAACACAAAAGTATGCTATTTTGGTGCTTAAGTGCGAGTTCATATACTAGAATCCATTTAAATTAAGCCAAAATATATCGAAAAATATGGACTCATTAATTCCAATTTGAAACAAAGATGCGATTCTAACCTTCCATCATTTCCAATTCACTAACATTCATGTATGCTTTTCACAAGGACACCCCATATGCAATTCTTTATTCATTTGTTTACTCTTCAGGGTGACTTTGCATCCCTTTTTATGATGAAGAGATTTTTTTTAAAGAAAGTAAATTGCATATGGTTAAGTAATTCATATATGAATGTTCCCATTTTCCAAAATTTTCAATAAATACCCAAAAGTACTATTTTCAATCACTACCAATGTTTCCCAATATTCCCCCACACTTAAATGTAACACACCCCTTCAACCTAAGCTAATCAAGGATACAATCCAAGGTTATTCATGGTTTTCCGCTTATGGTTGTGATGTGGTGATATTAAGAACAATGGGGCTAAATAAGGCTCAAAAAGGGTTAACAATGGTAGATGTAAAGGGTAGGTCTATATGGGTTAGTGAGCGTATGCAAAGATGGCCTCAATCATACTCAATGCAATTCAAAACCTCAATCATTAGAAATAAAGAATCAAGAAAAACCAAGATCACAATCATAGAAGAGATATGTCACACAATGAACAAAATTAGTGGTAAGATATGTAACCACTCATTCAAGCTCAAAACTCACAAGGTATATGTTCTTTGCTCTTATATGTTCCGTAAAGCCATTCAAGCGAGTTTGAAAAACTGTTTTCGAATCAATTTCAATAGAAAGCCCAAAATTGTTGGAAAGTCATGTCGTTTTTCACCAAAATTATTCCCTATATATGCATGTATGTATGTTGTAATGGATGCAAAATTTTTCAAAATTTCCTAGCTCTTTTCCTGATTTTCAACGAGCAAAAAGTAACATGAACAATTAGGATCAAGATAAACCAGGCATAAGCTATTCACATCATCCAATCACAATCCATATCTATACTTTGTACCATGAAATATCAAATGCAATATGTATATATATACCCAAAATAAAAGTGCAATAGTCAAAGTACTATAAACATCCGTAAAAGAATAATAAAAAAAGCAGTAGCTAAATGACAAGTGTTCGGAAGAGAGTATGTACACCCAAAAATAGAAGATCCTCCCCCGCACTTAAGTCATGCACTGTCCTCAGTGCCCAAAATAGTCAATCGGGGGAAAATCAAGCATGAGAAGCTCCATCGCCATGCGGTGGTGGGTGATGATGACGCTAGTAAATGATGACGGCTCCAGAAGGACGTGAGGCTGGGTCGGCTCGGTGCTCCTCCGATGTCTGACTGGCTGGCTCTGCGACTCTCTCGGCACTCGGCTCAGGCACAGCTGTCGGCTCCTCAACTCTAGGCTCTTCTGTTCTATGCTTCGGTGGCTGGATTGCCTGGCCAACTTTAGCTGCTGGCTCCTCCGGTGCTGGCTCCTCTCTCTGGGGCTTAGGCTCTGGTGTGTCTGGAGGAGGTGGTCCAGGATCCTGCCTGTCAAACTTCGCCACTATCCACTGGAAGCGGCGAGCGTTACGGCGCTCGATACAATGTAGGGTCTCCAAAAGCTCCTGAACCAACTCACAAAGCGTTTGAAGTTGGGGTACGGGAACAAGAGGTGTTGGTGGTGCTGATGGCTCTGCTTCTGCTGATGTAGGCTCAGAGGTCTTCTTCTTCTTCAGAGGCGGTCCTTCGAAGTCTCCGTATGGCAGAAAGGGCTGCTTACTGATGTAGGCAGACATCCGGTCTGTCGGATGTGTCTCTACACCAGATAAGGCTGTAAGCCTGGTGATCAATGATGGAAAGGGAACGTTGAATTTCAGCTGTAGGTTCGCCTTCATCATCGATTCTCTGATGAGGGGAAGAATAGAGATCCTCTTCCCCTCCAAAATAGCCCATAGTATTACTGCCACCCGGACTCTGATATACGTGGCATGCATGCTCGAGAGAATGTAGTCGGCGATGATCTTCTGCCAGATTATCGCCTCTGGGTTGAGGTCAGTGCACGCTCAAGAATAGCCCATAGTATTACTACCACCCGGACTCTAATATGCGTGGCATGCGTGCTCAGGAGAATGTAGTCAGCAATAATCTGCTACCAGATCCTCTCCTCTAGGTTGATGTCAGTGCACGCAATGCTTAACAGAACCGCATTGTCCCATTTGCTGTACTCCCATCTAGCTTCAGGCTGGCCTATCTTTTCCAGGACCACATCAAAGGAAATCTTTCCCAATGAGACGTCCTTCATTACTTGAGTGTAAGCGTCACGAGCTGGAGGAATATGCAGAATATCTAAAAGGGCCTCTAAAGCAGTGTTAGAGGTGTCCAAGGTGACACCTCTTAGGAAAACAGTTTTGGCATCCCTCTTTAGGAGATTTGCGTAATATTCCTTGACCAGGTGGTCATTTACTTCCACCGGGGCGGATTTTACGAATCCCCAATGATAGAAATCAAGTCGGTTAACGATCGCATCCGCATATTTCTCAGGCAGGTTCAGCTTTCTCTCATAATGAAAGGCACGTTTTTTTAATTTTTTTATATTGCTCCTGGGCTTCAGCATTAATGAATGTGTCTGGTTGGTCACTTGGGGGTACGGGAGGAGGGCGAGCCAAAGGGTTGGCTTTTTCCTTCCCTTTTCGAGGCATCCTGAAAAAGAAAAAAAAATAGAATATAACTCAGGAGAAACAGATAATATTCACAGAAAGAAGAAGGATATAATAAAACAATTCAAATAATTGCCATCAGAACAAACAAACACTCAATCCAGGAAAAACATGTGTAAACAATCAATGGTTCAAAAAGAGATGTGTTCTCCCAAGATCAAGTAACCTAAGTGACAAATCAACTAGTGACCAATCAATTGAAGCACACATAGGAATTAGGTGTATTAATGCAAGTGAATTGAAGTAAGGGACAGTGATTATTGCACTTTTGCATTCGAAATTGGAAGTTTTGCAAAACTTTGCATAAAGAGCAATAATCAAGGTCGCAGTGAACGCATCTACCTATTCATGTTGAAAAGATAACTGACAAGCACATATACATAACTTCTTGCCCAAAATAATATTCTATTGAAAAACAGATTGTATTGCTCAAAAATTTGTTATGCATAATGTCATTGACGTTAGAGGTACATGAATAGGCATTTAGTCAATTCACAAGGAAAGCAATGTGTGTACTGCTCATGCCACCAACAGGGCAGGCAGTACATCATGCAGTCAATCAACCGGCCATGCACTTACAAGTACCAAATACAAGGCTGAAAACTATTCATTGCAATTTAATTGGTTTCAAGAACAAAAACAAGTGCATAGGGACAAGTTGATTATTATAGGATGATAAGTGATGAGCGGATAATTTATACGCTTTTTGGCATTGTTTTTAGGTAGTTTTTAGTAAGATCTAGCTATTTTTAGGGATGTTTTTATTAGTTTTTATGCAAAATTTACATTTCTGGACTTTACTATGAGTTTGTGTATTTTTCTATGATTTCAGGTATTTTCTGGCTGAAATTGAGGGACCTAAGCAAAAATCTGATAGGAGGCTGAAAAAGGACTATAGATGTTGTTGGATTCTGACCTCCCTGCACTCGAAATGAATTTTCTGGAGCTACAGAACTCCAAATGGCGCGCTCGCAATTGCATTGGAAAGTAGACATCTAGGGATTTTCAGCAATATATAATAGTCCATACTTCATTTGAGTTTAGACAACGCAAACTGGTGTTCAACGCCAGTTCTATGCTGCATTCTGGAGTAAAACGCCAGAAACACGTCACAAAGCAGAGTTAAACGCCAAAAATATGTTACAACTTGGCGTTTAACCCCAAGAGAAGCCTCTGTACGTGTAAAGCTCAAGCTCAGCCCAAGCACACACCAAAGTGGGCCCCGGAAGTGGATTTCTGCACTTAGACTTATTTCTGTAAACCCTAGTAACTAGTTTAGTATAAGTAGAACTTTTTACTATTTTATTAGGAGTCTTGGTTATCCTGGTTCCCTGTCTGGGGCCGGAACCAATGAACACCTTTATCACTTATCTATTTTCAATGGTGGAGTTTCTACACACCATAGATTAAGGGTGTAGAGCTCTGCTATTCCTCGAGTATTAATGCAATTACTACTGTTTTCTATTCAATTCACCCTTATTCTTATTCTAAGATATCCATTCGCACCCAAGAACCTGATGAATGTGATGATTATGTGAATGCTCATCACCATTCTCACTTATGAATGTGTGCCTGACAACCACTTTCGTTCTACATGCAAATAAGCTTGAATGAATATCTCCTGGATTCCTAAATCAGAATCTTCGTGGTATAAGCTAGAATCCATTGGCAGCATTCTTGAGAATCCGGAAAGTCTAAACCTTGTCTGTGGTATTTCGAGTAGGATTCAGGGATTGAATGACTGTGACGAGCTTCAAACTCGCGACTATAGGGCGTGCTGACAACGCAAAATGATAGTAAATCCTATTCTTACAGGATCGAGAACCGATAGATGATTAGCCGTGCGGTGACAGCGCCCCTGGACCATTTTCACTGAGAGGACGGACGGTAGCCATTGACAGCGGTAATCCCCCAACATACAGCTTGCCATGGAAAGGAGTAAGAATGATTGGATGAAAGCAGTAGGAAAGCAGAGATTTAGAAGGAACACAGTATCTTCATGCGCTTATCTGAAATTCCCACCAATGAATTACATAAGTATCTCTATCTCTATTTTATGCTTTATTTATCTTTATATTTGAAAACCATTATAACCATTAAAATCTGCCTGACTGAGATTTACAAGATGACCATAGCTTGCTTCACACCAACAATCTCCGTAGGATCGACCCTTACTCACGTAAGGTTTATTACTTGGACGACCAGTACACTTGCTGGTTAGTTGTGCGATGTTGTGAAGAATGTGTGTGAACCATAGAATTGTGCACCAAGTTTTTTGGAGCCATTGCTAGGAATTGTTCGAGTTGTGAAAAGTATGAGTCACAATTTTACCTATCAAGTTTTTGGCGCCGTTGCCGGGGCTTGTTTGAGTTTGGACAATTGACGGTTCATCTTGTTGCTCAGATTAGGTAATTTTCTTTTCAAAAAGTTTTCAAAAATCTTTCAGAATTTTTTTATTTGTTTTTGAAAGAAATTTTTGAAAAATTCAAAAATTAATAAAATAAAAAATATATATTTTGTGTTTCGTGTTTGAGTCTAGTGTCAATTTTTAACTTTGGTGTCAATTGCATGTTTTTAAAATTTGTGCATTTTTCGAAAAAAACTCATGCATGGTGTTCTTCATGATCTTCAAGTTGTTCTTGATAAATCTTCTTGTTTGATTGTCATATTTTCTTGTTTTGTGTCTTTTATTATTTTTCATATGCATTTTTTAATCCATAGTGTCTAAACATTGAAAATTTCTAAGTTTGGTATCTTGCATGTTTTTCTCTCTTGAAAATTTTTCAAAAATAAGTCTTGATGTTCATCTTGATCTTCAAAGTGTTCTTGGTGTTCATCTTAATATTCATAGTGTTCTTGCATACATTAGTTGTTTTGATTCATAATTTTTATGTCTTGAGTCATTTTGTTATTTTTCTCTTTCCACATTAAATTAAAAAAAATCAAATAAAAAAATAATAAAAATATCTTCTCCTCATTTTACTCATAAATTTCAAAATCTTTAGGTTGACTTAGTCAAAAAATTTTAAAATAAGTTGTTTCTTGTTAGTCAAGTAAAAATTTCAATTTTAAAAATCTTATCTTTTCAAAACTTTTTCAAAAATCAAATATTTTTCATTTTTCTTTTGTAATTTCGAAAATTCTTAAAAAAATTGATTTTCAAAATCTTTTTCTTATCTTTACTTCATAATTTCCGAAAACTTTACTAACAATTAATGTGATTGATTCAAAAATTTAAAGTTTGTTACTTTCTTGTTAAGAAATGTTCAATCTTTAAATTCTAGAATCATATCTTTTAGTTTCTTGTTAGTCAAGTAATCAATTTTAATTTCAAAAAATCAAATCTTTTTAAATTTCTTTTTCAAATCCTTTTCAAAATAAATTTCAAATCATATTTTTTCAATCATATCTTTTTCAAATCATATCTTTTTCAAAATTTGATTTCAAAATCTTTTCTAACTTCCTATCTTTTCAAAATTGATTTTCAAATCTTTTTCAACTAACTAATTGACTTTTTGTTTGTTTTACTATTTCTTATCTTTTTCAAAACTACCTAACTACTTTCCTCTCTTTAATTTTTGAAAATCACCTCCCTCTTTTCCAAAAATCTTTTTATTTAACTAATTGTTTTAAATTTTAATTTTATTCCTTTTTATAAATTCGAATTTTAACTTTAATTTAAAATAAAAACAAAAATATTTTTCTTTTATTTTAGTTAATTTTCAAAAACACATCTCTCTCATCTTTTTCTATTTATTTATTTATCTACTAACACTTCTCTGCTACTCAAAATTCGAACCCTCTTCTCCCCTCTACCTGTGTTCAGATTTTCTTCTACTCACATAAAAGAATCTCTCTACTGTGGTAAAAAAGATCCCTATTATTATTTTCTCTTCCATTCTTTTTCATGTGAGCAGGAGCAAGGACAAGAACATTCTTGTTGAAGCAGATCCTGAACCTAAAAGGACTCTGAAGAAGAAACTAAGAGAAGCTAAAATACAATAATCCAGAGAAAGCCTTACAGAAATTTCAAAAAAGAAGAGGAGATGGCAGTCAAAAATAATGACAACAACAATAATCCAAAGAGGATGCTTGGTGATTATACTACACCTACTTCCAATTTTTATGGAAGAAGCATCTCAATCCCTACCATTGGAGCAAACAATTTTGAGCTGAAGCCTCAACTAGTTGCTCTAATGCAACAGAACTGCAAATTTCATGGACTTCCATCAGAAGATCTCTATTAGTTTTTAACTGAGTTCTTGCAGATCTGTGATACTGTTAAGACTAATGGAGTATATCCTGAAGTCTACAGGCTCATGCTTTTCCCTTTTGCTGTAAGAGACAGAGCTAGAACATGGTTGGACTCAACCTAAAGATAGCCTGGACTCTTGGGACAAGCTGGTTACGGCCTTCTTGGCCAAGTTCTTTCCTCCTCAAAAACTGAGCAAGCTTAGAGTGGATGTTCAAACCTTTAGGCAAAAAGATGGTGAATCCCTCTATGAAGCTTGGGAAAGATACAAGCAGTTGACCAAAAAGTGTCTTTCTGACATGCTTTCAGAGTGGACCATTTTGGATATATTCTATGATAGTCTATTTGAGTTCTCTAAGATGTCACTGGACCATTCTGTAGGTGGATCCATTCACCTAAAGAAAATGCCTGTAGAAGCTCAAGAACTCATTGACATGGTTGTAAATAACCAATTCATGTACACCTCTGAGAGGAATCCTGTGAGTAATGGGATGCCTCAGAAGAAGGGAGTTCTTGAAATTGATGCTCTGAATGCCATACTGGCCCAGAACAAAATATTGACCCAACAAGTCAATATGATATCTCAGAGTCTGAATGGATGACAAAATGCATCCAACAGTACTAAAGAAGAATCTTCTGAAGAAGAAGCTTATGATCCTGAGAACCCTGCAATGGCAGAGGTGAATTACATGGGTGAAGCCTATGGAAACACCTATAATCTCCCATGGAGAAATCATCCAAATTTCTCATGGAAGGATCAACAAAAGCCTCAACAAGGCTTTAATAATGGTGGAAGAAACAGGTTTAGCGATAGCAAGCCTTTTCCATCATCTTCTCAGCAACAAATAGAAAATTCTGAGCAGAGCCCCTCTAACTTAGCAAACATAGTCTCTGATCAATCTAAGGCCACTTTAAGTTTCATGAATGAAACAAGGTCCTCCATTAGAAACTTGGAGGCACAAGTGGGTCAGCTGAGTAAGAAAATCACTGAAACTCCTCCTAGTACTCTCCCAAGCAATACATTAGAGAATCCAAAAAGAGAGTGCAAGGCCATTGATATAATCAAAATGGCCGAATCCAAAGAGGAAGGGGAGGACGTGAATCCCAATGAGGAAGACCTCATGGGACGTCCTCCAGACAGAAAGGAGTTCCCTATTGAGGACCTAAAGGAATCTGAGGCTCGTATAGAGACTATAGAGATTCTATTAAACTTCCTTCTACCATTCATGAGCTCTGAGAACTATTCTTCCTTTGAAGAGGATGAAGATGTAACTGAAGAGTAAGTTGCTCAATATCTAGGAGCCATCATGAAGCTGAATGCCAAGTTGTTTGGTAATCAGACTTGGGAAGATGAACCTCCCTTGCACATTAGTGAAACTAAATACATGGGTTCAGCAAACTTTACCTCAAAAGAAACAATATCCTGGTAAATTCTTAATACCTTGTACCATAGGCACCATGACCGTTGAGAAGGCTCTATGTAACCTGGGGTCAGGTATAAATCTTATGCCACTCTCTGTAATGGAGAAATTGGGGATCTTTGAGGTACAAGCTGCAAGAATCTCATTAGAGATGGCAGACAAGTCAATAAAACAAGCTTATGGATTGGTAGAGGACATGTTAGTGAAGGTTAAAGGCCTTTACATCCCTGTTGATTTCATAATCCTAGACACTAGGAAGGATGAGGATGAATGCATCATCCTTGGAAGACCCTTCCTAGCCACAGCAGGAGCTGTGATTGATGTTGACAGAGGAGAGCTAGTCCTTCAATTGAATAGAAACTACCTTATGTTTAAAGCTCAAGGATCTTCCTCTGCAACCATGGAGAGGAAGCATGAAAAGCTTCTCTCAATATAGAGTCAAACAAAGCCCCCACAATCAAACTCAAAGTTTGGTGTTGGGAGGCCACAACCAAACTCTAAGTTTGGTGTTGAACCCCCATACTCAAACTCTAAGTTTGGTGTTAGGAGGTCCCAATAATGCTCTGAACATCTGTGAAGCTCCATGAGAGCTCACTGTCAAGCTATTGACATTAAAGAAGCGCTTATTGGGAGGCAACCCAATTTTTATTTATCTATATTTCTATTGTTCTTTTATGTTTTATTAAGTTTATGATCATGTGGAGTCACAAAACAATTGCAAAAATTAAAAACAGAATCAAAAACAGTAGAAGAAAAAGCACACCCTGGAAGAAGAGCTGTCTGGCATTTAAACGCCAGAAACAAGCATCTGTCTGGAATTTAACACCAGAAACAAGCACCAAGCTGGTGTTTAACACCAGAAACAAGCATCAGACTGGCGTTAAATGCCAGAAACAGGCTACATTTGGGCGTTTAATGCCAGAAACAAGCTGCAGTCTGGCGTTAAACGCCAGGATTGCATACAGAGGACGTTTTACATGCCTAAAAGATGGAGGGATGAGAAATTATTGACACGTCAAGATCCGTGGACCCCACAGGATCACCTCAGGATCTGTGGACCCCACAGGATTCCACTCAAACCCACCCTAAATGACCGAACCCAAACCCCTCTCCCTCCACTATATAAACCCCTCTATCCTTCTTCATTTTCACACAACACTACCCTCTCTTCTCCCCCTTGGCCGAAACCCACACCTCTCTCCCCCTCCTTCAGATCTTCTTCTTCTTCTTCTATTCTTTCTTCTTTTGCCCGAGGGCGAGCAACATTCTAAGTTTGGTGTGGTAAAAGCATATCTTTTTTGTTTTTCCATAACCATTGATGGCACCTAAGGCCAGAGAAACCTCAAGAAAGAGGAAAGGGAAGGCAATTGCTTCCACCTCTGAGTCATAGGAGATGGAGAGATTCATCTCAAAAGCCCATCAAAACCACTTCTAGGAAGTTGTGGCCAAGAAAAAGGTGATCCCTGAGGTCCCTTTTAAGCTCAAAAAGGGCGAATATCCGGAGATCCGACAAGAGATTAGAAGAAGAGGATGGGAAGTTCTCTCCAATCCCATTCAACAAGTCAGAATCTTAACGGTTCAAGAGTTCTATGTAAACGCATGGATTACTAGGAACCATGATCAAAGCATGAACCCAAACCCAAAGAATTGGCTTACAATGGTTCGGGGGAAATGCTTAGATTTCAATCCAGAGAACGTAAGGTTGGCGTTCAATGATGAGCGGATAATTTATACGCTTTTTGGCATTGTTTTTAGTATGTTTTTAGTATGTTTTAGTTAGTTTTTATTATATTTTTATTAGTTTTCATTTAAAATTCACTTTTCTGGACTTTACTATGAGTTTGTGTATTTTTCTGTGATTTTAGGTATTTTCTGGCTGAAATTGAGGGACCTGAGCAAAAATCTGATTCAGAGGCTGAAAAAGGACTGCAGATGCTGTTGGATTCTGACCACCCTGCACTCGAAGTGGATTTTCTGGAGCTACAGAAGCTCAATTGGCGCGCTCTCAATTGCTTTGGAAAGTAGACATTCTGGGCTTTCCAGAAATATATAATAGTCCATACTTTGCCCGAGATTTGATGGCCCAAACAGGCGTTCAAAATCAGCTCAAGACTGCCCGGCGTTTAACGCCGGAACTGGCACAGAAGTGGGAGTTAAACGCCCAAACTGGCACAAAATCTGGCGTTTAACTCCAAGAAAAGTCTCTACACATAGAAGCTTTAATGCTCAGCCCAAGCACACACCAAGTGGGCCTGGAAGTGGATTTTTATGTCATTTACTCATTTCTGTAAATCCTAAGCTACTAGTTCTCTATAAATAAGACCTTTTGCTATTGTATTTTCATCATGGTAGCTATCTTCGAGTAGTCTTATGCTATCTTAGATCATGGGGCTGGCCTCACGGCCATGCCTAGACCTTGTTCTTATGTATTTTCAACGGTGGAGTTTCTACACACCATAGATTAAGGTGTGGAGCTCTGCTGTACCTCGAGTATTAATGCAATTACTATTATTCTTCTATTCAATTCAGCTTATTCTTGTTCTAAGATATCACTTGTTCCTCAACTTGATGAATGCGATGATCCGTGACACTCATCATCATTCTCACCTATGAACGTGTGCCTGACAACCACCTCCGTTCTACCTTAGATTGAGTAGATATCTCTTGGTTTCCTTAATCAGAATCTTCGTGGTATAAGCTAGAATTGATGGCGGCATTCTTGAGAATCTAGAAGGTCTAAACCTTGTCTGTGGTATTCTGAGTAGGATTCAAGGATTGAATGACTGTGACGAGCTTCAAACTCACGAAGGCTGGGCATTAGTGACAGACGCAAAAGAATCA
>NC_029774.3:35334205-35335704 GCF_000817695.3 Arachis duranensis
TATTTCCTGTTTGAGTCTAGTGTCTCATTTTAAGTTTGGTGTCAATTGCATGTTTCTGTTCTTCTTGCATTTATCATGTGTCTTCATTGATCTTCAAGTTGTTCTTGATGATTTCCTTGCTCTGATCTTTAAATTCTCTTGTCTTGAGTGTTTTGTTGTTTCTCATATGCATTCTCAATTTGTTAGTGTCAATAGCATACAAACTTCTAAGTTTGGTGTCTTGCATGCATTATTTATTTGATCTTAGTTGCATTTTGATTATTCCTCATCATTTAAAAAAAAAATCCAAAAATTTTTAAATTGTGTCTTTTCAAGTCAATAATACAGAGAATTAAAGATTCAGAACATACAGCAGAGGAATTACACAGAAAAAGCTGGGCGTTCAAAACGCTCAGTGAGGAAGGAAAACTGGCGTTTAAACGCCAGCCAGGGTACCTGGCTGGGCATTTAACGCCCAAAAGGGTAGCATTTTGGGCGTTAAACGCCAGAATGGATACCATTCTGGGCGTTTAATGCCAGGATGGCACAAGAGGGAAGACTTTGTTTTTAATTCAATTTTTTTTCAAGTTTTCATAATTTTTCAAAATAAAATCTTTTTCAAATCATATCTTTTCAATCATATATTTTCAAAATCAATTTCTTTCCATTTTTCAAAAATACTTGCTAACAATTAATGATTTGATTCAACATTTCAAGTGTGTTGCCTTTTCTGTTGAGAAATGTTTAATGTCTGAATCATATCTTTTAAATTTCTTTTTAGCCAAGTCATTAATTTTAAAAATCAAATCTTTTTAAATTGTTTTTCAATCATATCTTTTCAATCATATCTCTTTAAAACCATAACTTTTCAATCATATATTTTCAATCACATCTTTTTCAAAATTAATTTTCAATCATATCTTGTTGATTTCTACTTTCAAAAATCTTTTTCAAAAATCACTTTATTTCTTTCCCAACTTTAATTTTCGAAAATCATTCATCAAATTTTCAAAATTTCTTTTAATTATTTTAAAATCTTTTACTTTATTTTTGAAAATTCTTCCCCTCTTCTCACATCCTTCTATTTATGGACTAACATTCCTCCTCAATCCCCAATTCAAACTCTATCCCTCTTGATAAGTTCGAATTCTTCTACCTCCTCCTTCTATTCTTCTTTTCCTCTGACACCTCAAGGAATCTCTATCCTGTGACATAGAGGATTCCATACTTTCTTATTCTCTTCTCTTTCATATGAGCAGGAGCAAAGACATAAGCATTCTTGTTGAGGCTGACCCTGAACCTGAAAGGACCTTGAAGCAAAAGCTAAGAGAAGCAAAAGCACAACTCTCTGTAGAGGACCTAACAGAAATTTTCAAAAAAGAAAAAGACATGGCAGCCGAAAACAACAACAATGCCAACAATGCAAGGAAGGTGCTGGGTGACTTTACTGCACCTACTCCCGACTTCTATGGGAGAAGCATCTCTATCCCTGCCATTGGAGCAAACAACTTTGAGCTTAA
>NC_029774.3:35335721-35336928 GCF_000817695.3 Arachis duranensis
CTGAACTCTTGGGAAAAGCTAGTCAATACCTTCTTGGCAAAGTTCTTTCCACCTCAAAAATTGAGTAAGCTTAGAGTGGAAGTCCAAATCTTCAGACAGAAGGAAGGTGAATCCCTCTATGAAGCTTGGGAAAGAAGTGATCAGAAGGTGTCCTTCTGACATGCTTTCTGAATGGAGCATCATAGGTATCTTCTATGATGGTCTGTCTGAACTGTCCAAGATGTCATTGGACAACTCTGCTGGAGGATCTCTTCATCTGAAGAAGACGCCTGCAGAAGCTCAGGAACTCATTGAAATGGTTGCAAATAACCAATTCATGTACACTTCTGAAAGGAATCCTGTGAACAATGGGACGAATCAGAAGAAAGGAGTTCTTAAGATTGATACTCTGAATGCCATATTGGCTCAGAATAAAATATTAACTCAGCAAGTCAATATGATTTCTCAAAGTCTGTCCGGAATGCAAACTGCACCAGGCAGTACTAAGGATGCTTCATCTGAAGAAGAAGCTTATGATCCTGAGAACCCATCAATGGAAGAGGTAATTACATGGGAGAACCCTATAGAAACACCTATAATCCTTCATAGAGAAATCATCTAAATCTCTCATGGAAGGATCAACAGAGACCTCAACAAGGTTTCAACAACAATAATGGTGGAAGAAACAGGTTTAACAACGGCAAGCCTTTTCCATCATCTTCTCAGCAATAGACAGAGAATTCTAAGCAGAGCCACTCTGACTTAGCAACCATGGTCTCTGATCTAATCAAAACCACTCAAAGTTTCATGACTGAAACAAGGCCCTCCATTAGAAACTTGGAGGCACAAGTGGGTCAGCTGAGTAAGAAAGTTACTGAACTCCCTCCTAGTACTCTTCCAAGCAGTACAGAAGAGAATCCAAAAGGAGAGTGTAAGGCCATCAAAATGGCCGAATTTGGAGAGGAGGAAGAGGCAGTGATCGCCACTGAGGAAGACCTCAATGGACGTCCACTGGCCTCTAATGAGTTCCCTAATGAGGAACCATGGGAATCTGAGGCTCATACTGAGACCATAGAGATTCCATTGGATTTACTTCTGTCATTCTGAGCTCTGATGAGTATTCTTCCTCTGAAGAGGACGGAGATGTCACTGAAGAGCAAGTTGCTAAGTACCTTGGAGCAATCATGAAGCTAAATGACAAGTTATTTGGTAATGAGACTTGGGAGGA
>NC_029774.3:35337055-35338883 GCF_000817695.3 Arachis duranensis
TAGGCACCATGACCTTCAAGAAGGCTTTGTGTGACCTAGGGTCAAGCATAAACCTCATGCCTCTCTCTGTAATGGAGAAGCTAGGGATCTTTGAGGTACAAGCTGCAAGAATCTCACTAGAGATGGTAGACAATTCAAGAAAATAAGCTTATGGGCTTGTAGAGGATGTTCTGGTAAAAATTGAAGACCATTACATCCCTGTTGATTTCATAGTCCTAGAGACTGGAAAGTGCATGGATGAATCCATCATCCTTGGCAGACCCTTCCTAGCCACAGTAAAGGCTGTGATTGATGTTGACAGAGGAGAATTGATCATTCAAGTGAATGAAGAATCCCTTGTGTTTAAGGCTCAAGGATATCCCTCTGTAACCATGGAAAGGAAGCATGAAGAACTTCTCTCAAAACAGAGTCAAACAGAGCCCCCACAGTCAAACTCTAAGTTTGGTATTGGGAGGCCACAACTAAATTCTAAGTTTGGTGTTAAACCCCCACAGTCAAACTCTAAGTTTGGTGTTGGGAGGTTCCAACATTGCTCTAAGTATCTGTGGGGCTCCTTAAGAGCCCACTGTCAAGCTACTGACATTAAAGAAGCGCTTGTTGGGAGGCAACCCAATGTTATATTTTCCTTTTGTTATTTTATATTTTTTGTAGGTTGATGATCATGTGAAGTCACAAAATCAATTGAAAAAGCAAAAATAGAATGAAAAATAGAAAGAAAAATAGCACACCCTGGAGGAAAACTTGCTGGCGTTTAAACGCCAGTGAAGACAACAAAATGGGCGTTTAACGCCCAGACTGGTACCATTCTGGGCGTTTAACGCCAGAAAGGGGCACCAGACTGGCGTTTAACGCCAGGAATTGGCAAGAAGCTGGCGTTAAATGCCAGAAAGGGGCAGCAGCTCGGCGTTTAACGCCAGGATTGGCAGAAAGGGCATTTTTACACACAACTTGGTGCAGGGATGAGCTATCATTGACACCTCAGGATCTGTGGACTCCACAGGATCACCACCTACCCCACCACTCTCTCTTCTCTTCACCCACTCACCAATCACCTCAATACCTCTTCCCCAAAAACCCCTCACCTATCAGATCCCACCATTCTCTTCACCATTCACATCCATCCTTCATAAAATCCCACCTACCTCACCATCCAAATTCAAACCACTTTCCCTCCCAAACCCACCCATAATGGCCGAACCCTACCCCCCTCTCCACCCCTATATAAACCCTTCTTCACTCCTTCATTTTCACACAACCTAAACACTACTTCTCCCCCTTGGCCGAACTACAAAGCCCCCTCCATCTCCTCCATCTTCTTCTTCTTCTACTCCTTTCTTTCCTCTTTTGCTCGAGGACGAGCAAACCTTCTAAGTTTGGTGTGGTAAAAATGTTGCTTTTTGTTTTTCCATAACCATTTATGGCGCCTAAGGCCGGAGAAACCTCTAGAAAGAGGAAAGGGAAGGCAAAAGCTTCCACCTCTGAGTCATGGAAGATGGAGAGATTCATCTCAAGGGTGCATCAAGACCACTTCTATGAAGTTGTGGCCAAGAAGAAGGTGATCCCCGAGGTCCCTTTCAAACTCAAAAAGGGTCAACTTTGATCAAAGGTTGGACCAAGTCCTCATAGATACCACTAAGAAAAGGATGGAGCAAACAAGAGATCTCACTCATGGACATGAGCATGAGGAAACTCTTCATCATGAAATCCCTAAGATACCTCAAGGGATACACTTTCCTCCACAAAATTATTGGGAGCAAATCAACACCTCCCTAGGAGAGTTAAGTTCCAACATGGGACAACTAAGGGTGGAGCACCAAGAACATTCCAT
>NC_029774.3:35338938-35342470 GCF_000817695.3 Arachis duranensis
CTTCAAGAGGAAGAACAAGCCGCCATCACTAAGGTGGACCCATTCTTTAATCTCCTTGTTCTTTATTTTTCTGTTTTTCAAAAATTATGCTCTATGTTTTATTTATGTTTGTGTCTTATGATCATTAGTGTCTTAGTGTCTATGCCTTAAAGTTATGAATGTCCTATGAATCCATCACCTTTCTTAAATGAAAAATGTTCTTAATTGAAAAAGAGAAGAATTGCATGAATTTTGAATTTTATACAGATTAATTATTTTGATGTGGTGGCAATACTTTTGATTTCCGAATGTATGCTTGAACAGTGCATATGTCTTTTGAATTTGTTGTTCATGAATGTTAAAATTGTTAGCTCTTGAAAGAATGATGAAAAAGGAGAAATGTTACTGAGGATCTGAAAAATCATCAAATTGATTCTTGAAGCAAGAAAAAGCAGTGAAAAGCTTGCAAAAAAAAAAAGAAAGAGCAAGCAGAAAAAGCCAATAGCCCTTTAAATCAAAAGGTAAGGGTGAAAAATAAAAAGGATCTAAGGCTTTGAGCATCAGTGGATAGGAGGGCCTACAGGAATAACATCCTGGCCTAAGCGGCTAAACCAAGCTGTCCCTAACCATGTGCTTGTGGCGTGAAGGTGTCAAGTGAAAACTTGAGATTAAGCGGTTAAAGTCGTGATCCAAAGCAAAAATACTGTGCTTAAGAACCCTGGACACCTCTAATTGGGGACCCTAGCAAAGCTGAGTCACAATCTGAAAAGGTTCACCCAGTTATGTGTCTGTGGCATGGATGTATCCGGTGGTAATATTGGAAAACAGAGTGCTTTGGGCCACGGCCAAGACTCATAAAGTAGCTGTGTTCAAGAATCATCATACTTAACTAGGAGAATCAATAACACTATCCGGATTCAGAGTTCCTATAGAAGCCAATCATTCTGAACCTCAAAGGATAAAGTGAGATGCCAAAACTGTTCAGAGGCAAAAAACTACAAGTCCCGCTCATCTAATTGGAGCTAAGTTTCATTGATAGTTCGGAGTTTATAGTATATTCTCTTCTTTTTATCCTATTTGATTTTCAGTTGCTTGGGGACAAGCAACAATTTAAGTTTGGTGTTGTGATGAGCGGACAATTTATACGCTTTTTGGCATTGTTTTTAGTATGTTTTTAGTATGTTTTAGTTAGTTTTTATTATATTTTTATTAGTTTTCATTTAAAATTCACTTTTCTGGACTTTACAATGAGTTTGTGTGTTTTTCTATGATTTCAGGTATTTTCTGGCTGAAATTGAGGGACCTGAGCAAAAATCTGATTCAGAGGCTGAAAAAGGACTGCAGATGCTGTTGGATTCTGACCTCCCTGCACTTGAAGTGAATTTTCTGGAGCTACAGAAGCCCAATTGGCGCGCTCTCAATTGCTTTGGAAAGTAGACATCCTGGGCTTTCCAGAAATATATAATAGTTCATACTTTGTCTGAGATTTAATGGCCCAAACTGGCGTTCTAAATCAGCTCAAGACTGCCCGGCATTTAACGCTGGAACTGGCACAGAAGTGGGAGTTAAACGCCCAAACTGGCACAAAAGCTGGCGTTTAACTCCAAGAAAAGTATCTACACATAGAAGCTTCAATGCTCAGCCCAAGCACACACCAAGTGGGCCCGGAAGTGGATTTTTATGTCATTTACTCATTTCTGTAAACCCTAAGCTACTAGTTCTCTATAAATAAGATCTTTTGCTATTGTATTTTCATCTTGGTAGCTATCTTCGAGTAGTCTTATGCTATCTTAGATCATGGGGCTGGCCTCACGGCCATGCCTAGACCTTGTTCTTATGTATTTTCAACGGTGGAGTTTCTACACACCATAGATTAAGGTGTGGAGCTCTGCTGTACCTCGAGTATTAATGCAATTACTATTATTCTTCTATTCAATTCAGCTTATTCTTGTTCTAAGATATCACTTGTTCCTCAACTTGATGAATGTGATGATCCGTGACACTCATCATCATTCTCACCTATGAACGTGTGCCTGACAACCACCTCTGTTCTACCTTAGATTGAGTAGATATCTCTTGGTTTCCTTAATCAGAATCTTCGTGGTATAAGCTAGAATTGATGGCGGCATTCTTGAGAATCCGGAAGGTCTAAACCTTGTCTGTGGTATTCTGAGTAGGATTCAAGGATTGAATGACTGTGACGAGCTTCAAACTCGCGATTGTGGGGCGTTAGTGACAGACGCAAAAGAATCACTGGATTCTATTCCGACATGATCGAGAACCAACAGATGAATAGCCGTGCTGTGACAGAGCGCGTTGAACATTTTCACTGAGAGGACGGGACTGTAGCCATTGACAACGGTGATGCCCAACATACAGCTTGCCATGGAAAGGAGTAAGAAGGATAGGATGAAGATAGTAGGAAAGCAGAGAGACGGAAGGGACAAAGCATCTCCATATGCTTATCTGAAATTCTCACCAATGAATTACATAAGTATCTCTATCTTTATTTTATGTTTTATTTATCTTTCAATCATTAATCCTCCATAACCATTTGAATCCGCCTGACTGAGATTTACAAGATGACCATAGCTTGCTTCATACCAATAATCTCCGTGGGATCGACCCTTACTCGCATAAGGTTTATTATTTGGACGACCCAGTGACTTGCTGGTTAGTTGTGCGAAGTTGTGATAAAGAGCTGAGATAGCAATTGAGCATACCATGTTGATGGCGCCATTGATGATCACAATTTCATGCACCATTCAACTTGCCTATGATGCAAGAAGACACACGCCCCTACACTAGAAGGGTCAACTTTGATCAAAGGTTGGACCAACCTCATGGACATATGTGTGGAAGGAGCTCAATAGAAAATAGACTCAAAAGGCAAGCCGGTTCAATTGAGAAGACTGGACCTTAAGCCTGTGGCTAGAGGATGGTTGGAGTTCATCCAACGCTCCATCATCCCCACTAGCAACCGATCCGAAGTAACTGTGGATCGGGCCATCATGATCCATAGCATCATGATTGGAGAGGAAGTAGAAGTTCATGAAGTCATCTCTCTAGAACCCTACAAAGTAGCCGAAAAGCCCTTCACCTTGGCAAGGCTAGATTTTCCTCATCTCATTTGCCATCTATGCAACTTAGCTGGAGTTGTCATAGAAGGAGACATCCTCATTGAAGAGGACAAGCCCATCACTAAGAAGAGGATGGAGCAAACAAGAGAGCCCATTCATGGATCTCAAGAGACGCATGAGGGAGCTCATCATCAAGAAATCCCTGAGATGCCTCAAGGGATGCATTTTCCTCCAAACAACTATTGGGAACAACTCAACACTTCTCTAGAAGGATTGAGTCATAACATGAACCAATTAAGGGTGGAACACTAAGAGCACTCCATCATTCTCAATGAGATTAGAGAAGATCAAAGAGCTATGAGGGAGGAGCAACAAAGGTAAGGAAGAGACATAGAGGAGCTCAAGAACACCATTGGTCCTTCAAGAAGAAGGCGCCACCCTCACTAAGGTGGACTCATTCCTTAACTTCCTTA
>NC_029774.3:35342699-35402207 GCF_000817695.3 Arachis duranensis
TTGAATTTAATTTAATTATATTGATGTGGTGACAATACTTTTTGTTTTCTGAATGAATGCTTAAACAGTGCATATTTTTTATCTTGTTGTTTATGAATGTTAAAATTTTTGGCTCTTGAAAGAAAGATGAACAAAGAGAAATGTTATTGATAATCTCAAAAATCATGAAAATTGATTCCTGAAGCAAGAAAAAGCAGTGAAAAAGAAGAAGCTTGCGAAAAAAAAAAGAAAGAAAGAGAAAAAAGCAAGCAGAAAAAGCCAATAGCCCTTAAAACCAAAAGACAAGGGTAAAAAGGATCCAAGACTTTGAGCATCAATGGATAGGAGGGCCTAAGGAAATAAAATCCAGGCCTAAGCGGCTAAATCAAGCTGTCCCTAACCATGTGCTTGTGTCATGAAGGTCTAAGTGAAAAGCTTGAGACTGAGTGGTTAAAGTCGTGATCCAAAACAAAAAGAGTGTGCTTAAGAGCTCCGGACACCTCTAACTGGGGAATTTAGCAAAGCTGAGTCACAATCTGAAAAGGTTCACCCAGTCATGTGTCTGTGGCATTTATGTATCTGGTGGTAATACTGGAAAACAAAGTGCTTAGGGCCACGGCCAAGACTCATAAAAGTAGCTGTATTCAAGAATCAACATACTTAACTAGGAGAATCAGTAACATTATCTAAACTCTGAGTTCCTATGGATGCCAATCATTCTAAACTTCTAAGGATAAAGTGAGATGCCAAAACTGTTCAAAAGCAAAAAGCTACAAGTCCCGCTCATCTAATTAGAACTAATATTCATTGATATTTTTAGATTTATAGTATATTCTCTTCTTTTTATCCTATTTTGATTTTCAGTTGCTTGGGGACAAGCAACAATTTAAGTTTGGTGTTGTGATGAGCAGATAATTTATACGCTTTTTGGCATTGTTTTTAGGTAGTTTTTAGTAAGATCTAGCTACTTTTAGGGATGTTTTTATTAATTTTTATGCAAAATTTACATTTCTGGACTTTACTATGAGTTTGTGTATTTTTCTGTGATTTCAGGTATTTTCTGGCTGAAATTGAGGGACCTGAGCAAAAATCTGATAGGAGGCTAAAAAAGGACTACAGATGCTGTTGGATTCTGACCTCCTTGCACTCGAAATGAATTTTTTGGAGCTACAGAACTTCAAATGGTGCGCTCTTAATTGCGTTGGAAAGTAGACATCCAGGACTTTTCAGCAATATATAATAGTCCATACTTTATTCGAGTTTATACGATGCAAACTGGCATTCAACGCCAGTTCCATGCTGCATTCTGGAGTAAAACGCCAGAAACACGTCACAAACCAGAGTTAAATGCCAAAAACACGTTACAACTTGGCGTTTAACCCCAAGAGAAGCCTCTGCACGTGTAATGCTCAAACTTAGCCCAAGCACACACCAAAGTGGGCCCCGAAAGTGGATTTTTGCACTTAGACTTATTTCTGTAAACCCTAGTAACTAGTTTAGTATAAGTAGAACTTTTTACTATTGTATTAGGAGTCTTGGTTATCCTGGTTCCCTCTCTGGGGCCGGAACCAATGAGCACCTTTATCACTTATGTATTTCCAATGGTGGAGTTTCTACACACCATAGATTAAGGGCGTGGAGCTCTGCTGTTCCTCGAGTATTAATGCAATTACTACTATTTTCTATTTAATTCACGCTTATTCTTTTTCTAAGATATCCATTCGCACCCAAGAACCTGATGAATGTGATGATTATGTGATGCTCATCACCATTCTCACTTATGAACGTGTGCCTGACAATCACTTTCGTTCTACATGCAAATAAGCTTGAATGAATATCTCTTTGATTCCTTAATCAGAATCTTCGTGGTATAAGCTAGAATCCATTGGCAGCATTCTTGAGAATTCGAAAAGTCTAAACCTTGTCTGTGGTATTCCGAGTAGGATTCAGGGATTGAATGACTGTGACGAGCTTCAAACTCGCGACTATAGGGCATGGTGACAACGCAAAAGGATAGTAAATCCTATTCTTACATGATCGAGAACCGACGGATGATTAGCCGTGCGGTGACAGTGCACCTGGACCATTTTCATTGAGAGGACGGACGGTAGCCATTGACAGCGGTAATCCCCCAACATACAGCTTGCCATGGAAAGGAGTAAGAATGATTGGATGAAAGCAGTAGGAAAGCAGAGATTCAGAAGGAACACAGTATCTTCATGCGCTTATCTGAAATTCCCACCAATGAATTACATAAGTATCTCTATCTCTATTTTATGCTTTATTTATCTTTATATTTGAAAACCATTATAACCATTAGAATCTGCCTGACTGAGATTTACAAGATGACCATAGCTTGCTTCACACCAACAATCTCCGTGGGATCGACCCTTACTCACGTAAGGTTTATTACTTGGACGACCAGTACACTTGCTGGTTAGTTGTGCGAAGTTGTGAAGAATGTGTGTGAACCATAGAATTGTGCACCAAGTTTTTTGGAGTCATTGCTAGGAATTGTTCGAGTTGTGAAAAGTATGAGTCACAATTTTGCCTATCAATAAGCACAGCAAGATTGGTATCAAACACAAAAATCACAAAGCAAAACGAAGTTTAGTTTGATATTTCAGCATGAATTCATAGTGCATTAAACAAAATTCCAGGCAGCATGCATTTTTATTAAAAAATTTGCACAAGTAGGAATCATAATGCAAAATGGAAGGAAAATTCAACCGCCATGTTGATCAGACATAGGAATTGAATCAAAAACTCCCATTCAGGCAATTTATCAGGCAAGTTATGTACAGAATTTAAAGAGCAGAAATCATAGTTCACTAGACATGGTAGCAATCATAGCATTCAGCCAAAATAGGGCAAAACATCATTCAGGGATTAGCAAAAATTCAAACAATCAGCCAGCATTACCAATTCAACAGGGAAACATAAGTCATTTAACCTAAAACTACCTAAATTCTAAAGCAGAAATTAAAAGCATAAATAATCAGATGCGGCAGAATGAAACAGAAGAGAAGGGAACAAAGCAGGGCAGAAATGAAACCTGCAATGTAGAGGAGAAGAAAGCAGATGGAGGGGAGGTAGAGGAGAAGAAAGCAGATGGAGGAGTTGTGATAAACGGTGGCGGCGGCACAGAAGCTCGCCGCCGCTGGTGGTGTTTGGCGGAGCAGAGAGGCGGCTTAAAGGCTAGCGCCGGTGTGCGGTAGAGACAGGGAAGAGAGGGGAAAGGGAAATGTAGAGAAGAGAGGAGAAAAATAGGGTGAGGGGAAAGAGAGAGAGTAGGTGTGACGGCAGCAGTGCGGGGGTCGCCGGTGGTTGGGCCGTGGGGTGGAGAGGTGCTGTGGGTTCAGAGAGAAGGAAAGGAAGGGGTTGGGGTGAGTAGAGGAAATGAAGCGCGAGTCCCTTTTCTTTTCGAATTAACATTCGAAAAGTGACCTGTGCGGACGCACAAGGTCGTGTGCGGACGCACACAGGGGAAAAAGGTAGGTATGCATGCGCACAAGCTCGTGCGAATGCTGAGAACAGAAGGTGGAACGTGACCTGTGCGAACGCACAAGGTACGTGCGCTCGTACAGAAGAAGAAAAAGGGTTGGCGTGCGATCGCACAGGGAGTGCGTTCACTGCGACCAGAGAGGTGTGCTTAGGTTGTGCAGGCGCACAAAGGGTGTGCGCTCGCACGTGTGGTTTTTTTTTATTTTGAAAAGAGGGGTTGTGTGCGGACACACACATTGGTGTGCGGTCACACAAGAGGAAAAGAGAGGTGTTCCCACACACACCTTGTGCGTGCGCTGGGAAAGAGGGGGTGTTTCAGAGTGTGCGAGCGCACATGGCTGTGCGGACGCACAGGAACGGAAAAATAGGGGAGCTGTGCGCACGCACAAGGTCGTGCGGACGCACAGGTCTCTGTTCCTACAATGAAAAGTATGCCTTCAAGGCATCAAACTTGACATCCAAAACAGATTTTCAAGTTCCAAAACATCACAAAGCTCCCAAAAATACCTTATTTCTCTAGAATTGCTTAACACACATGAAAATAAATACAACCAACTAAGCATTAAAGCCAATTATTCATAAGCAGGAAAATAAAAGAGAGAAAGCTAGAAGGATATTACCATGGGGGGATGTCTCCCACTTAGCACTTTGGTTTATAGTCCTAAGTTGGACTTGGTGAGGAGATCCTTGTTAGGGCGGTTTACGCTTCCACTCCTCCTTGAATCTCTAACCAAGTTTGCTATTGGTTTGACCTCTGGGGTCCCAAATGAATTGCATCAAACTCTTAAGAGACTTCAAGCTAGCTATTAGGATCCTCAAGTGTTGACTCACAAGACCAATGCCTGGATCCCATACTTGAGTTCTTCCATCACCATTGGTGTTCTTGTGCACTCCCCAGAATCCGCTAGATTGATTCTTGCACCAAACTCGAGCTCTAAATGTTAAATTGACCCTTTTGACAAACTTTCTATTCCGATGCCAACTAACATTCTTCTCATCACCATCCACCACTCCAAGAAGGGTTTGAAGTTGGCAACCCGTATCCAAGACGGCATATTGATGTGGGCTTAGAAAGCTTGTTGAAGAAGCCTATACCCACTCAATTCGCTCTTGCACACACGCTCTCACTTCTTGGTGACTAAGGTCTTCCTCAGTATCTATTGAATCTACTTCATCATCACTAAAGTAAGAAATTGGAGGTTGAGTGAAATCCATATCAACTTCCCTTCCAAATCTAATAGTGGAGATTCATGAAGGTAATCGGTGGGGTTAACCAAGTCGGACAAAAAATCTCGAAGGATGGAATCCTCTTGATCACTTCCTACCAACTCTTCATTTGTCTCCTTTTTCTGTTCATGTTGTGACTCAACATCATCTTCTTGACCTTGCAATTCTTCTTCCATTCCACGTTTTCCACTCGGTTCCACACATTCATCCACCAAAACTTCTTGCTTGTGGCATGAACGAGATGAAGCTAAATGATCCAAAGCTTTCGCTAAAGTAGACATGACTTGCTCTCGCTTCTCCCGAAACTCTTTTTGTTCTTGAATAAGCATGAGAAATGCTTCTTGTGTGGCTTGATCTATATGTGAAGATGAAGATTGAGGTGATAAAAGTTGACTATCAAACTCATGAGGATGAGGGTTTTGTATGTAGTGAGGCGGGTTGCTGTAAGATTGATGACTAAAAAGATAAGTGTTTGGGTTCCATTGGGGTGTATTGCGGTGATAGTGTAAAAAAGTCATTAAGAAGATATGAACAACAAAAAAAACCTACTAACAAAAGCAAACAGACAACCAAAAAGTGCTAATTACACTATTAACATATTCACAATCAACAAAATTATAACACCGAATGCATCCCCGGCAATAGAGCCGAATTTGATGCTAAGAGTTTATCGTCGATCTAGATTTTCACAAAGTAGAATTCCATCGTCGAAAGTATATCTAGATCAACAATTAACTCCCAAATCAAATAATCCAATTCAAATAAAAATAAACCAAAATCGAGAGTACCTCAACCTCGGGTCGTTCTCCCTAGGACGCAATTGAAGTGTTACTTCTTTCGTTGTTAAGGCAAAAGGGGGTTTTCAAGCAAGAAATTAAAGATTAAAAGAACCAAGAAATCAAGGAACTAAGTAATGAGCAAAATTCTAATTAATGCATGAAAAGAGCCTTGACTTGGGAATGAGAATCCAAGGAATCTTATCATCTCCATAACCATAACTATGGTAATTATGATGAGTCAATCTCGCCTAGTTAACCCCAACCATCGAGGAGTAAGTCAAGCAAGCATAATTGACCTTAATCCATAAGTCCTAACCAACTTACCAAACTAGTTGATAAAAGGCTAGCGTCAATGGAAACAAGAGTAAACTAACTACCCAAGAATTACTACTAAATATCGGACATCATGACTCTAGTATCCTAGGAACTCAAACCACAAGCCAAAGTGTAAAAATCTACTCAAAATTACTAAGTGGCATTTTCACAAACACCTTGTGTGCATAAAAGTAAAGTATGGAAAATTGCAAGGAAAATGATAAAACTATAACCAACTATCAACAAAACGAAACATAAACAAGCAATCAAACATAAAGAGAGCATGAAACATTAAATTCATCAATCGAAACTTCAAGAACTCAAAATTGCAATTATAAACAAGTAACTTGAACCAAGGCAAATGAAAGTAAATGTGCTATAATTAAAGAGGAAATTGAGAGTACTTACAATTAAAGAGGCAAAATCAAATATCAAAGCTTGATATAAAATGCTACAATTGAAATGGAAACTGAAAATAAAACCCTAAGAGAGCAATACTACACTACTCCTACTCCTACTCCTACTCCTAATTGCTCTCTAAAACTATCTAAGTGAGCTCCCTAAGCTCATGCCTTCATATGAGATGTTGTCTCTTTGATATAGCCTTTGATTTCAGCCTCAAGTCTTCAGAAATGGGCTAAAAAGAGCCCGAAAACGCGAGTGCACGTGTATTTTTAATGAAGAAATGCACTGGGTCTTGTGCGGACGCACAGGTCTGCGTCCGCACACTCGGCTGAAAATCCTCATGTGCGTATGCACAGGTGCTCGAGCGCACGCACACATGAAAGTTCTTGCTTGTGCGTACGCACGCAGGGTTGTGCGCACGCAAACCTCGCTGTGTGCTTTTCCTTGTTTTCTTCATGTTTTCTCCCTTGTTCATGCTTCCTTCCACTTTTAGCCATCCATTCTTGCCTTCAAGGCCTGAAATCACTCATAAACTATATCACGGCATCGAATGACATAAAAGTGAAATTAATTTGCTCTATTAAAGCACAAAATTGCATGTTTTCACATTTAGGATCAAATTGGGGATCAAACACAAAAGTATGCTATTTTGGTGCTTAAGTGCGAGTTCATATACTAGAATCCATTCAAATCAAGCCAAAATATATCGGAAAATATGGACTTATCAATCCCCTTAATTATATATCCGTCACCCCCTAGAAAAATAAAATAAAATCAAATCAAATCAAATAAAAATGAAATATATATATAAACAAAAGAAAACAAAAAACAAAAAAATAAGTTTTAATTGTTATTTATCTTGCCATTTTATTATTGTGTTCTTCTTTTACAATAATATTTACTTTTACTCCTTTGTACGTCTTTTTATGTCCTTCCCTATTTTTAGTTTTTCTTTGCTTGAGGGCAAGCAAACTTTTAAGTTTGGTGTTGTCGCTTCGCTTGTAGTTTTTCTGTTTATTTTAATGGTACCAAAGGGAGACGAATCATCTTCACGGAGGAACACAACTTGAAGAATGAGACGGCCACTAGGATAACTGAGATGGTTGAGTTCCTTTCATTCTATATTTTCTCCCGTTCTTATTTTGTTATATTCCTATTTTCTGTTGTTTTATCTTAGTTTCTGCATGATCCTTTGTTATTTCAATTCCTAGTTTCTAGTTTAATTTGTTATTCTTATTCTGTTATTTGCCTTTAATTCTGAAAATTGTCTCATGTGTCGCTCACTGAACTTGAATCCAAAAGAAAAAGAAGAAAAAGATGTATTGCATGAGAAATAGCATTTATAACAAAGAATAGTCTTATTTACTTAAAAGTGGTAGTATTCTTTGTGATTCTGAATGCATGACATAAATCGTGCATGTTTGAATTTAAATTAAAGGATGTTGATGTATAAGAAACAGGAATTTAGAGAACTATTATGAATTCTCTGAAATTATTGAAAGCTTAATCCTTGAAGCAAAATAAATAGCAAAAGAAAAATAAAAGCAAGGTCCAAGGCTCTAAGCATCAATGACTAGGGAAGTCAGACATGATTAAAAACTCAAAGAGTTATTTCCCTAGTCATATACTTGTGGTGTAAATGTGTCAAGTAATCCTTGAGACAGAGCACTAAGAGTCGAGATCAAATGTATTTAACAGAGTATGCCAGAGGCTTTGAGCACCACTGTTTGGGAGTAACTAAAAGAAAAATTAGAACTTAAAGAGAGTTCCCTAGTTAAGTGCTTGTGGTGTTTTTGTGTCAAGTGAGACTTGAGACAAAATATTTAAAGTCACGGCTAGGCTCAAGGTGCAAAGCACCAAAGAAAAGAGAATTTAAGAAAATTTGCTCTGTTCAAGGATTAAACTTATGTATAAAAGATGAGAGAATTCATAATATTATCCGGATTCTAATTCCGAATGACAGTGACATCCTTCTGATTCAAAGGATAGTGAGATGCCACAACTATTCAAGATTGTAGTGTATAAACCCCACTATAAGAAGAGACAGGAGCTTAATTGAACTCTCCCTCTCATACAAATTCACATCCTAAGCTTATATTAGTTTTGGTTGCTTGAGGACAAGCAACCGTTCAAGTTTGGTGTTGTGATGCGTGAGCATCTTTCCTATCTTTTCCTAGTAAATTTGTATTCAATTTGTTGATTTTAATCAAGAATTAATTATCTTTTAGCCACTATGGATGCTACTTTGAGTCGTGTGAAATTCTATTTATTTTAGATAGCATTTGACTGGATTTGATGGAGTTTCCGCAGAAAAAGAGAAGAAAGCGAATGATGCTGTCAACCCTTACCTCTCTGCACTAAAACCTAAATAACTCAAGCTACAGAGATCCAATGGACGTGATTTCAATGGCATTGGAAAGCTAACTTCCAGAGCTTTTCAACAATGTATAATAGTTCAAACTTCTTCTCCAAGGACGCTGCCAAGGCTGCGCCTAACTTGAGAAATCTCAAGTTAGGCGCAAGACACAACATCAACACACAAACCAATTCAGCCTCCATCAAGTTAGGCACAGGCCATGGCCAAGTTAGGCGCAACACTCAAGTACTCCATGCCATTCCTTGCTGCCCACTTCAAGTAAGGCGCAGCCTTTCCTCAAGTTAGGCGTGGGTTATTAAGGAATCACATGGTCCCCACGCCTATGCACAAGCCATGCGAAATCTTACAATTATTCTGATTAAACTTTAATTTTATTTTAAAATAGAAAAAGATTTTATTTAGTTTTAGAAAATATAATTTACATGAATTAGGATTAGATATAAAAGGGAAAAAGAATCAGCCATTCGGGCTAATCTCTTCTCCTCTACCTCATTCCGCAATTTATAGTTTTTTAGAATCCTAGTTTTCTCTCTAAACCATGAGCAACTAAACCTCCACTGTTAAGGTTAGGAGCTCTGTCTATTGTATGGATTGATACTATTATTTTTCTATTTTAATTCATGTACTGATTTATAATTCAAGAATTGTTTTCGTTCTTTATCTTATGAATTTGGGTGGAACGGAAGTATGACCCTTGTTTTAATTGAGTTCTTGTATAACTTGGAAAAGCTCTTTACTTGAACAACAGCTTGAAAACATATTCTTCTAAATTTTTAATTATCTGGACTTAATGGGATACGTGACATACAATCCTCTTATATTTGGATAATTAGGATTTTTGTGGCATATAAACTAGAATTGAACTTCACCATCTAATTGGAATTAACTGACCAAGGAATTGGCGGTTGATGAATTTTAGAGGAGACTAAAAAGTTCTAAGAAATTAGGGTTTGGTCACATATAGTTTGCTATGAATTAAATCTTGCATGATTAAAATAGTTAGTAAGAAAAGTCAATCCGGAAAATAGATAACTCTGAAGCCTTAACTGTTTCTCCATACATATTTCACTATTTGTTTACTGCTTGCTTTATTAATTTTCTGAATTTACTGTTAATGTGTTTGAACTCTTAAAACATCATTCTCTGCTTGTCTAACTAAGTAAATTAATCAACCATTGTTGCTTGGTCCATCAATCCTCATGCGATCGACCCTCACTCACCCGAGGTATTACTTGGTACGACCCGGTGTACTTGCCGGTTAGTTTGTGATTATAAATTCCGCACCAGGCTTCTAAATAAAGTAGGGAGACTTTGCCTGATCAATTCTGTTGCAGCATCCATTCCTGTCTATCATATGCAGGTATCTTTTTTTCCAAATTGGGTTTGCGATAAATTATCTTCTATGATGAGACAGTTCCTTTGGAAGGGTCAAGTTGATGGTAAAGGTCTTTCTCTTGTTAATTGGAGGACCGTGATCACTCCAAAAAAATTTGGTGGCTTGGGTGTTAGAGACCCTGCATGTGTTAATATATCTTTACTTGGTAAATTGGTGTGGCAACTTTTTCATTGTCAGGACAAGCCTTAGGTTGCTCTATTGAGGGCGAAGTATCTGAGGAATGAGGGAGTTTTAGATGGCCCTGTCCCTTGCAATGCTTCTCATGTTTGGAAGAGTATCTCAAAGGCTTTTGGTGCTCTTAAGGATGCCTTCTCTTGGTGCGTTGGGTCACTTGATCAATCTTTTTGGTTTGACAATTGGAGTATTGAGGGCCCAATTGCTCAAGATGTCCCTTTTGTACATATATCTGACTCTGATTTAACTATTAGAGACGTTTGGAAAGATGGTCAATGGAATCTCCATGATATTTTCTCTATCATTCCAGAAGATGTCAAACAACGTTTGAATGCTTATAATCCGGATTTGAATGCTGGAGAGAGTTCGAGTTGGTCGTGGGGTGTGGCATCTTCTAGACTCTACTCAGCTAGGAGTGGGTACAGTTGGCTAGCCAAAAGAAAGTTTGACTGGAATGAGCATGATAATTGGTTGTGGGTATAGCGTCTGCATATTCCTGAGAAGTATAAGTTCTTGATTTGGCTCAGTCTCCATAATGCTATTCCTACAGCAGAGTTTCGTTTGGGTCGTGGTTTAGCTTTATCTAGCACCTGTCATCGGTGTCAGAATGGTTCTGAATCCACTCTTCATTGTCTTCGGGAGTGCCCTAGTGCCAAGGAGGTCTGGACCCTTTTAGGCTTGTATTCAGATAACTCGAATTTACATGATTGGCTCTACAGAGGTGCAAGGAGTAGAGATGTTTTTCTTTTCTTTTCGACCATCTGGTGGATTTGGAGAAGCAGAAATTCATGACTTATTTAATATAGATGATTCATGGAGTGCTAGTAAAGTGGTGAGTTTGATTCGTAGTTCAGTAAGGGAGTTTCACACTATTTTTGCTATGCATCAATCTCTGTCTCCTCCTTCACTTTGTTTGCATTGGGTTCCACCTCCAGTTCATTCTGTTAAATTGAATTGTGATGCTAGTTGGTTTGCTCCTTCTGGCTATGCTGGTTTTGGTTGTATTATTCGCAATCCTGATGGATGTTGGTTGAAAGGTTGCACTGGAAAAGTCGAAGTGTGCAGTGTTCTTTTTGCTGAATTGTATGCAATTTGGAGAGGTTTACTTCTTGCTTAGGAGAGTAGATTTCGTGAGGTTATTTGTGAAATAGACGGTTTAGAAGCTCTTTTCTTGGTAAACAAAGAATGCTTGGTAAAGATATTTCGGAATGAAATTTGGCAAAGCATATACAAGAGGTTATGAATTGGAATTGGAGAGTCTCTATTCTTTTAATTCAGAGGACTGCAAATAGTGTTGCAGATTGTATGGCTAAAGCAGCTGCTTCTGTCGCGGACATTCACTCGAATTGGAGCCAACCATGGAGTAAGCTTCAACATCTAATAGATTTAGATATGACCCTAGCCAATTAATTTGGTTTTGTCTCTTTTTTCTTTCTTTTCTATTTAGTCACCAAAAAAAAAAAATTTAAAACTAACTCTAAGAAAATAGGTGTCATTTCTGATGGCTTTGTGTTTAACGTTATCAGCTAGGATGGCTATATGACTATATGAGCGCCGAGCTACTAGGAAAGAGACACGTGAGATTAACTTTTAATTTAAAATCGATCCAACACAAATACACTTAATATTTGATGGTAGAGATAAAACTAAGAATTTAGATGTAATTAATTAATGTGTTAAGGCTGTGTTTGGTTTTGTGGACATGATAGAATATGACACTGAGTTAGACAACAATAGAATAGAGATCCTAAAATTATTCTTTGTATGTATTTGGTTTCTCTTTTATATTTATTTTTGGTCCCACATAAGAAATAAATGGTGAGAGATCACACTTTATTCTCTAAAGTGAAATTCAAAATTTAGAGGATCCAAATCCAATGTAATGTCCTACATTATGTGCTTGTTTGGGCGTCCCCTGATAAAAAAAATTTTTTAAATAATTTTTTTTCAATAAAAAAGTTTTTTTTATTTTTGAGTGTGTTTGACAAATTTCTAATAGTAAAAGTAAAAACACTAAAAAAATTAAAAAACATCTTTTTTGAGAAGCTACAATTTACATATTTTTTTTAAAAGATCTTTTTTCTTAAAAAAAGATATTTTTCACGTAATATATGAATAAAAAAGTACTTTTATCATATTTTATCCAAACATAATTGATAAATAAAAATATCTTTTTATATGAGATCATAGTTATAAGAACTGAATTGGTGATTAAACCGGTCAGATTACTGGTTCATTAATTTATTGGTTCAACCGATAAATTACTGGTTGAACCAGTAAAATTGGTCCTTCGTAAATAAAAAATATAAAATAGTAAAAAATTTAACAAATTTAAAATACATATCTTCAATATTTTAAGAACAACCAAGTCTCAAATTTTAAAGACAACTAATACCAAGACAGACATAAAATTAGTTAATACTACTACCATAGTATCTTAATTTGACACAATAAAAATAACAATCCATAATATCAGTAAATTTTAATACTAGTATCAAAACAGATAACTTTAATCACAACACTAACATTGAAATAGATAAAGCAAATTAATAAATTTTTAGTAAAATTTATATTTCTATTAATAATGGTAAATAATTAAAAATATAATTAATTCAAGAAATAGAGAATACAAAATTTAAATTAAATTTGATATTTATAAAATTATTTAATTCAAGATTTCACTATATAATTAGCCTTTGTCATATATAATATTAGAAAACACAGTGGTAGAGTGGTAATTAGGAGACATAGTTAACAAGAGGTTCTATATTCGAGCCTTGGCTCTACCATGTTGGATTTTGTTAAAATAACAGACTCTAACCGGTTCACGTCGGTTTTATCCTTAAACGGTCTAAAAAATAAATCGAACCGGTTGATAATTCTGTTTATTAATTTTTCCGTCAAACCGACCAGTCCGATTCAATTTTTACAACTATGCATGAGATATCAACATAAATCACTTTTACTTTTGTAAAAGATATTAAAAAAACATTAAAAAAAAGATGTTTTTTCAAGAATGGCGCCAAACAAGCCCATTGTTTGGATAGATATGGATAAGACTAAAATATTATGCTTAACAACTAAATAGGCATGTGATCCCAAATTTTCTGCATCAAGTATAAACTAATTTAATAGAGAATGGGAATATGTGAGGAGTATAGGAGATTACAAGAAGAATTGGTCTATGAACCAGCAAGGTAAAAATAGTATTGAAGTAATAAAATTAAGAATAAACAAACTAAGTAGAAGAGTGAATTAAACTTCTATTGAATAAACCTGCAGCATGTTATGGAGAAGAAAATGAACAATAAGAAGGAAGGAACTATTAAGCCAAGTAAGAAATTGATATTACGCAAAAGAAGAGAGTACTTGTGAAAAAAGAGAAAAAGAAGAAGAACGTGGAGAATTGAGAGGGCAGTGAGAAAGAAGAGAGTACCTTTATGAGAACCACGATGTATAGAAGCTTAAATTAGAGAAAATAAGAAGGGATAACAGTGAAATAACAAAAAATATCTATGGACAAAAAGGAAAAAGTTTTCATAAAAAAATTCGTGTCAACCTTCTCAAATTCTGTGTCCATCATTGTCCTTTTTCATAAAAGAGTGGACACAAAAATAAAGAAAACTATTCCGGAGATAATGGGTCTAGCGTCTATGTCTATGCTTCCAAACGCTCTTTAAATATTTATTGTCCATATCTCTGTGTCCTGTCTCTAAAAATAAACGCAGCTTAAAAGATTAATTAAAGCGTTAATATAAGATTTAATTATTCTGTCGGTCCCTATAATTTCATCGAATTTTTAATTAGATTCCTATACTTTTTTTTCTTTTCAATTAGGTCCCTATATTATATCGGATTTTGTAAGTAAGTCCTTATCGTGACAAAAATGTTGAAATTAACGGAATATTCTGTTAAACTGTATAAAATATTCACTAAAGTGTTAGGCATATTCAGTTTGTTTAACGAAATATTCTGTTAATTCTATTGTTTTTGTCACAATAGGAATTTAACTACAAAATCTGATATGGTATAGGGACTCAATCGAAAAGAAAAATATATAGAGACTTAATTGAAAATTCAATAAAATTATAGAAATCAATAGAATAATTAATACTTAATATAATGAATAAGGGATATTTGTCGGGTCAAATTGTGTCAAAAATAAGGTTAGTTGGCCCTAATTGAGGCCCAAACTCGGGTTTGCGAGCTCCAGTTTGCATCAAATTAGTCGTCATTCACCCAAAAATCGGGGGGTGGCCCAATGTTACCCACAAATAGAAATGAACCCATCCAATTTAGCCCCGGAAAAAAAATTGTTATTTGATAAATCATGTTCAGTTCGTTCCCAGGAAAAAAATAATAATATTCAATAATTTTGTTTTGAAAATAAATTATTTTATTTAATTTAGTTGAGGAAATTTTCCTATAGAGTTAACACGAAAGGGGCTGGAAAGTCTAACTGACTTGAGCAGTGGAGTGACCAGTATAGCCCTGTGAAGGAGAATACTGAAATTCTGAAGAGTGAAAACAGGGGAAAGGTAAAATGGAGGGCTAAAAAGTCATAAGGGGAAATGGAAAAAAAAAATGTGATGGAGAGAGCGTAGGAAGAAAGCAGGAAGGGGGGAAGGCACAGAAGCAATTTTGGTAGAAAAAGAGAGACACAGTAAAAGCATGCTAATAAGGTTGCATCCTCTTGCTGGTGTTGGAGCAGCTCAATCTCTTCGTTTCTTTGCTTCTGCTGCTGCTTCTTCGCTCCCAATCTTTCTTTCAACAAAACAGAAACCATCTTTCTTCTCTCTCCGTCGATTCTCTGCCATGGCTGACCAATTCGTCAACGGCACCGTTCACCCTAACGGCGTCGCTGTCATCACCCTCGATCGTCCCAAAGCTCTCAACGCCATGAACCTAGGTTTCTTTCTTCTTCTTCGTACTCTTTATTCTTTTCGTATATGGATTCGCTTCTGAACTGTTACTCGATCATTTTGGAGCTTCAACTTACTGATTATCTCACTAGGCTCTGGAAACCAGGAGAATGAAAAATTCGGGATGTTGTGCTGAAATTTGTAGGCAAGGGGAAAAATTGGGCTCTTGATCCCATTTTTCTTTTACCCCCTAATTTATCACAGTTTTGAATTAAGTAGGGTAATTGTTTTTCTGCTCTTGATATTGAGTTGGGATGATGCAGAAATGGATGTGAAGTATAAGAGTTATCTGGATGAATGGGAATCGGACCCGAGGGTTAAATGTGTCTTGGTCGATAGCAGCTCGCCTCGTGCCTTTTGTGCTGGTATGATTCTAACTCATGATTCCTTCATTGTCGTGCAAATGATTTTGCTGAAGCATGTTTCTGGCATTCTGCAATATGTTAAAAATTAGCTTCTTTTGCAGATACTATTGTATTTAAGATTTGAGGTTACTTGGTTTTGAGTGGTAGGTAAGGTTTTGAGAGTCACCATTGGTGGTCAATGCAGGTATGGATATTAAAGGGGTTGTTGCTGAAATACAAAAGGACAAAAACACTCCTTTAGTGCAGAAGGTCTTATTACGTTATTTGCTTCACCTTCAAGTCTAGTATATTAATGCATATTTATATGGCTGCTGTTGTGATGTGCTTCATTGGATATATTGTTTACTTCCATGTTACATCAACATCATGCCGTCTTCTGATGCTATACTATTGTTTCCATTTCCTGTTTTTGTCAAATAACAGTTTGTTTATCGATTCTCAATGACTGCTTTCTTGGCAACTGAGATAGTTTATCTGCAGGTGGTGATGTGAAGCAGATAACATTTAAAAAGCATCTGTCAGATATTATTGAGGTCTAGTTGTATATTATAATGTATACCAGCAGATTCTTACAATGTATAAAGCCATGCCAATAATACGAACTGAATACCTTTCCTATATAATATTTTAACTTTTGGGTACTCATAGACCGGTAATATCTTTGCTTATACTATGCTATAAAGTATGCCAAGGCTACTTATTTGGTAGACTATGCTATTCATGACAAACTTGGCTGTAGTCCTAGCACTGATGCCTTTAGAATGCTCAATATTACAGTTTAATGAGTGACATACAGTTATGGACAAAGTTTTATGCCCAACTAAATACAAAAGAATACATACACTATATGGAACTCTGGCTAGGCGGTTGAAGAAGCTGCTGAATTAGCCACTTTTCAATCTTTTTTCACCCTCACTTTCTTTCTGTTTCTGATGAATATGACCATGAGGAATCACCATACCCAAATATGTGAGACTTATCCTAAATTAGGGTTGGCTTGGCCTTGGTCATAAGGGGCTTCTAGTTGTTGTCCTACTAATGCCCATTCTGTTTGGAATGCACCAGATATTACTGGTCTGGACTATTCCGGATTTTCACACAATTTTTTTTTTACCTTGACTTTGACTTTCCTTTAGGCTTTTATAATGTGTGGCTGTGTGCCTTCTGGAAGCAACCATTGATGCAGTTGGGTTGACTTTGGTCAACTTTTTTCTTTTTTAATTTTTTTTATGTGGATTATATTGTGTAACTTTTGATTTGCTGTCAACATTATGTTGGATTATATGATATGCTACATCTTGCATTTTTGCATGACTTGTTGATAGCTACGAGAAAGTAATGTGATATTGTGTTCTACATTTTAGGTCTTCTTGGCTGAGTATTCTTTGATATGCAAAATTGCTGAGTACAAGAAGCCATATATTAGCCTTATGGATGGAATAACAATGGGCTTTGGAATTGGTTTGTCTGGTCATGGACGCTACCGTATCATTACAGAGGTATATGCTTATTATAATGGCCTCATTTAGAGATATAGCATAAACTCATGGATTGCAATTTGAGATGTTTTTGACTTGTTAACTACACCTATTCAGAGAACTGTACTTGCAATGCCAGAAAATGGAATTGGCTTGTTTCCTGATGTGGGTTTTGCTTACATAGCTGCTCAAAGCCCAGGGGAAGGATCTGTTGGTATGTTACTATTTCAAATTAAAAATTTCATAGTTCTTTTGTGATCTATGTTGACATAATTTGTACTGAATACATGTTTTGTACTGCACTGTTTAACATCTAGATGCAACCTCAAGTTTCACTTAGAAAGTTTGTCTTTTAAAATATTAGTAAAAATGTTTGTTTACTAGATTTATGTGAATCTCTGTGTCACATTATTTACTTGATTTATAAATATTACTAATTGCAGGTGCTTATCTTGGATTGACTGGAAAGAGGATCTCTGCTCCTTCTGATGCAATATATGTTGGCCTTGGAACACATTATGTGCCATCTGGAAAGTTAGGTTCATTCAAGGAGGCCCTTTTGGCAAACAACTTGTATGTTAACGTGAACCATCACTTGAGACTTTTCTTTAAAATCATCACCCTTTTAATTCCTTTGGTGTAAGATTGGATTCAACATAGTTCATAGACACGTTTGCTTAGATATAAGGCATGTACTGCATGCACCATACATTTTAGTCTCCTTGTATGCTAAATGGTCTATAATGTCTATTGCCCTTTGGTTATATATTGCATATATAAAATAATGATCTTACACAAAACCCGTTGGTGATATAGTTCCCAGGATGCACATCAGGACATCAAAGTACTTTTAGCAAGATACGAGTCCAACCCTGAGAGTGAGGCACCACTGAAATTGCTTTTACCTCAGATAACATCTGCATTTGGAGGAGATAAATCAGTTACCGAGACAATTGAAGAGCTAAGTAAACACCAGTCAAGTACTGACTCAAATGGTATGCTTATTCTCCTATTGTTTGCTAATGAAACACTATTCTTAAAATGTCAAGATACAATTTATCATGTGTTCACTGAATAATGTTTGAAACTGAAAACTTTGCCATCCATATATTTGAAATATTCTTTTTTTTTTTTATCTTGCCAGTTGTCGAGTGGGCTAATGAAGCTCTCCAAGGCCTTGGGAAAGGTGCTCCTTTCTCCCTTGTCTTGACCCAAAAGCACTTCTCTGCAGTAGCTTCTGCACTAGGGAAAACCGACAGTGAGTTATCCACGGTATGCATTTAATTCATTTCTCTTTTGGTTTTTAGGTGGTTTTAATGTTTCCAAGCCCTTAATTTTTTGGTCTGCATTTCTGAAATTCAGCTTAGTGGAGTAATGAAAACTGAGTACCGAATTGCTTTAAGGTCTTCATTGCGACATGATTTCGCAGAAGGTGTCAGAGCAGTATTGGTGGACAAGGATCAGGTTTTCTTTTTCTCATATCTTTACGTTTTAGTCTTGTTGACAAACTGTTGATTTATTTAGCATTAATTCTTGCGATTCAGTCAATACTTAGTATATAACTATATATACTATTCTTTTGCAGAATCCCAGGTGGAAACCATCAAGGTTAGAGGAAGTTGATGCCAGTGAAGTGGAAGCCGTCTTTAAACCATTAGGGTCCGAGGTTGAGGAATTGAGTGTGTAATTTTAGAAAGTGACTGTAGTTTCGTCTTCTCATAATTATGCATTACAGACTTGTAGACACTGCATCAAATAAACGGGTGGTGTTATCATTGGCTCTGGGTCGAGGTGCGGGTCCTATGTGTTGCATGTACTGTTTTCACTGTGATGATTTATTAATATAGCACATGATGTTGGAAACCGATGGACGATGTTGCTTCTAGTTATCATGGAACCGCATGGAAGAAATCAAGCCATTTTTTTTCTTTATCTCGTACTTTCTTCCACATCGAAGAATTGTCCCCAGATTCTACGTGTAATAGTTGCGTGAACACGTCTTTCAGTCTTTGTATTGGCCAGTCTTTTGAATAAAGAGCTTTAGCTTCACAGAAATGTAATATAGTCATTTACTTTTCGAAATGATTAATACACTCCTTCCTCTTTTGCCCGTTGTGCCCTTGTGCGATAGGATCATCTTGATCATGTAACCGGTGACAATGGTTTCAGAATATAGAACCGGAGTTGGTCTAGTGGTTAGAATCAGTAATCTGCCTTGTCGATAGATTTTTATCTATAGATCGCGTTTTACCACCTTATATATGATTTTTTAGACCTTTCTCTATCTGTTATTTATTGTCCATCTTCCATCTCATCTACCTTCCTGACTGTGTGCTCTGTCGGTCTTCTTCTCATATGTCCAAACCACTTGAGACGTGATTTTACTATCTTTTTTACAATAGGTACTCCAACTCTCTCTCTTATATCTTCGTTCCTTATTCTATTTAATCGCGTATGGTCATTTATTCATCTCAACATCTTCATCTCTACCACACTTAACTTATGTTCGTACTCCCTTTTGGTAGCAGTCCATCTTCCATCTCATCTACCTTCTCGACTGTGTGCTCTGTCGGTCTTTTTCTCATATGTCCAAACCACTTGAGACGTGATTTTACCATCTTTTTTACAATAAGTACTCCAACTCTCTCTCTTATATCTTCGTTCTTTATTCTATCTAATCGCGTATGGTCATTCATTCATCTCAACATCTTCATCTCTACCACACTTAACTTATGTTCGTACTCCCTTTTGGTAGCAGTGCGATAGAATTTACCTTTAAGTTTTAATGGCACTTTTTTGTCACATAAACCAGACGCACTTCGTCATTTTGACTAACCTATTTGAGTCATATGATTTACATCCTTTTCAATCTCTCCATTATCCTGTATGATGCATCTAAGATACTTAAAACTTTTAACTTTTTGTAGGATGTTTTCTCTAATCTTCACCTATGTATTAGGGTTTTTCCTTCAACGGCCGAACTTACATTCCATATATTCTGTCTTGCTGTGACTTATGCGCAGACCATACACTTCTAGAGCTTCTCTCCATAATTCCAACTTCTTATTTAGGTATTCCCTTGACTCTCTCATAAAGACGATATCATGGGCAAAAAGCATGCACCATGACACAGGCTCTTGGATATGCTTTGTGAGTACTTTCAAGACTAACGTGAAAAGGTATAGACTTAAGAATGATCCCTAGTGTAATCTTATACCAATAGGAAATTCCTTTGTCACACTACCTTAAGTTTTCACACTAGTTGTAGCACCATCATACATGTCTTTAATTGCACGAATATATGCGATCCTTACTCTCTTCCTTTCCAAAACCTTTTTATAAGACCTCCCTTTGCACCCTATCATATGCTTTTTTCAAATCAATAAACACCATATGTAGAACCCTATTATTACTACGATACCTCTCCCAATGGTGGATCTACTTGGTATAAAATCAAATTGGTTACTTGTGTCTCTTGTCTCAACCTCCGTTCTATCACCATTTTCCATAACTTTATAGTATGGCTCATGAGTTTGATCCCTCTATAGTTTTTGCAATTCTGTATATCCCTTTATTCTTGTAGATAGGCACTAGGATGCTCTTTCTCCACTCATCCGACATCTTCTTTGACCTTAAAATCTCATTAAAAAGCTTGGTTAACTAACTGATGTCTTTCTCTCTATGACCCTTCCAAACTTCAATGAGAATATTATCGTGTCATACTGTCTTGCCATTTTTCATCCGCTTTAGAGCTTCTTTTACCTCGAAGTCTCAAATCCTTCGATAGTAGTCGAAGTTTTGATCTTCTTCCCTTGTGCACACCCAACCAAGGCTCGGAAGAGTCTTCTGTCCTTCATTAAATAACTCGTAGAAATAGTTCTTTCACCTTTCATGATCTTCTCATCTTGAGCCAAAACTTCACCTTCTTTATCCTTTATGCACTTAACCTGATCCAAATCTTTCGTTCTTCTTTCACGGCTCGTTGCGATTCTATATATACCTTTTTCTCATTCTTTCGTACCTAAAGACTGGTAAAGACCTTCATATGCTATTGTTCTTGCTTCACTTACTGCCACTTTTGTCTCTTTTTTAGTTACCTTATATTTTCTTAATTATCTGCATTGCGGTACAAAGATCACTCTTTAAAGTACTCTCCTTTTGTCTTTATCTTTTCTTGTACACTCACATTCCACCACAACAACTACTTGTCTCTTGGTCATATCCCTCTAGAAATATTCTTTTACTATTCTTCTAATAACTTTTGCCATCTCCTTCCACATCTTCTCTACGCTTCCATCCCCTTTCCACTTTGCCTCTTCTCTTACCCGTCTTAAGATGCTTCTTAGTTCCACCTTTCATCTGCCACTACCACGTCCTTGGGTTCTTCGTATGATGTCTTTTTCTCAATTTTCACAATTTTTTCTCAATTTCCACCTTTCCTATGTTGTGTTGTTAAACTCTCGCTTGGAATATTTTTTCAATTAATACAAAATTTTCAGTCGATTCTCCTCAACAAAAAGAAATCGATTTGAGAGCTTGTCATGCCACTCCTATAGGTTATAAAATATTCATCTCTCTTTTTAAAACATGTATTTGTGATGAGAAGGTCAAAAGTTGAGAAAAAATCCAAAATAGTTTTACTTTCGGTATCGACCATCCCAAAATCATGGCCTCTGTAAATACTTCCATACCTAGTCACTTCTCTTTCAAGATGGCAATTTGAATCTCCTCTTAAGAAAATTTTATCCCTCGAAGGTATGTCTTGGACCAAACTCTCTAGATCCTCCTAAAATTTTATCTTGTGTTGCTCGTCTGAACCCCATATGGTGCATAAGCGCTAATCACATGAAAAGTACCTCCTTCCACAAGTTTGATAGAGATAATTCGATCACCCACCTTTTTGACATCCACTACGTTCTTTTTCCACTGTTTATCCACGATTATACCTGCCACATTCCTATTCTTCACCTTTTCTATATACCAAAGTTTGAACTCAAAGATATCCAACTTCCTAGCCTTTGCGCCAACCCATTTTGTTTCTTGTAGACATGTAATGTTAATTTTCCTCCTTGTCATGGTATCTACCACTTCCATGTTATGGTGATTCGATTAAGTTTTTATTTTGGCTGTCGAAGACCTAACACAAACCCTTCTTTTATCCATGTCTTTTATAAGTTAAAAAAATTCATTATTTCCAAAAAGAAATTAAAATATTATTTACAAAAATGTGAATACTTTTTTTGGATATTACTTGTAGTTCGTCCAAAGAGTAGGCGAGCTCTTCAACCATGCAGTTTGCCCTGTGATTAAGTTCGTCTCGTGATTAAGCTAATTGTGTGTTCGAATTCAGTCTTATGTATATAGTAATTTATTGGCTAAAGACAAATATTTAATAGAGTTTCGATTTATGACGAATTAATCTTTGACCTACTAAATTAAAAGATACCATTAAAAGCTAAAAATAGTTTAAAAATATAGCAAGTATAAATTAATAAATTATACACTATTAAGCTTGGTTATATCTTTTCAATTTTAATCCTACAGCAAATCCTTTTTTAGGTTTGGATAAAAAAAAATTGATGTTTAAGTTACGAGTGATGTAAATTATGAGGCCATAAGGATTTTCTTAAAATAAATATTTTATTTATTAATATAGATAATTTGGAGTATTTTTATTGATTTTCATTAGAAACGAGATAAGACACGTCATGAAGTCTACGTATCACGTTTGTAAATGTGATATGTGGGAGATAATGATGAACATATATCTCGTTTACAATGTAAATGAGATATACACTCACTTATTTTATTTATACTATAAATGAGATAAACAAAAAGTTATGACGTTTTTACTATAAACAAGATATAGTACGACAAATTTCGAGTAGCTATAAAAGAATCTGCATCTGTGTTCTCCACAAATATTTAACTTCTTCTTCTCCTCCATTTTTATTCCAAGACTTAAGAAAAAGTATCTAGTGGTAGTGGATATGTAATTGTAAGTGTGTAGCCCAATTGTCATATGAGAAACAGTGACATGGATGATATTTGAGTGTGATAATCCTATTATGTTGCATACTCAGAGAGTAAATTATTTATCTGAACTAAAGAGTCTATTATTGAGAAACATCAGTGCTAGCAGAACAAATGAGGTTGGAAGAGTTTGGTATAAGTTGTTAGCATCGATAAAAAATAAAATTTTTCGGTTTCGTCTATTTTGACTCCATGTCGATGAGCATGTGCACCTCATGTTTGACATCAACGGGAGAATCATGGTAGAACAAGTGATGGAGCTTTTCTGCAGGAGTTGGTGATGTTGGTAATGATGGATCTGGTCATTTGAATATTATCTAGGATGATCCACCTCTTGCACCACTACCGTTGCACTGTGCTAGTCCAGCGGTAGACATGGACGTGGACGGTGAGGAGTCCGATGAGGATATGTTACCGATATCAACAGTAGTGGTTCTTTTGAGGATGATGATGAGGGGGAGTTTGTATCGGAGACTCTGGTGGAAGCACCAGTTCGGTATCTTCTACCTGCCCCACAACTAATTCCGACCTTATCAGCTGTAGCCACTATCATACATTGAATTTGGACACGATGTACGAAAAAACTTCATTTTTCGATATGGGTAGAGATGATTACAACATAGATGGTGGTGTGGAGTTTAAGATTGGCCACGGATTCAAAAGTAGATAGGTAGTATTGTAAGGTGTGAAGAATTACAACCTCTTTAGAAGTGCTGAGTACCGATTCGTAGAGTCGGATCGATTAAAGTACCATGTGCATTGCATGCAAAAGGTAGTAGGATGTCATTGGAGTCTCCGTGTCACCATCTGACAGAATTTCAGATATTGGTGAGGTCAAGTTTAATTGTGGTATATATTCTTATTTATCATGATTATTTTGGTTATAAATTCCTACCATATATTTTTTATTTTGTTTGAGAGATACATAAATTTAGAGGTGTGCACACCTGTTTATCCCTACCATGTCTCAATATCATTGACAGTTGGATAGCAACTTCATTTGTAATATCATCCTACCCCTTATACAGTCCAGTCTATTAGTTGTAGAGTCACTATTCCTAACACCAAGGAACTCCTCTACCCACTTTCAAGTCGGATGCTGGTACTATATGTGAAAATCACGCAAGCACCCACTCACTTGCTCTCCGTGAGTGCGTAACCCAAGATGGTACGCAACGTCTTGCACTCACTGGAAGGCAGGTGGAAAATGTTGGTCTCCAGACGCCAATGCTTCACGAATGCAGTAATTAGGGAGTTGTCAAAGACAAAATCCTTGAGCTGCACCATGTCGCCAAAGTCAGCCTTCTTTAAATAAGGGAGATTGGCGTTTGGTGGTGCAAGAGTGTGGCTCACTCGCCTAGGGAGTAGTAGGCGTGACCTTGTTAAAAGATAAAAACATTTCAATAACAAAGCTATTTCAATAAGATTTTTATCTCGAAATAAAAGGATAAAAATAATGATAAATAATTATTTCAAATTTTAGAATAATTAACTTTAAAAATTAAATATAAAAAATTTATCAAATATCATTGCAACAAATATCCAGTAAAACAAGTTTTCTGGTATATTCAACATTAAAATTAAAAACATAAAATTCAAATTCAAAAAATAAGAAAACGTAATAAACAATTAATAAATTAAATTAAATTAAATTAATTAATTAACTTTTACTAAAAATACATTCCACACCTAACAAATGTTAATAACATGTCAATTAACCTATTTTATGTTACCAAAACATAATCTATTTTACTCATGTATAACAACATTAAATTTATAAAAGTACCCTAACTATAATCATAAGCTTACTTATTTGAAAAATAAAAACAACACTAACCTGGAAGTCGATTGTTCCCACAATGTGCCAAGTCGCATTCAGGCAGTTGATATCATCGTTCCGTGCATCTGCGCTCGCCATAGGGGTGGCAAACGGGCCTAAACCCGCCGGGCCGACCCGCGTAACCCGCTAAAAAAGGCGGGCTGGGCTGGAAAATTGGGACCGCCAAATAGCAAAAGCCCGCTTAACCCGCACTGCTTAAACCGCGAGCTTTGGCGGGCTTTGGCAGGGCGGGGCGGGCTTTCCCGCCGGGCTTAGTATTTTTTAGCGATGGGGTATTTTTACAATTTTTTTACCAAAACCCGACTTCTCCCAACCCAACTTACAAGAGAATGAAGATGAAAATTGAGTGTTTTGAATTATGTTTATTTTGTTTTAGAGACAATATTTATAATTATATTTTAGATTATGTTTATTTTGCTTTAGGAACAATATTTATAATTATGTTTTGGATGAAAACTTAGTTTATAATTATGTTTACTAGATATTTATAATTACAAAGACTAATGTCTGTGAATATAAAAATTATAATTTGTTTATACTTTTAGAAATTATAATAGTTAAAAGTAAAAAATAAAAGATATTTTTTTATGTCTTTATATATATTATTTAATAGTTAAAAGTAAAAAAAAAAGAGGAGCTCGCCATAACATCCGAGTATCTCAAAAATATCAAGAAAACATCCGACAAAAGAGAAATGAAGGTTAAGGGGGAACAAAAGTGGCAATTGAGGCGCTCTAAACGAGTTACTTATATAGGCGTGTCTTAATCTTATCTCGTTTACAGTGTAAACGAAATAAGACTATGCATATCTAGTTTATATTGTAAACGATCGTTTATACTATAAACAAGATATGTTACGTGTCGTAACACGTGTGCAAACAGGACACGTGACGTGTCTTATCTCATTTACACAGAATGTAAATTCGTAAAAACATCCCAAATTACCTATATTGGTAAATAAAATATTTATTTTATTTATTTAAAATAAAATCCAAGGTCATGCTTATAAAAAAGAAAATGAGAAAAGAACAAATAGATTTTTGACCTTGTGATATGCGGATATTTGAGTCCTCAAAGATTTGAAAATACATTTAAATCCTTCATTTTTTTAAAATATAGACATATTGATCCCTCGTGTTCACTTGGATAATCCAACGGAAAAATCAGACATTAATCTGTTGTAATAACCTGGTTGATACAAATACATACGTGGAAGAATTTTCAAAAAGAAACAAATTAGATCCAAAGATTGACATGTCCAAATTTAGAAGAGATAAAAAATTTAAATATATTTTTAAATTCTTTGGGATATAAATGTCTGCAAACTAAAAAGTCAGATATCAATTTATCATTTTCTCAAAGAAAATATATTTTTACTTTTTCTTCGGGTATACTTTATAACCTTTAAAATTAGGTGAGTCATGCAACGTTGAATTTTTAGGAATTATAGTTATCAAAGGGGCTTTCTAATTTCACCCAAAAGTTAGGTTTATTTACGCAACAAACTAGATATCATTTTTATATTAATAAATGTATCAATAAGGTAGTGATCACCATTCAGCTCGAAGCGTACTGAAAGATCACACTCATTTCAGAATAAAGCTCAGGTTGATTGGTCTAGTGGATGTTGTTTCAAAGAAGCAAAACGTTTTCATAACTCAACTTTGAAGGTGTCTTATAAAACCCTACAAGCTTAGGTTTATTGAAGCACCGAATTCAATGATGTAAAGCCATTGCTCATTGTTTATGCACTTTGATCAAGCTGAGAAACAACTTCCACGATGAGTAAATCATAGGGAAACGTTGCAGACAGCCCAATGAGTTGAAGACTATGATGATTCGTCAAATTCATCCAATCTCTCCTGCTTCTTCCTCTTCAATTCAGCTTCATAATTTCTCAATCTTTCATTCATCTTCTCCTGCAATCACATATTATAAATTTACAAATTTCTAAGAGGAAAAAGGAAACTAAAGGACTTCAAATTATGTTACTGAACCTAAATTAACAATGAGTACAGCTTCCAAAACCAAGAAGTTAATGAAGGAAAGAACAGAGTGGCAACCTTATAATTATTTTCCATGCGGTGCATAAAATAGAATCCGATGACGCCTCCTATGATTGTACCAGCAATGATTCGAAAGTAGCCCCATCTCTGAGAAGCGGCAGCCCTCATTGTTTTTAAAACCGGACTGTACAGTGAATCGGTCACACTAGAGTCAGAGGTTTACTGGCCCAATCGATTGAACAGTGTTTCAATGGATTTAACAGGATTGAACACTAATTATCGTACCAACAAGAACAACAATAACATCATTTCCTAAGGTTGTAGTGGCAACAGCGTGCTAGCAACAATAACACTAATATTCACATCAACAACATTGCTTTGAACATGAATATAAATAAAAAAGCTAAAGTAATTAGACAATAAAATTTACTGGAATATGGTCAGAACCGCAGAATTAAAAATCGCATAACTGCAGAAAAAATAAAAACAAAACAGCAAAAAAGTAACAAAAGGAGGGGAGCAGAAGCGAAGAAAAAGAAAGAAAACAGCAGAAGAGGAGGAAGCAGAAATGCGGAACTCACACAGTCGCACCTCCGGAGATCTACCAAGAGCGCATCCAGCGAACCAAAAGCGGACAAAGACAGCGGAGGCAAGAACTAGAGCAAGACAGCGCAGCAAAACTATAGAAAACCACGAAGACACAGCAGCAGACACAGCAGCAGAACAAGACAGGAGGCGACTGGGAGAGAGCAGAACCGGCGGCAAAAAGAACAGAGAAGAAGAGACGGAGAACGGAGGATTAGAGGCTAGGGTTTCTCACTGTTTAGTTCAATGGTTTGCAATTTACTCTCTTGTTTTTATGTTTTTAACGTCGTTTTCAATTAACCGTTTTTTACTACCCACCACCACATCCACCAATGTTTTTCTAGTAGGGGTTTAAAGTCCACCGTTTTTTGAATTATTGCCATTTTTTAAAGATAATATTAGAAATAACAAATTAAATTACAAGCTTTTAAACGGTAAGAATTTAAATAATAATTTGATGAAATAAACTTACAAAATAATTAAACCAATATTATATCTTAATAGTCCAATAATAAAGAATTTGAAATTATGTATAAAAATCTTATATTCAAATCTCATTCTATGATGTGTACCTAAGAAATCTTGAGGGGGAAATACACATATATACAAGTGACACCTTTTCACAAGCCTATAGTGATACCAACATACAAGAACAGTATACATTTTATCGGCGGAAAGACACACATATACTTTCTGTGAGGCCTTTGCAGTAATCAGATGGTAAAACACTATTTTACAATCTAGACTCGCACGTTTTTACAAGGTCTATAAAAAAAAAAAATCTAAACCACAAAAGGATAACATTGAAGGAGGAGATCATAGAGCAACTCTGTATCACACGTGCATAGCCGCATCAGGTACTTCAGGAAGAGATGAGTGCGAGTAGAATTTAACATATTCTACCCACTAGGTGAAAGCTGTTGTTTCCTCCTTAACCTTAACGCTTTTTTGTTTACTTGATGTTTCGGATTTGGCTCCGACAGCAGCAAACGTGACATAACGTATGACAAAAGTTCCTCATGGTGGGAGAAGGTGAAGTCCAAATGAGCATATTCAAACTCAATATATGACACATTCACCCCGGCATCCTTCATCAATTTATAGTGTCTCTTAATCATTGAAGGTCGTATAATGTGGTCTTTTTGCCCAGCAACCAGATCAACAGGAATGTCGATGAGGCCGTAGTGTTCACCCAAGTCCAATGGCTCAGGTGAACCATACACCTCCATATTAGCATCTGCACTCCCATAATCAAACATTCTAAACCTTTTTGTACGCTTTATCTGTGCAAGATGTATAGCAACATTGAAAGATATTCCTGGCATGTCATTCATGTTGTAGTGTGGTAGTCCTAGAACTCCAACCCAATTTGAGCTGTCCCCATCAACAACATAACCCATTAAAGTTTGAACCAGTCCTCCAACGGCAGGTAAGTTTTGCAGGTCTCGAGCTAACTTGTTGAAGAGCATGCGAAAAAATCTGGTCGGTATATAGAAGGCTGGGAAGATACGAGACAAACTAGGAACCATCAAAACCACATTCTCTACCACTTTAAATATCAGGTTAGACTCATGATGAAAACCGGCAGGTGATAACAAAACCAATCTTGAAAGTCTATGGGGCTTCTGTGCTAACCTACATGTAACAACATACATCAAAATGGCAGCTCCTCCCAAACTATGGCAAACTGCACAAAGCTTGTAAGCTTGATCATCATTAGATTCCTCCTCGATATCAGGTTTACTAAGCTTCAATTCTGCAGTTTTTACTTCATGGATTTTTTCAATCATAGCAGGAATATCCTGAGTTCCATGCTCGTTGATGGAGTATTGCCAATACCTGTGCATTATATCAATTTGAGTACAATATTGTCAATTGAGTAATGGCATAATCAATATATTATAAAGCTAGATTGTATCAGGCATTAATAACAATTGAAGTTAAGGATTTGCTTGAGAACTTACTGACGTGAGGAGATGTTCTTGTTGCGATGCTCCCTAGAAACCAAACCGCGGAAATTTCCCAGAAATACATCATAACCTGAAATGTTATTTATTTTTTAAGAATTCATATCTCTAGTAATTCTAAAACCAGATATGTTCTTTAAGAGCCCAAATCATCAGGACAAACATAACAAACCTTTATCATAAGCTGCAAAAGCTGGAGAGCCAACAACACCATTAGATACCCAGCTGAAACAAAAAGTCTAACTTATTAGAATACCCCAAATTTTTGGGGCCAAAAGATAAATTATTGAAAAGATATTGTAACTAAGGTCCTAAAATCATGGCCAGAACAGGAGTATTCTGGCATCCAAGCACTTGAACAACAATCTTATAAATAACAGAAATTTGGGTCCTAACATCATGGCCAAAACAGGACTATTCTGCCATCAAGAAACTAAATAATAAAAGGCTTTTTTTTTAAAAAAAAAGTGAGATATAAATGAAGGTGCAAGGAGGAACATAAAAGTAAAACAGTGAAGCTTGTCAATCCTTACACAACTTGACACAGTCAAAACACACAGACAGGGCCGCATTGAGTATTAGCTTAGATGATGTTAAGGCTTGTATTGATGACCTCAGTAGCTAGGAGAAAAGAATCAGGAGCTTTCATCTGAGCCAACAAGTGCTTACTTCTAGCACAAAGCTTTCTAAACTTATATAGATACAGTAGATCCCAATTCCACTTATATGTATTCTATCCAACTAACTAAGAAGAGTATGAAACCTGCTGCCTTCAATGGCGCTCAAGATACAACAGAAAACCAACTTCAGAAAAACAATTAAGTTGAATATTAAACACACAAGCAACCACACATGCAAAATTTTCAAGCAACAACATGCCATACAATTTTTTACATTTCACAAAGAGTAAATGCTCAAATCAGTCTCTCAAATTTCAGACATAAGTCAAATTGGGCCCCCAAATTAACTAACATGCATCATGTTAGTCCTTGGACCACTTTTTTTCCTTCATGCCATTTGATTGAACGGAAATTTAGGAGACCAATTTGACCCTCGTGTGAATTTTGAGGGACCAATTCGAGCATTTACTCATTTCACAAAAAGTAAATTTAATCATAGAATTAAATTAGAAAAAAGCAACATAGAGACAAAAATATCACCCACCCCATCGACGAATCCAAAATCCCATGCTGAAGATAAACAGCTTTTCTTGCATCTCGCCTGTTAAGTCAAATTCTAGGCATCAAATACTAGACAATGAAACAAGTTAAAAAAACAACACAACTTCCATATTGTCCATTTTTGTAATCAATTTGTCAATATATCTAGATTTTGGAAGAATAACACTAAATTACAGCCTCCTAAGATCCTTCACCTCAATGCTTTATGTTTCCAAATTTTGATACCATAAATGCTATATGCTTATGTTAGAAATGAGCCACAAATGTGTTTGAAAAGAAAGATGTACACCAGAAAAGGGCACATGCCAAACACAATAATTTCATTATTAACATCAGATGTAATTGATTCCTGACAACATTAGAATTGTTGAGAGATCAACATTATGTCAATTGATATCATGTCTGATTTCTGCATTCCTGTAGTACTTCACGATGAACAGACTATATGTTATGTTGCATTTAAGTTTAACTATGGAAGATCAAGGTAAGAAACATTAAATAGGGTAGATGGTTAAGTTTTTAAGGTCCAGTTACCTAGGTATTCTTTCTAAAAGAAGTACATATCCATCTGCAGTGACAAGATGAATAGCTTCATAAGGATACCTGTCACACAGAAGGATTATGAATGGGATGAGAAGGATTTTCATATTTAAGAAGGGCAGCAATGGAAACACAATAGCCTTTACCCAAACTCTGTTATGACATCCTGACATGTCCTGCCATCAGTGTTTAGTGGCTGACGAGAACTGGCATTTCCCTCTGTAGGTGTTGGGTCAATATCTCCAAGTGTAGTTGTAGAGATGGAGGTATCTTCACCACTATCATGATCATTTTTACAAGATGAAAACAACTTGGTTAATTTCTCATACATTTCTGATGGAGAAAGAAGGAGATGTACTGCCTTGTGAACGAAGTCAAACACAGCTTCTATGGATATCTCAATGCCTACATGAAGATCCTGATTGACAAAATAATAATAATCAGAAACTCAAAACTTTTCTTGCACATTAATTCATATGAAAAATGCAAATAAATAATCAACAAATAGAACCCAAATGGATATGGATAGAAACTGTTGCACAACCTCGATGAGTCCACGTCTCCTATCAGTAGTTCGGTGGATAATTTGGTCCTTATTGCTTTGCACTCTTTTATGTGAAGGTACTTGTGAAAGGTCTTGATTTGTGGAGGTAGAAAGTGCTTTTGACACCGCAGAATAAGCTAACTTAACTAGATGAAATGGAGCTCCCAGCAAAAATTTTACAGACACCACAATCCAAAGCCAGATATGCTGCATCCAATGCATCGGATGCCTACCATGATTGGTAGCACTAACTCTAGAAGCTCTGGAACTTTGAGATAAGGGAGATTCAGGAGACTCATATCCATCAGTATCTTCTTCTCCAGATGAATATTCCACGCTTGAAACATCAGAATCCACAGAAAGTTCATGAATGAACTGGTTGAATGAGGACACACCACTAAAATAAACAAAACAAAGGAAAGGATAAGAAAACCAATGTCAAGAACAACATATAGCATTAAAGATGCCAGACTACTGTGTTTATTGAGTTATAATTGCAAAGAAAGCCATGCATCCCGAATGCCATAGATTGAAAAAGTGCATATAAATATACAAAAACTGAAGAAGGCAATATACATATGTCATTTAATAAAGAGATTATGGAAAATCACATAGAAATTCACTAGTCACTACTATATAATACTACAGTGAAAAATAAAACCTACTTTTCCATCCATCGTGGAAATCGTGGTCCACGAAAGGTTGGTCTTAGCTCCCAACCTTGAACACCTTCAAGCATATTAGCCTTTCCCGGTAGTAATGCCAACAATAGAGCTGATACTTCATTGATTACCCTCACAATATTGTTCACCCACTCATAGGTGAATGTCTTCACTGACCTGCAGGAAAAGATTCAAATGCCATTCTTCATACTCTGCCGTGTATGCACACAATTCACAAGTCCAGACAAAATAAAAGCAAGCAGTGTAACAATATTACTGTATATAACAAATAAGTATAATAATGACCCATCGTTCCAACCCAACAAGATCAACAATAAGGGAAGGCCAAGGGTTGCAAAACAAACCTTTCAAGGTCACAAGCTTAAACCGTGTTTATTTATAGCAATGTGACATGCAAGAACCCTCCCATAAAATAACACATAATTCAATTGAGCTGCATTTCATTTCAGATTTTATGTACACTTCAATGTTTTTAGCAAACAAACAACATAAGAAAGGTGTTAGAAAGAGAACCTAGCAGCAAAGAAAAAAAGCGATTGCTTACTCTTTAGTAACAGCAAGAGCATTGTCAACAACACGTTGCATCCTCAATGGAATTTCTATTATTCTTTGGGCGACGCACTTGTTGAGGTTAGGGAATGTAATTCCAAAAGCAAAATTCAAATAAGCACCCAAACCTTGGAGTTTGATCAACCTATCTTCCTTTTCTTTTCCTCCTTTTTCTCCCTTTTTTTTTTTTTTATGCTGGCCTTGCCCCGACGGGTAATGCAACGAAGGATAGCGACAAGGGAGGAGGATTCGATTCGATTCAATTCATTTCATTACACTCTTGGCTTACGAGGGAAAATTCTCTTGCTTTCGAGAGAGGCTAAGTCGGCGGTGGGCACTGCCTCTGATTCCACGTGGACGGACCTCATTGGATGCTGTCAGATCCATGGTAACGCCTGTTATATTTTGGGCAGGTGTGTCCTCAACTGGCCCTTTGGAACTGACTCCTGCTGCGATCGACGGTCAGGATTATAGAAAAAATTAAAGTTACATTATTTATTAAGAATGAATACTATTATTCCTATTTTAATAATAACCTTTTCTTTTCCTACAAATATGCAATAACAAAATTATGTAAAGAATAACATTGTGAGATAACAACATAACATATATACATTGACTTAGGGGGGAAAATCCAAACGCAGGATTTTAGTGCTCTTTATAAAAATATAAAAATAATAATATAAAATGTCTTTTTTATTTTTATTTTTTTCATTTCTTCCATTTTATCCTATTTTCTTTATGCTCGTTTGAGATCCACACTTTGAAGAGAAAAAGAAGAACTGGATTTGAAATTTCCCATATACTTTTCTTAGTAGAGTTTTTGAAGATGAGGTAGATTAGAATTATTCTCCACATCTAAATAATTTTGGTATCCAAACAATTTTAGATAACGCCTTTTTTTCACTTTCTTATTTTTTTAGGCTTCTTCTTCTCCTCTTCTTCTTCTTCGCATCAGCATCTTTTTTTTCGCTTTTTTCTTTGCATTTTTTCTTCTCCTCATTTTTTTTCTTCTTTTTTGCATTCCTTTTTTTTCACATTTTTTTTATAGTCATTCTTCTGTTGTTGATGCTGTTGTATTTTTTTGTCTTTTTCTCATTTTCTCTAGTGAAAAAATAGTAGAAAGTGAGGATAAAGAATTTTAAATTGTGCAGAAAAAAAATGAACCGATTATGTTATTATGGTGAAATAATAATATAGTGATAAACCAATGGAACATTATCCATTATATAAATTCAAATTCGAACAACTTTTTGCATAATGAATTGAATACGTGCTCATGGTGATACAGTTGTATAGTATTGAATGAACGAAACATAATTCATTATATAAAATTAAATTCGAAACATAATCCTAAACTGAACACTTATTCATAGTGAAACAATTGTATAGTACTGAGTGAACAAAACATAATCCATTAGCAAAATGTTAGTGTTGTTGATAATGACGATAACGAAAGAGGAGGAAAAGAAAAAGAGAAGGGAGAGGAGGAGGAGGAGAAGTAAAAGAAAAATCTGCGTGCACAAAAAGGGAGGAAGAGGAGGTATAACGAAAGAGGAGGAAAAAAAAAAGAAAAGGGAGAGGAGGAGGAGGAGAAGTTGCGTACGCAAAAAGGGAGGAAGAGGAGGTATACATGAATTTGAAACAAGAAAACGTATGCGTGTATTTAAAAGAGGACGAGCGCTTGTAATAATGCTCTTGTGATTTTTGTTGGTGTTGGACATATTTAGATAAAACTTGGATGAAAAAATACTTAAATGTGTAACCCGGTAAATTATAAGTTGTAACAATCTATAATTTGTATCCAAATATAACCGTTGTTGAGATTAATCACCTCACTTAAATCAAGAATGATTAAGGAGGTGAGATTAGACGGCCATCATAGACCTCCACCATTGTCAACTGTGAGAAGACCAAGAGCATCATGTCCTAGAAAAAGTTGCTTTAAGCTTGAAAGTTTTCCAAGCTCAAAAGGTATCGTTCCTTCAAAATCATTGTCACATAATAAAAGATACCACAAGCTGGAGAGGTTTTCCAGTTGGTAAGGGATTTAAAAAGAAAAAGGTGAAAGGAAGAGGCACCGACAGGGGGAGAATGTAGTGACAGGCAAGGTAAGAAGATGAGTTACTGAAGAAGAGAAGAAAGAGGGAGGCCAACGGGTAAAGAAGAAAAATAAAATAGGTATATTAAAGTAAAATGTATTTTTAAATATTTTAATATGAGCATATTATAAGTTATTTTATATAGTAAAAATGTTTTTATCTCACCCATTGATTTATTTTTTAATACATAAGATTTATAAAGAATCTTGGACAGAGTGTAAATAATTAAATATACTTTTTCACCAAAGAAAGCTCCTCAATTGTGAATGCATATTATGTGCTACAGTGAATAATTCTTACCATTGACTTGAGCCTTGACTTTTACCTAGTTACAACCAAATTCAACTAATTTCAAACCAAGAAAATTAGAGAAACCAGTATGCACAAGGTGAGCAAAATTCCATTCAATGCCGAGCTGTTCTCTACGATATTATGACTGCAACTTGTCCTGTTCTTCATTATCTAGTCTAGGTGATGCTGATGCTGCAACTATTTCTGTAGATGCATTGTTGGCATCTAAGAAGGAAAACTCAGAAACCAAGGCCAAATGGTCGCTTCCCACTTTCTAAATTGATAAAAGAAAAAGACTGTTAAATTGGAAACCTTTTATGTTTATACATTTGTTTTCATGGTTCAAAAATAAATCTCAAGTGAGAAATATGAGGTTTGGAGATGATCATTTAAATTTTGTGAAGTACTGACATCCACTTCAAATGTTTTAATTGATACACAGCTATATGAAATCAATTATCAGAATGTTTAGAAGTCACCAAGTCAAGCAGTGATACCTTGCATGGGAGACCACCTGTCCTCACAAGATCACCAATTGAAACGGTATCAAGAACTTTTGTAGGTAAAATACCGTCTGAGTACCTACATCAAGGGTAATTAATCTTACTCTTAGGGCACTGTCATCATTAAGGTTAGATACAAAATCATTAAACGAACTTAGGAAAGACATTGATTACCATAAATAATCTACGGTACCAAGAAACTTTGAGTGATAGGAAGTAGCAAAGGGTTCACCGTTGAATCCCCGTGTACTAGTTGAACCCTGACAAGGAATATCATTTTTTTTTAACTCTCTTGACATGAGAGAACAATGCAGAAAGATTCTTAAAAATCATGTATAGACAAAATAGGCTGCAAAATAATGAGTAGGTACATCAATTGCAGCATAGGAACTATTCAGCTTCAATGGATGCACAGCTGAATGACACCCAGAATCACCCGTTGCAACTTTTACCTCTTCATCTGTCCAGCAGTTTAACAATCTGGAAATAATAACTCATGAGCATCATCTGATATAACTAATAGCACAAACTTAAAAAAGAAGTAGAAGAATATATACCCATCCAGTAAGATAAATGGACCAACAGTTTCTTTTTTCTTGCCTAAAACTTGAGCAGGACGGCAACGTTTTTGTCCAGATAATTCCTTTCTGTCATATAACATAATATTAAGCTGCAAATTGAAAACCATATCTAATTTCAGGTGAGCTTCTTCAAGATTGAAATCCTTGTTTAGATTCAAAGCATGATCAGTCTGGTAACATGGCAGTATATAATGAATTTGCAAGCCAAGATAATGTGAATATGACAAATTATTTTCAAGTAACTCACCTCAGATGATGATAAAAACTTGTATATTCCACTCTGTTGATGAATTTAAATTACAATGAGAAATCATTATGTCAAAAGTACAGAATAAACAATATGAAAAGAAAAGTTACATCTAATATAATATTTCCAGAATACAGCACCTGAGGAGTACTATTAAAATCACCAGCTAGCACAATAGGGGAATTACCCCATTTCTCTGAGAGGGCCTTTGCTCTTGCTAAGAGAAACCGAATCTGAAAAAACAAATATCAAATATCAAACATCTCAGTCTTCAACAGTGTATGGAGTTCTAGGGGAGCAAGTGAACGTTTTTTCAGTGGAGGAGAGCAGTTAAGAATCAATAATCAATAATGAATGTCAAAAATGAGGTGAAATGCCTACTCCATCTGGTATTTCTTGGATAGCTCTTTTTCGTTTGTATTTCATACTAATGGTTCTACTCTAACCACTAAATTATTTCAAAAACATTATCAAAATAAATATAAATTCTCGAGCAAGTTACAGAATATAATAAACTTCCCAGAGGGGGAAGGGAAGTGGGAACTTACTTGGCCTAATTTAACTTCTCCCCTGTTTGGGTTATAAAGTACGTGGATGTTACCAACTAGCAGCCTTCTTGAATCAAATTCACACATCTGCCTGTACAAGATGAAGTTAGATATGCAAAGAATGACTAACTGGACGTACAGTAGACCAACATTTACAATAAAGATACATGATGGCAAATAAGAATCCAGATGCAGATAATTAAGAAATTTCACAATTTCCACTGCTTTTAAGTTCAAGCTAATGTAAGAGATCAAACTACATAAAATATCAAATTTTCAAAGAATTAATATTTATTTCACATTTGTAAAGCATTTACATTATGCACTACCTCTCTAGCAGTGTCACAGACTTGTGTTTAACAAGTATTCCTAAGGCAACACGGACGAAAGAAATAAATGTGAGTCTCTTGTGTGTTTCCAACAACTAGTTATATAAGATATGCAACGGCAATTGTGACTTCGTTATATCTTTACGCTAGGCCATGCAGCATTAAATCATCAAACTTCTACTCCAGAGACATTCAATTATCCCAGTTGAAAAAATGCCTATTGTGGTGGAAGCATTACTCTAAATACCCCAAAGAGGACCAATGCTTGCATTACAAAGTAGTTGACATCAAAGAATGAATACCTCAAAAACTAAAAGTTGAGCAACATTATCACGAAGGCCCATGTCCTTAAATTGAATGCTCTCTGATTCTAATAACCGGAACCTGATCCCAAAAAGAAAAGGGTAAGTGAATATACTAGACCCCGTCAATATTTTAATCTAAGCAACAAAGTAAGGAATTAATAGATTACTTATCAGCTTTCCAAAACATTGCACAACCATCAGCTGTGTCTCCAGTGCGTCTCTACAACTCCATTTGCACAACTTATTAGTATCACAACCCTTAAGAGTTAAGATAACTACACATTTTGATTTACTACTATAGTACTAGCGAATGAATATTGATGATATACATGCTGGGAAGAAAAATATATTGATGCAAAAACTATTGTAGGCCACACTAAAGTGAAAAATACCTTGTACGATCCTGTATATCCTGCTTTAACTAGAATGTTTGAGAGTTCAATATACTTGTCCACCTCCTGATAGTGATAAAACATACGGAGTATTATTGGAATATATGAATGGAAAACAAGAGAAGGAAAAATGGAAGGAGATGTTACTTGTAAACAGATAATGTCAGTATCCCATCCTAAGAGTTCCTTGCAAATAACTCTCTTACGACGATCCCAATTGACATAATATGAAGGAACATTTACATACAGATCTCTGTGCTGAGAAGCGTTTCTATCCGCAAGTATGTTGTAAGAAGCCACACTGAACCTTTCTGGAACATTCGCAATTGTAGCGAAATCACTCACTTACTCACTCACTCACTGATCAATTCATTACGGAAAAGAAGAGAAGTAACCTCTAACCTGAGGAAGCGAGAGGTTGATGAGGAGCCTCAACCCAGTGGCGCTCAATTTGGGGAGGCTGATCAAATTTTCTACGTCGCAGGGGATTGAACCACCGACGAGTAGAAGAGAGTGACGAAGACGAGGAAGAAGAATTAGAATCAGAAGCAGTGGGGGCATAGAATTTAAAGGAGGTTGGTGCAAAGAAAAAGGGAGGGCGTTTGGTGGTGGAAGAGGAAGAGACGAAGAAGGAGGAAGAGGGAGGCGCAGAGGAGGCCATGACGTGCCGTGCCGTCGTTCACTCAACCGATTCAGCGCAAGGTAACGAGAACCAAGCACCCAAACAGAGTTTAGCGCCACAATTCGTTATCTAATCTCGACGTTCTCTCCTCTACTACTTTCCCTGTTAATCCCAAGTCCCAACCGTTAATGCTTTTTCATTTATTTATTTTATGGATTTATTCCCTCAAACGAGCAGACCGACCTGTCTATACTATGAGTTAAATAGATGGCCCGATTAAACCGTTTTATTTATAAGTCATTAGTCTGAATTATTTATAGCCAATTCAATAAAAAATGAATTGGTCTATTTATTTTTTTAGAATAAAAAACTATTCATTTAAACAGATATTGACCAAAATTTGACCTATTTTGACAGTCTAATTTATTCATCACTTCAAATCTCGAGCAAAAGTCACAATCTATCTTTTCTTTGACGTGCATAATCTACCATATTTATATCTTGATAAATGCATATTTAGAAAAGTGTATTTGAATTTTACGAGTTAATACTCAAAATGACCCCTGAAATTTGACTTCCAATTTAATTTAACCCTCGAATTTTCAATTGACCCAAATTAGATCCTGAAATTTTAACACGTGCCTCAAGTTGGCCCTTCCGTCCATTTCCGTTACCGGAAAAATGACGTGGCAAATTTAGTTGACACCCAATGACGTTTTTCAAAAACCTAATTCTCTGTTTCTTCATCATTACAAGGGGGTCAAATTTCTATGGTCCCAAATCCAAACAAACCAACAAGAAGTTCCTGCAAACCGTCAGAATAATCAGTCTCTGAATATGCCACTTCAATCACATGAAAAGTTTTTTTTATTTTCTATTTGTGAATGGTTGAATTCAATGCAGACAAAGTGAAAAAAAAGTGGAGCAGCACTCACGACGGTAGTAGGTCCGAGGTGGGGGTGGTAATGTGGTCAATGGGGGAAAGGTCACTGGTTCTAGCATCAATGGTTTTGAGAACGTGAAAGGGACTCTTGATGAAGGAAGAGGGTGAGTTGAGGTTGTAGTGTTGCACTGAAATCATATCCCTCATTCTTTTTCAATAATAATAATAATAATAATAATAATAATTAAGAATCAGTTTGAACTGAAATAGAGGAAGTAGAAGAGGATGTGGTTGTTGTGAATGAACCAATTACTCATGCGTGTGTAGATGAAGGTGATGATGATTACTTGATGACTAAAAATGAGTTTGAGTGAAACCATGGCTGCCTGAAGAGGAGGAAGAAGAGGGAGAGTAAAACGACGTCGTTTTAGAACAAATAGCAAAACGACGTCGTTTAATTGTGTCAGGTCAGTTGTCTGGTGACGAAAATATATGGGAGGGCCAACTTGAGGCTCGCGTTAAAATTTCAGGGTACAATTTGGGTCAATTGAAAATTCGAGGGTTAAATTGAATCGGGAGTCAAATTTTAGGGGTCATTTTGAGTATTAACTCGAATTTTACAAATAGAAATACATGAATTCATAATGTATCTTTTACATTGGCAATATGTTAAAAATCAATTTAAAATTATTACTATTCTTTTTTTTATATTTTATTATTTGGAGTTTAATAGTGAAATTAGTTTCTAAAAAATAATTTGTTTTTCAAATCCGTTTGTACAAAATTTTATCAATTAAAGATTACAAATTAATCGACTTGATCTTCAGTCACTCTATCAACGATTGATGATGTAAAATATTAACTAATAGATAATAATATATATGATACCTAATATGTTCAATTGGATACTGACTGGATATATTTATAAAAATATATCAATTTAATCCCTAGGTTATATTGGGATTAGAGTTTATATAATTTGAAAAAAAGACTAAATTTATAAATTTTTATAAAAATATTTGATCACCATCTAATTGGACATGCTAAATAGGAGTGAATGCAAATTGGATCAAATATAATCAAAATCCAGATCCGATATGCACTAAAATCGTCGGATTGGATTGGATCCAATATCCATAAATTTTAAGTTTGGATCTAATTCGATTTGATCCGCATGTTTGCAGATCGAGTTGAATTGAAAGTCAGAGATATGTGTAAAATATAACAATATTTAAAAATTTATTTTTATTAAAAAATATCAATAAAATCCTTTCTTTCTACTCTTTTAAAGTAAAATATTATTAAACATATTTTTTTTAAATAATAAAAATAAAATAATACAACATATATGATAATTGCTAGTTGAAATAAAACATAAAAAAAATATTTATTTATTTATTTATTTTTGTGGATCTGTGAATATGCGTATCAGATATGCAGATACCTACTTAAAATTCGCAATCACATCCTATTAATGTATGGATCGGATCAATATCTGTAATTTTCGGATTAGATTCAGATACATACCGCGAATATGAGAATCGGATCTGATCCATAAACACCCATTATTAAGTGTCATTTATGCTCTTATTTAACGTTTCACATCATCGTTAGTAAAAATTATTAACGAAATAATAGAAAAACAAATGTGATTAATTTATAATTTTTAAAAGACTAATTTAATTGATAAAATTTTTTAAAAATAAATTTAAAAAATAATTTATTTTTTAAACACTAATTTCATCATTAACCTTATTATTTAAGTTCTTTTCCCCAAACAAGTGTTGTTCTTTTCACCATTTTTATTGTGATTTTAAGAATTTATTAACAGAAGAAAAAAAAAATTTTAGGAGAATAAAAATTCCAAAAGTGTATCAGCGTCATAAAAAATCATAAGTTCGTGTTACTAGACTTGCTCAATAAAATCATGAGATTTTCCATCTATTTTATTTACATAAAAGTTAATACATAAGTTTTACTATAACTAAAATTTAACATCACAACTATTGCTATATTACCACATAAGCTTTTTTTTATGTTATAATTTTTCTACCTTTTTTAATTTTCTTTATTTTTTTAAAAATTTCTACTAACATTACCTTCTAATTAATATTAATAATCCTATTATTTTTTTATATATTTAATATTATAAATCAAATAACTTATATATTATATCGACTCATTTTTTTTATATAAATGTTACGTGTGTTTTGTGCTTTGATATAAATATGAGGTATATTATATTAGAATAGTAGTTACTTTTTGTTAATTGATAGGTTAAAAATTAGATCGTCTGATTTTTTTGTTATTGAGGTTTTGATATGATTCAATTTGTATAGAGGGAAAAAATTTGAAATTTTGGAGGTATTGAAATTTGTAGTCTGATTTGAGTATTTTTTTTATTTCGAGCTGCACCAAATCAGATTGTCTTATTTATATGGGTAAAAAAATTTTAAATACTTAAATACAAATCAAATCATTCGATTTGTACCCTTATATACATACCTCCTATCTAAGTTGGCAGAACTCCCTCTTCTTCTTTATTTCATTGTCACTCATATCTTCAGAATTCTCCCTCTTGTCTTTTGCTTCCAAAAGTTACAGTGAATTTGAATATTTTCAATGTGAAGTAAAATATATAAGATAGATGATAGAGTTTTGTTGAAAGTATATTATCATGGTCAAAATTTATTACAAATATCTGAAAGAGTAAAATTTGTATGTGAAAATCTGTTGGAGATTGTTATTCTATTTACACTCTCATTTGAGGAACTCAAATGTGTGATTTGTGAGAAGATAGATCCTCAAATATCAAGGAGAGTGTCATGTATTTTGTACAAGTATGCTATATTAGTATTTGGTGGATTCGTTCAATTTCAAACTAAATATGTGACCAATGAAGCGAGTATGCAAGAGATGTTTTTAATGTATATTGAAACTCGCTCTCAAATATCGCTCATTGAGAGTTCGAACAATCTGAAGCTGACCGATATATCGAACGGGAAGATTACAATAGTGATAGCAAGGAAAAGTTTGAAAGCAACTATGAGATTATTGATCCAAGTGAAAATGAAGATCAAGTTAATGCCACTATGGAGGTAGATGTCGTGAAGTTGGCAAATGTATTAGCAAACCAGCATCTGTTTGAGGAGCCATCTTGCATGTGCGTGTTGGATTTGGAGGTTATACATGCACCAAAATTTTTTTAATATATGAATTCAGATATGTAATTTTGATATTTGTATGAGAGATTACAATTTTGTTATTTTTAGTGTTGTCGATCAATTAGTTACTTATGTGACATGTGTATATATAATTAATTAGCATTTATTGATGTATTTTATTTGGTTAAATTTGAGATGATAACCTTACTAGATTTGAATAACGTTTTGGTTTAATTTAAAGTAATTACTTGAGTAGAAATAAATACAATGTATATATTTATATTAATATTATAAATATTTATTTATAATGTATAATTTTAATATAAATTTATAAATATTTATTTATGATTTATAATAGAGAGGTGGATTTAAATTTTACTTATTTAATATTTATTTATTAAATATTTAATTCATGGTGTTGTTGTAGCAGAATTTCTTGTTGTCGTAGACGGTAAATTTGTGTGGGAATGGAATTTAGTTCTAGGAAAGTTGTCATTACGGCGATGAAAGATTATACCATTCGCAGAAATATAGATTACTAGGTGTATGAGTAAGAACCAATGACATTTTATACCCAATGTAAACAGTACGGCTCAAGCTGTGATTGACTGATCACGATTAGCATGATCCGTAGGAAGTATTGTTGGGTTATAAGGAGGTATAATGGTAGTCACATTTGTACCAGAGGCACAATTTCTCGGGACCATTCGAAGCTAGATTCCAACATAATTGTAGAAGCAATAAAGCTGTTGGTAGAGGTTGACCTCTCTATAAAGGTGAAATCAGTTATGATGAAAGTACAGTCGAAGTTCAATTACATCATCAGTTATCGCAAAGCATGGTTGGTAAAGCAAAAATCAGTTAAAAAAATTTTAGAGGTTGAGAAGTATCGTATGAAACTTTATCCATATGGTTTGAGGCCATGTGTCACAAAGAGCCATCAACAACCGTCTATTTTGAAAATATGCCTACATATTAGGGCGATAACTTGGTAACTGATATCCGGGTATTACATCGAGTCTTGTAGAGTTATTACCCTTACATTAGAGCATTCAGACATTGCAAACTAGTTGTCCAGGTGGATGAGACTCATTTGTATGAAAAATATATGGGTTGTTTGTTGGTTGCAGTTTCACAGGATGGTAACAATAATATCGTGCCTATTGCATTTGCCATTGTGGAGGGAGAGACTTTTGATGCATGTCACTTTTTTCTAAGCAACTTGTGACAATATGTGATGACTAGGGATGGTGTGAGACTTATCTCTGACCGACACGAATCCATCAGTTAAGCTATTTTTCGTAGTAACGGAGTTTGGTCGCCTTCTAGAGATTTCCATATGTTTTGCATAAGACATATAGATTGAACTTCTTGAGAAAGTTCAAGACACCGTACCTGCAAAAGCTTATCGTCAATATAGGTAACTTTGAATATATTGAAGTTTGTTATTATCAGAGTTACCATTATTATGGTTCTCATTTACACTTGATGTTTGTACTTGAATATATTCGATGATGGTTCGTGAATACGATATGGTTATCAGCGTTTATGAGAACAGAGTGAGGCTTACACTAATTGGTTAAACCAAATTCCATGCGAACAATATACCTTGGCATGCGATGGTGGTTACCAATGGGGTTATATGACCATGAATCTAGTGGAGTGCATCAATTCAGTCTTGAAGGATTTTGCAGACGGAGTGAATTGATTAGCACTACGACGTAGAGGATCAGCTCTAAAATTGTAGCATTTGCCTTTACCAGTAGCAGTTGATGCCTCACTTGTCCCTGTACCTGTACATTACAAAAAAATCGCTGAGTACTGTCAGATTTAGCGTCAAAGAGTAGCGGTGAATTTACTGTCGGATTTATTGGCGGTAAAGGCATAGAATTTATCAGATTAAATTATTACCGGCGGATTTAAGTTTCTGATGGTAAATTTGCTAGTGATAATTGGAGGAAAAAAAATAAGCGCATAAGTTAGCATCAGATTTAATGTTGGATAAATCTGCCGGTAAACCCATTTAGTGAAAACGCTGCATTTTGGTGACCCGCAATAGATTACCGTCGGATATTTCTGACGGTAAATCCAACGATAATTTTGCCCTAAATTCAAAGCGCGAACGCTCTCCCCCTTCATTTTGAATCCGTCTCTCTCTCTCTCTCTACCCTTTCTTTTCCCTCTCTCTCTCTAACCCCCTCCCTCCCCATCATGCTGTCAGCCCCACCGTTGCCTCCGCAACCCGTCTCTCTCTCCTTTTTTCTTCCACTCTGTCTCTAACCATCTCCCTCTCTGCCACTACGTCAGCCCTGCTGTGTGTCAGCCCTGCCATCGCATCCTCTTTGGCAGCGCCTCTCCCTCTCGCCGCCATCCAGTTCTGCCAGCCACCACCAATAGCGCCGATCAACATTCTCCCGTCCACCTCTATGTCTGCATTCTCCGATAAATAAATTTTTGTTTTTGTTTTTGTTAAATTTAGGATTAATTCAGGTTTTGTTGTTAATTAGTATAATGATTTAGTTATAAATAATTTTTCTGTTTAGTGAATTTACGTGGTTAAGATAGGATTATATTAGGTTATTAGACATTTGTAAGTTTTAATGCTATAATAATGTGATATTGTTGTTGTTATGCTGTTGGTTTTAAATTGGAATTGAATTTAGTAAATTGATGATGTTCAAACTTGAATGCATATACTTCACATAATTCAAGTTATTCTATTCAAATAAGCATATTGTTAAATATTTGTGAAGTTTGTTAAACTTACTTTTATACAGGTCAATTTTTGGTTAAACTAATTTTATATGTATAATTAAATAATTAATTCTTAGTTCTTTATTTTATGCATAGTCAGTACAATTAATTATATTTTATTGTGTTAAGATATTATTATTATTATTATTATTATTATTATTATTATTATTATTATTTCTTGCATGAGTTAATAGTCAACAAGTTGATTAGTAGTCCCTGATAATAAGTCATATTAATTTTCAATATATTTTAAGAGTGAAAATGACAATAAATTAAAAAAAAATCAAATATGAGATCATTTTAAATGACTTATGGATGACTTTTTATTTGTGAAGTTGGAATGTGCACTTACCTCTTTTGTTTTATTTGATTTCAATGGATTATGTATTTTTTTAACTAAGTTTAACATAGTTTATTTTGATTAAGCATTTTAAACGATATTGTGAATATGTTTAGCACATTTATAATTGGTATGCTCTTTGCAAGCATGACGACAGGTAGAGGTGTTGCGGATCAGCATAGTGGTCGTGGTCGTGGTAGAGGAGGATTTTTACTAGTACTCCTGGAAATTTTGGATCATCTCCCTCTAAACTGATTACCTTGGTGATATCACAGGCAGCGGGTGCATCAGAACAGCTGTTCATCATGGTGCTCCACCCCAACTACGTCCTTACGTCTATGGCGACAATGTCGCCTCCATCTGCTCAGTAGCCCATTTTCTCGACAACACCGCCTTGAGCCACTTGATGCCCCTCCACTACCTCCCATCGTACAATTGACGATATGGCCTGATGGCGGAACGACGTAAGTACTACTTTAATCTTTTATATGCTAAAAGTATTTGATATATCCTAATTATTGATTCTTAATTATTGATTCTAGTTTTGGTTAGGGATGTAAGTTTGAACTGCTGAAAGTGTTTGATATATCCTGATTATTGATTCTAGTTTAGTGAATTTGGTGTATTTATGGATTTTGCTTCTTGATTATTAGCTGTTATTCATTGATTGTTGACAATTGGTACTGTTTAAGTTAATTATTGATGGATAGAATTTATGGCACATTCTAGTTATAGATAAAACTCTACCGAAATTTCTAAAAAAATCTCTATATATTATGGTTATTTGCTTCTAAGGTTTTAATTTATATTGCCATATTAGTTTGTTTGTGAATTATTGATAGGTTTGCACCAAACAACAACACATGTACTCAGGAGATGACCAACATCATCAAGCTGATGTACGACCATCCATGGTCGAGCTACAAGAAGATCTCCTCTGAAATTAGAGAGCGATGATTTCAGAAGTGGGCGGTAAAAACTTAGTATAGTGAAACCTTATTAGCTAGTTTATGTCTTCTATTTTGTTTAATACGATATACTTTGATTAACTAATTTTAAAGTTTCTTTGTGCAGCGTCTCTTTATATGGGACAAGGAGCACAATGCTCTCATCAGGAAGATATACGACCATCGAATGGGTAGGCGGCTGCAACAGATACTGGAGGATGTACGTGAGAGGCGTGACTACCTCACTACCTGGCTCCGCCCGAAAATCAAGAATGCTTTATACATTCACTAGGAGACCGATGAAGGGTTCAGGCATCAGCGTCTCATAAACAGAGCTAAGAGGGCATCGCCCAGGTCGTCCAAGTATACTGGCGGCTTAGTGACCTTCATAAAAACTATGACCAGGCTGGTATGTAACTTCTCTAATTTTTTTATTAACTTAGTTATATTCTTTGATATATTATTAGTAGGCATCTTAACATATTGTTTCAATGCAACATGTGTAGTTGAAGTCATTGGATCACGATGCTACATTGACGGAGACCTTCAAGTACACCCACACTTTGAAAGAGAACAAAGAGAGATTTGTTGATTAGTGGTCTACGGACATTATGTGAGTAAACATATGATCTTGTGATATAAAACATTCAATTAACTGTATAGATGTTGTCCTAATCATAATAACATGTGTTACACAAGAGTCCTAGACGCAAAGACTAGAGGCCGCAACTCAGCAATCTCAACAAAGTGGGGAGGTCGCCAGTGGCTCTGCTGCTTCAGCCATCCATCCCGATGCAGTTTGGCGCGAAACCGCCTCAACGCCATACAAGAACTGCGTATACGGGATGGGATCGTTCTTCGTCAATAGCCTCCGTATCTCCAAGTTCAGGCCATCCTCTGTCTCTGCCACCAGTGAAGCCATCGATCTTGAGGAATGCATTGATTTGAGACTACATGTGCAAGAGCTCACTCAGAGCCTTCATGAATAGGCTCAGGAGTTGACCGAGATTCGTGGAGGTATTAGGAGATTTTCACACAGGTGACGGACACAGATGACCTTAGGGTGGAGTGGAGAGAGCAGCTGGAGCGTGCGCGCCGAATTGTCGGTTAGAAAATTTTACAAGAAATAGAATTAGCATTGCAAGTGTAGTCCCAACCAACAAAGTGACGCACGATCAAATTTTAGAATAAATATGTCACAATTCAAACCAATTAACCAGGAGTAGAATTTCGGGTCGTGTTTCCAAGGACCTAATGAGCACAAGTGCAGGTTTGGTTGTGAAATCGGGGGTTTTAATAATAAAGCAAACAATTAAAGAAATTAAAGAACAATTAAAATTACAATTAATGAACTAATAAATGAATTAAAAAACTATCAATGTTGCAAGAACAAGTAAAGCTCAAAATGATAGAATTGTGGTTCAAAAAATAAATGGACCTTATCTTGGGTTGAGTTAGGGAACCCCTTCCTTGTCATAACCACAACTATGATAATTATAATGGATTAATCTCACCTAGTCAACCCTTAACATCAAAGAGTAAGTCTAGCGAGTATAATTGTTCTTAATCCACAAATCCTAGCTAACTTACTAATTATCTTAGTAAAAAGCTAGCGTTAGTGGAAACAAAAACAACTAACAATCTAAGAATTATCACTAAATGTCAGACATTATGACTCTAGTATCCCATATACTCATTTTTCCAAGCCAAGGAGTCAAAATCTACTCCATATTCAAAATTAATATTTTCACAAACACTTGGTGGGCATAATCACAAAACATAGCAATGTTACAAAAATACTTGAAACTATGAGCAATCAATGGACAAAATCAACAATGAAAACTCAAACAAACATGTAATAACCAATAATCATCAAATTCATCAACTAGAAATCAAAATTGCAAAAGTAAGTATATATAAACAAAGTGACTTTAACTATAAGAAAGTGTAGCACAAGTATAGTAATTAAAGATAAAATCAAGAAAATACTTACGATGGAAGCAAGCTAGAATCCAAGATTGAAATGAAAATTGCAACTTGTAATAAAAACCCTAATTAAACCCTAAGGAAGTTGAGAGAAAAAACCTAAGAAAAACCTAAACTAAAAGCTTATCAAACTATCTAATAATGTCTAAGTGTGTTGTGTCCCTTCTCCCCTTGCTAGCCCTTCCATATATGCTTCAGACCAAGAAGAAATGGGCCTGAAAGCCTCCAAAATCGCAAGCCATGTGACTTTTTAACGAAGTCACGTGCTGAAACTTGTGCTAATGCACAGGTGTGTGCGTACGCACACTTGCTGATTTTCATCTCATGTGTATGCATGGGAGGTTGTGCGTACGCATACTCTGAAAAGCTCTTCTCCTTTGTTTCTTCATGTTTTCTCCTAATTGCATGTTTCTCTTCCACTCTTATCAAGTCATTCCTACCTATTACACCTGAAATCACTCATCAAAAATATCAAAGCATCGAATAGAATGAAAGTAGAATAAAATTGATTAAATTAAGCACAAAATAGCATGTTTTCACAATTAGACATAATTTAGAGAGAAAACACAAAAGTATGCTGTTTAAGTGAATAAATATGGGTTTATATGATGAAATCCACTCAATTCAATCCAAAATTTATCATCAAATATGAATTCGTCAATTCTCCCACACTTAAACAATAGCATGTCCTCATGCTAATCACAGTTAAAGGAGAAAGGTAAAAGGACAAGCAACTTATTTAATGTACTATCTACATATATGAAACTATGCTAAATATTACCTACTCATATCTATACTAAGGTTCCTACTAAATTCAGCAAAAATAAACAATAGAATTCCAAACATTCTAAAGTAGATCATTAGGGCTAAGGCAAGGAATTAATGCAATATGATTAATGTCCATAGGTTTGATTTGAAGTTTTCACAGATTAATTCAAAAACTTGCAAGAAAACACAAGGCTCACCGGATGTGTATGCACTCTAATCGCTCAGTGTTTAGGGTTTAATCGCTCAATTCTCCTTTAATCATATTTTCTAGAATTTGCTAGTTATTTAACAATCAACAAGTACTTGATACATGAATGCAAATATCATGAGGTCTTTAGAGAGTTGTAATGGGGTTAGAGTAAGGGTAGGATTAATATGGTTAAGTGGACTAGTAGATTGGATCTTTGATTAACTCAAGTATCCCACCTAATCCTATATCAATCTATTTACACAAAAGAAAACAACCTAACTTCCCATTCATCTCCTTTTTATATTCACTTATGCATCATCTTTCTAATTCACATACATATGCATTATCTATTTAACATTATTATTATCTTTCTCTTTTTTCTTTCTTTTTTTTTTTTTGCAAAAGCATATACACCAAAATTTTTCTTATATCACCAAAAAGAGATGCATATATTTTAAGTAATGAATACATGAGCGTTTACCTATCTTTTTCCAAAATTTCTCAATGAATAACCAAAGTAAACCTTTTCCTTACTACCAATGTTTCTCCCCAAATCCTCCCCCGCACTTGAATTACATACACTCCTTAACCCAAACTAATAAAAAATACAATTCATAGACATTAATGGTTTTTCGCTTAGGGAGAATGATGTGCTTAAAATTAGAACAAAAGGGGAATTAAAAAGCTCAAAATGGAGTTACAATGGTAGATATAAGGGTATGGCTATATGGTTTAGTGAGTTTTGATTTCAAAAATGGCCTCAATCATATTAAATGCACTCATAACATCAAATATAGGACATAAAGACTCAAGTAAATCTAAGATCACAATCCTAAAAGGAGTATAACACACAAGAACAAAATTTGTAGTTGAAAATATGCAACCACACCATTGAAGCTCAAATCTTACTTGGTATTTTGTTCTAGCTCTTTTCTATGTTCCAAGAAAACTTCAAGCAAGTTGAAAAACAAATTTTCAAGTTTAATTAATGGAACGCCCTAAAAGAGATTTCTTAAAAATTCCTTTGTTGCTTTTAGCAAACTTATTTCCTATACTAGGCAACAGCAAACTAAGCAAGGTGCAATATAATGAAATACTAACAAATATTCACAAAAGACATAACTGCTAAAAAATATAAAATAGTGCAAATGGTGTAGAAAGAGAAATTTATGCCCCAAGGTTACGGATCCTCCCCCACACTTAATCATTGCATGGTCCTCCGTGCATGCACATAATCCTAGAGGAAAAGGGCTATGAGGCTCCACCTTCAACTGGTGGACACTAGGACTCGCGCTGTTGTATAAAACAAATAAATAGGAATTGAAGAAGAGTTCACATGAGTGTAGTATGATAAAAGACAATGTGTGCATTTTAAATGTGCGCACAGTTTAAAACACACACATTGGCCGGGTAAAACGTTAACCACACAATAAAAAAATAGTATGTGTTCCTCAATTAAGTAGCCTAGGTTGCAAGTAAAGGATAAGCAAGAGTTAAGGCACAAACAAACCTAGATAACCACAACTAAGTGAATTGAATATTTGAGATATTGGATATTGACATTGTGCCAGTAAATGCGCAAGATTAATATAAAATAGCACAACAAACAAGAACCAATTCAATGATGAAAAGAGAACTACTTATTCATCCTCAAGAATAAGGAAATAATCACATGGACAAGTTACTTATTACAAAAAGTGACAAGTTCGATAAGAATCAAGTCAAATCACTTAAACAAATGCAAAGTATTAAAGAACAAGAACCTTCGTATGTGATTATGTTGATTTGAAAACCATGATGAACAAGCAATTCAATTCAATTCACTAAATTCAATGAACTTACTAAAAATTTCACCTAATATGAAACAAAATGTAAATGTGCAAATCTATTTAGGTGCTAGTAATTTAAGGCAAAATATAAGTGCATTGATGAAGTTCAATCTTAAATAACATCAACGATCATCCAAGGTGCACAATCATGATTAAGTTGCCAAATAAGGATATAGTTTAACGCATATGGTAGCTACAACATATGAATCAACTCAAAATTTATTTAGGCAATTAAACAAAGACTTAATGCTTAGTGTTCATATTCATCAAATTTAAGCCAAAATTCAAGCAAGAAGCAACCCAATCAACAGCAAGCAAATACTTGCAACTTATTTAATTAACAAACAAATAAACTAAACCTAATATAATTACTAAAATGAAGATAAAATGCAATTAAAACTAACTAGAGAAGTAGAAAATAGGGCAAAAGCAAGAACTTAAGTTAAGAGAAGAGAGGGATGGAGGGAAAAAAGCGAAAGTGCGTTAGGACTTAATTCAAAGTGCAATCAAACTTATGCCCGAAATTGCACTTGTGCGTATGCACGGAGAGGTGTGCGTACGCACACTAGGTGGAAAATGGAGGTATGCGTACACACCCGGCAGAGAGGCTACTAAGAGGTGTGCATATGCATAGCTTAGTGCGTACGCACAGAAGGTTTTTTTTTGTTTTTTGTTTTTATATTGGGGTGTGCGGGCACTCCTAGCAGAGGGGTTGCAATTGAGTTTGTGTACGCACATATGGGTGCATACGCACAGAATGCATGAATAGGGGTTGGTGTGCGTACACACATGTTTGTGCGCATGCACAGGGCGGGAAAAAGGTTGGGATGCGAACTCACAGACAAATCCAAGCACTCCCAGCAAAGGCTATGTAAATGAGTTGGCATACGCACATATGGGTGCGTACGCACACGACTCTGTTTCTCCAAAAATTTTGCTTCAAATTCTAAGGCACTTAACTTGAGCTCACAAGGAGTTTCAACCTCAAAACATTCATAAATTCATGATCTATACAAAAATCAACCTAACTAAGCTCAAAATTAAACAAATCCTAAGCTATCTAAGACAAGCAAAAATGTAATAAACTAAGATTATGAACAAAGAAAGGGTTAGAAAGATATTACCATGGTGGGTGTCTCCCACCTAGCACTTTTATTTAAAGTCCTTAAGTTGGAACTTTTTGAGGAGACTCTTGTTAAGGTGGTTTATGTTTTCATTCCTCCTTAAATCCCCACCCAAGTTTGCACTTCAAAGGTCCTCCGGGATCCCATACTCTAGTCATCCACTCACCCTTTTATTGATCTTTATTCTTGCACTCGGATGAGCAAACTCTCAAATTACCCTTAAAGCACTCCAATACTTTCCGGAATCCATTCAATTGCACTTTACATCCTACTTGAACACCAATTCTTGAATTGGCTTTCTTGATGAGTCAGGACTCCTTTGGCAACCAACACCCTTTTCTTTATCATATAACAGCCCAAGAAGGACCTTAAGTTGGTGATCCGTCTCCAAGATAGCATATTGATGTGGGCTAATGAAGTTTATTGGTGAAATTGTTACCCACATCAACATCCCCTTCAAATCCAATGGGGGGAGGTTTATCAAAATTATTGAGGGGATTGACCAATGTGGACAAAAAATTATTGATGATGGAATTCACTTCTTGATCAATCTCCATCAATTCTCCATTTACCTCTTCCGGCTCACTCATCTCACCTTTCTCCTCTTGTTGCGATTCAAACCTCAGTTCCTCTTCTTCCACTTGAGACTCCATGTTCTCCTCCTCACTACCCTCTTTAGTTGGTCTTTCACATTCCTCATGGGTAGTACTTTGATCGGTTGAGCGTAGTAGAACCAAACGGTTCACCACTTCGGCTATGGTAGACATGAATTTCTCTTATTTCTTTCCAAATTTTTCTTGCTCTTAGAGAAAAGCTTGAAAGTCTTGTTGTTTTTGGGACAAGGGTTGGAGAACTTCACATTTAGAAAAGAAGGAAGGTTCATTGGTTGGGAGGAAGGTTGTGTAATCGGAGGGTGGTTTATGTTGGTGAGTATATTGAGGTGGTATGTAAGGAGGTGGATGGTGGTATTAGTGTGGTGATTGAGGATTATGTTGGGAGTATGGGTCATAGGTATATGGTGGTAAAAGTATATAATCATTGTGAAACCCACCATATCCTTGGTTTGGGTATGCACATTGGGGAGAGTTTGGCTCATTGTGACATGGAAGATGTTGCTCCTTCCTCAATTGATTTTCCCATCCTATGATGCAATTCAAAGTTGAAGTTATCACTCCCTACAAAATGATCACAATCATACTCCCAACAAAAAAGGTGATAACTCATAGCGAAAATAAAAACAAAAAAACATCAATAAATAAGAGAAACAAAATCCTAATGATTAAAACACCCGAACAACCAAAAAGTGGCTATTTACATTATTTACATATTCTCAACAACCAAAATTATTGTACTCATTGCATTAAGTTCCCCGAAAATAGCACCAAAAACTTGGTGTGTGCCAAATCGTCGGTTAGAAAATTTCACAAGAAATAGAATTGGCATTACAAGTATAGTCCCAACTGACAAAGCGACACACGATCAAAGTTTAGAATAAAGATGTCACAATTCAAACCAATTAACAGGGAGTAGAATCCCGAGTCGTCTTTCTAAGAAACTAGTGACCACAAGTGCACAAGTTTGGTTGTGAAATTGGGAGTTTCAATAATGAAGCAAATAATTAAAGAAATTAAAGAACAATCAAAATTGCAATTAATGAACTAATAAATGAATTAAAGAACTATCAATGTAGCAAGACAAGTAAAGTTCAAAATGATGGAATTGTGGTTCAAAAAAATAATGAAACCTTAGCTTCGGTTGAGTTAGAGAACCCCTTCCTTGTCATAACCACAACTATGATAATTATAATGGATTAATCTCACCTAGTCAACCCTTAACATCGAATAGTAAATCAAGTGAGTATAATTGTTCTTAATCCACAAATCCTAGCTAACTTACTAATTATCTTAGTAAAAAGCTAGCGTTAGTGGAAACAACAACGACTAACAATCCAAGAATTATCACTAAATATTGGACATTATGACTTTAGTATCCCATATACTCATTTTCCCAAGCCAAGGAGTAGAAATATACTCCATATTCAAAATTGATATTTTCACAAACACTTGGTGGGCATAATCACAAAACATAGCTATATTGCAAAAATACTTGAAACTATGAACAATCAATGGACAAAATCAACAATGGCAACTCAAACAAACATGTAATAACCAATAATCATCAAATTCATCGACTAGAAATCAAAATTACAAAAGTATATATATATAAACAAATTGACTTTAACTATAAGAAAGTGTAGCACAAGTATGGTAATTAAAGATAAAATCAAGAAAATACTTACAATGGAAGCAAGCTAGAATCCAAGATCAAAATGGAAATTAAAACTTGTAATAAAAATCCTAATTAAACCCTAAGGAAGTTGAGAGAAAAAACCTAAGAAAAACCTCAACTAAAAGCTTCTCAAACTATCTAATAATGTTTAAGTATATTGTGTCCCTTCTCCCCTTGCTAGCCCTTCCATATATGCTTCAGACCAAGCAGAAATGGGCCTGAAAGCCTCCAAAATTGCGAGCCACATAATTTTTTAATGAAGTCACGCACTAGGACTTGTGCGTACGCACGGAAGGTTGTGTGTACACACACTTTGAAAAACTCTTCTCCTTTGTTTCTTCATGTTTTCTCCCACTTGCATGATTCTTTTCCACTCTTATCAAACCGCTCCTACCTTACACCTGAAATCACTCATAAAAAATATCAAGATATCGAATAGAATAAAAGTAGAATAAAATTGATTAAATTAAGCACAAAATAGCATGTTTTCACAATTAGACATAATTTAGAGAGAAACACAAAAGTATGCTATTTAAATGAATAAATGTGGGTTTATATGATGAAATCCACTCAATTCAATTCAAAATTTATCATCAAATATGGATTCATCAGAGTGGCTTCAGCAAATGGAGCAGCAGATGCCGGTGTACCAAGCTCAGATGCGTGCCGGTGGTAGTGGCCTTGTTGGTGGCAGTGGTGTTGCTCGTGGCAGCTGTGTTGCTGGTAAGACATAGACATCACCACCTTCTTCGCTGCCTTAGCAGGAGCATGGGAATGACAATGATGACTACTACTACCAGGATCTTTAGTGATTAGGACTTTGTTTTACTATTTCATTGTATTTGTTTGATTTATTTGACTTTTAATTTATTTGAACTTTTAATATTTAATATTACATGATTGGTTTCTATTATTTATAATTTGACTACTAATTGTGTGAAAAATAAATTTAAATAAATTATTAAAATTAAAAAAGAAAAAATTAAAAAAATTGCGTCACGATGTTTTTTTTTTAAATTGACATTACCATTGGATTTATCAGGGCATAATATGACAGTAATAGTGCGAAAAAAGATATTTTGGCGCCAATATTTTCATCGGAAAAATTTTCTGGTAAGTTTTTCGAGTAGCTAATCTGTCGTAGAATCCAACGGTAATTACCGCCGGACAAAAAAATTTGACAGTAATTGGTTACCAACGAGGTTTATACCGTCGAATTTTTTTCAGCGTTTTTCTTGTAGTGTGTACCACTTACATAGATGTAGAGATACAAATACATCGTATACATCAGCCAAATTACTGGAAACTAAGTAATAATATTTTATCTACTAACTAAAAAAACCAAATAATCTGCTAGGTAATCAACTAACAAAATACAATACCCTACACTAGGCCCTAGATTATTACCACGACCATAATCGTTGTTATAGGATTCCTGATCAGCATTCTCATCCTCATCGTCATCACCCTCTGGGGGTCTACTAGGTAGTCATCAGTCTCTTGATCAACTCGCTTAGTGCTTTCTTCAATTAGATCCATTGAAACATGTCGTAGGTTCCCACTGTGTAAAATCCCACGACTCATGTCACTCCTACTCGAGTCACTAGATACTCTCCCTCCAGAATTTTCCAAAAAAGTGCAGCATGGATGCCTCAAATCCAAGGAATACCTACCCGACATCATACTAAGCTAATGGCTAGATTGTGATTGGCCTGGATCTGAAGCCATGACCCAAGTAGCTGGCTAAATGAATCTCATTCTCTTGTGTCAAACTGTGAAACATTCCAATACTGGTGATGTAATATGTATAATGGGGGTAAACTGTGTGCAAGGAATATATGGGATCGAGGAATGCTATGGCTCTTGGTTCAGTGTAGCATGTGGTTGTTGTTGTGGCTGTGGTGGTGGCGGTGGCGGTGACTATGACTGCTGCTCTTGATTCTCATCATCACTAATGGGATTTTTCCCTTAGTTCTCTTGCACCAAAAGATCCGACAAGTTCAAGCAATTGCCATATTTTGTGCGGTACTAGTACATGTAAATCTCTAGGGGATGCTATAGAGGCACAAGAAGCTGTATGAACATGACTATACCTATTCGTCCACTGCATCACCCAAAATGAATGAGTGGTGATGGTGGACTAGTTAAGATTCTTAGGGCCATTTAGGACTTCCCCGTGAGTAGCCACCGTTCCTGATGAGGAACTCTATGGACAAAACCAAACTGTCGCCTAAACCTATCAGTTGCATGCCACTCAATGCATTCAAATGATATCAATGGCACCGTAGCGCTCCACACAACTGAGCGCTGAAGGATGTCTGCAGGAATTACATTTGGCTTAATGCGATCAACACCATAAGCGTTCCACAAAAACTGGATACATTAAAAGAAACAAATGATTACATACCAAATAATACTAATATTCAACCCTAAACAAACACTTATATCATGAAAACATATCTGGTCTTCATGTAGCTCTTCCAACGACTTCCTAAAGTGAGCAAAAGAAAGAAATCTATAGCGTCGGTCAACATGCTCCCAATTACGTCACCTAAAATTATTTATTTTGTTAACAGAATTTCATCCTAAATATTAAAATACGATGTGCAACACTTAGCTAAAGTTGTTACTCGATACTTTTACCTATTTGCGAGCAGAAAAATGCAAGGATGACCAGAAATTGGTGCAAGAAATGGTAGGCAGATCCAAGCCTAACCTAACAGAAGTATTAGTGGAATATCAATTTCCTTGTAGTCGAAACGAGATGCCCTATTTAGCGCTCTGTACAAGTGTGCTAGGCATGTCGATCTCCAACTAGATACTGCCGAAGTCGTGAAGCAAAGGTAGAAATTTTCAGTGCATAGCTGCCCCAGACTTGTCTCCAAACAAGATTGTAAATAATAACATAATGTGGCACTTCATGTACCTCTAAATGCCATTTTCGCCAGTCAAATCTAAACGATCTTGTAAATTCCGAAGCCACGTCAACTTTATGAAGCTTCCTCTATGATCTACCTTTCTATGTGCAACCTCAAACTAGTACAAACACTCAGCTTCAAAGGTATCGTGACTACTCATAATCACTCCTATCACTGGAAGACCATTTGTCGAAAGACCAAGAATAATAGACACATCTTCCAATGTCATAGCACACTCACCAACCGGAAGGTGAAATTTATGTGTGTCAGAGTGCCATCTCTCGATTAGAGTGTTTACCATTGTTGATTGACATTGAATTATTCCAATATGAAAAACGTGATAAAAACCAAGTTGCCGTAAATACTCCTCTAAAATAGGGTTGTACGGATATGACGGCAGAAGGTGGTTACACGTCAACACTCGTAAATTCTATAAAAATATAGCCAAATATTACATCAAACAAAGTTATCCATAAACCCTGACTAATTATTTTATGACAATTTATAACGATAAAAGCATAATTTTTTATTATCAATAACATAATTTAGTTATGTTTAACAAACTACCATTACTTACCCAAATAATTTCTAAAAATTATAATTAATTATAATTTTAATAATACTAATATTGTATTGTATTGTATTGTATTCTATTCTATTCTATTCACACACATACATACATCAACAATACATATTCATAATACTACAAGACTAATTATTCCTTAAATGATTATGTATTTATTAATAAATAATTTTATCAAATAATTTATTAAGTAATAATTAATAACTTAACAACAACAATAACAACAAAACCTTATCCCACTAGGTGGGTCGGTTACATGGATCAAATGATGTCATTAAACTTTATCATGTATCATGTCTACAGACATGTACATCTCGTTTGACAACCTCATGGATGGTCTTCCTAGGTCTTCCTCTGTCTTTCACTCTTTGTCCATCTTCCATCACATCCACCCTTTTGATTGGGTGCTTTGTCGGTCTTCTTCTCACATGTCCAAACCATCTGAGATGCGATTCTATCATCTTTTTCACAATAGGTGTTACTCCAATTATCTCTCTTATATATTTGTTTCTTATTCTATTCAATTGTGTATGACCAATCATTGATCTCAATATCTTCATCTTTGCCACACTTACTTATATTCATGCTCCCATTTGGCCGCCCAATATTCTGTACCATAAAGCATAGCCGGTCTGATAGCAGTGCGATAGAATTTACCTTTAAGTTTTAAAGACACTTTTTTTTATCACGTATAAAACTAGACGCACTCCGCTATTTTGACCAACGTGCTTGGATCCTATTGATGAGCGGATAATTTGTACGCTTTTTGGCATTGTTTTTAGTATGTTTTTAGTATGATCTAGTTAGTTTTTAGTATATTTTTATTAGTTTTTAGTTAAAATTCACTTTTCTGGACTTTACTATGAGTTTGTGTGTTTTTCTGTGATTTCAGGTATTTTCTGGCTGAAATTGAGGGACCTGAGCAAAAATCTGATTCAGAGACTAAAAAGGACTGCAGATGCTG